>NW_026045993.1:0-300000 GCF_023898315.1 Schistocerca nitens | reverse complement strand
CACTTTCCCCTACACCAGTCGAAAATAGGTGAGAAAAAGCTCAGTCTGTGAAAAGGTGCTGCTGTGGAAAGACATAGGGCAGTTCCATGTGTTATCCTGTTGGAAATTGAGGTAAATTCCAATTTTTGGTGGTACATGTGTTCAACTGATATCTAGGAGGGGTTTTGAGACGATTTTACCTGTGAGCATTCAACTGAAGACTATCTTCATAGTGCCCTACATGGCGATTGGAAAGGACTGATAATGGACGAGAATAAGAAGGAGAATACCGTTCAGTAATAAAGGTAATGCAGCAGGATGATTTGCCATGTCATCTAATAGTGTCAGTTACAGTGCAGAGGCTGTATTTTTTTATTTACAAAATTCAATTTGCATTACAATTTGCTATGCTTGAGTCTCTTTATTTGGCAAGAGTAGCTCGTCATACTCTGCATTTTATTCAATTTTGGAAGGTGCAAGTGTAGTAAAATACTTCGAAACACACGGAGATATCAGACAGAACTAGCATGCCTGTGAACCCAGGTCCTGCAAGGTAAGGAGATCACGCCACCACCGGTTTCATGCAATCTATCCTTTCCAAACACCGTCTGTGCCTTTGTAAAATTTCGGCAGAATTTATCTCTGGCTTCAGCCAGCTTTCCGTACCTATAACGATATCAGCTTCGGTGCTTTCTATCAGCACTTGAAGTTCCGGTACTTTACCAACGCAGCTTCGACAGTTTACAATTACAATAAAGACTGATGCTTGGTCCCCACATGTCCTGGCTTTGCCCGCACCCTTTGACGCTGTCGCCCTTTCTGTACTTGCCCGAGGCCATCTAACCTAAAAAACCGCCTAGTCCACGCCACACAACCCCTGCTACTCGTGTAGCCGCCTGTTGGGTGTAGTGGACTCCTGACCTATCCAGCGGAACCCGAAACCCCACCACCCTATGCTTCAAGTCGAGGAATCTGCAGCCCACACGGTCGCAGGACCGTCTCAGCCTCTGATTCAGACCCTCCACTCGGCTCTGTACCAAAGGTCCGCAGTCAGTCCTGTCGACGATGCAGCAGATGGTGAGCTCTGTTTTCATCCTGCTAGCGAGACTGGCAGTCTTCACCAAATCAGATAGCCGCTGGAAGCCAGAGAGGATTTCCTCCGATCCATAGCGACACACATCATTGTGCCGACATGAGCGACCACCTTCAGATGGGTGCACCCTGTTCCCTTCATGGCATCCGGAAGGACCCTTTCCACATCTGGAATGACTCCACACGGTATTCACACGGAGTGCACATTGGTTTTCTTCCCCTCCGTTGCAGCCATATCCCTAACGGGCGCCATTACGCGCCTGACATTGGAGCTCCCAACTACCAGTAAGCCCACCCTCTGCGACCGCCCGGATATTGCAGACTGAGGGCACCTCTGGAACAGGACAAGCTGGCATGTCCGGCCGATCAGTATCAGCTGGAGACAGAGCCTGAAACTGGTTCGTCAGACAAACTGTAGAGGCTTTCCGTTCAGCCCTCTGGAATGTCTTTCGCCCCCTGTCACACCTCTATACGACCTCCCACTCTACCATAGGTGAGGGTCAGCCTCAATGTGGGCAGTATCCCAGGCAGCCACAGCCAAAGTCCGATCGGGGGATGTGTGGGACGAGCTGGCCGTCCCCGACAAACCCCCGTCCGGACCTCCACAGTTATGCCCATTGGCCACAGCCTCAAGCTGTGTGATCGAAGCAAACACTGCCTGAAGCTGGAAGCGAAGGGATGCCAACTCAACCCGCATCCGAACACAGTAGTCGCAGTCCCTATCCATGCTAAACACTGTTGTGCAAAGAACGTCTGAACTAGTGTACTGAGAGCACGAACAATTCGACACACAATTTAAACGGTTATTAAAATACAAGACTGCCTAGTAAATGCAGTAATGCTGGTACTTGCGCACTGCTCACACACTGCTTGGCGGTAGAAGGCTAACTGTACTGTCAGTAACGTACAAAGACTATTTGAAAGAAATAAACAAATGACAGACGACTACGCGACTTTACATTTCACAGATATTAAAATGCAGATCTGCCCCTGCTAATTACGAAACTACACAATGATTTGACGGATTTAACTAAACAAGTGCGCTAAGAACACTCAAACAAATTTTCAACCTGACTACAACACTTATATGAACGCTAAATAAGCCACTTGCTGCTACTTGCGCACTGCAGACTCACTGCTCGGCGGCAGAAGGACACTACGCGATTTTACACTACTCAGGTACTAAAACGCGATGCTACAAATCTCAAATACTATAATACGCCCGAAATTTATGAGTTAAACTACGCAAGTACCCAAAAACACGCAAAGAAATTAAGAATTAAACTATGTAACAAATAAGTGAGCTACGAGTATACGACTTGCTGCTGGCAGCTGCTTATCCAACGGCGGCAGGGAGCACACTAAGAGTAGGCTGCAGTAGTCTGTTGAATACGAATTATTATTCAGATGCACAACACTTTGAAAGAACCTTCTTAACAAATGTAATCGACCCACGCCCCATGGTGTGTATATAATGACGAAGTTCATAACAGATAGTGTGACATTAATTTGCAGCTCACTGCAGCGTCTTAGTTTTGATGACTGTAAAAATTTGAAAGGTGGGAAGTAAAAATATGTCCAAAATTCCAAGGAAATGTAATGGAAAAAGTGTCACGATGATCTCTCCATTGGCAAAACATTCCGGAACAGTCCCAATTTGGATATCTGGGGGGAGGGGGGGGGGGAGACTACCAAGGAGAGGTGACTAAGAGAAATACTGAATAATGAAAGAAACGATAACGTTCTCCGAGGCTGGACGTGAAATGCCCGAAGCTTGAATGTCGTAGGAAGGTAGAAAATCTGAAAAGGGAAATGCAAAGGCTCAATCTAGATATAGAAGAGTTCAGTGAAGGATTTTTGGGCAGATGAGTATAGGGTAATACCAACAACAGCAGAGAATGGTATAATAGGAGTAGGATTCGTTATGGAAGGTATGGGAAAGAGTGTGTTACAATGAACAGATCAGTGATAGGGTTGCTATTATCGGAATCGATAGCAAACGAACACTGACAACGATAGTTGAGCTGTATACATGCCGACATCGCAAGCTGAAGATGAAGAAATAGAGAAAAATATGAAGATACTGAAAGAGTAGAGCAGTACATACACCGCGATGAAAATCTAATAGTCATGGAGGATTGGAATTCAGTTGTAGGGGAAGGAGTAGAAGAAAAGGTTACAAGAGAATATGGACTTGGGACAAGGAATGAGGGAGTGGAAAGACTAACTGAGTTCTGTATTAAATTTCAGCTAGTAATAGCGAATACTATGTTTAAGAATCACAAGACGAGACAGTATACTTGGAAAAGACTGGTTGATACGGGAATATATCAGCTAGATACTGGATTGCATGGCGTACCCAGGCACAGATATAGACTAAATCACAGTATAGTAGTGACGAAGAGGAGGCTGAAGTTCAAGATATTAGTAAGGAAGAACCAACACACAAAGAACTGGGATACGGAAGTACTAAGGGATGATGAGACACGCTTGAAGTTCTTTCCACATACAGCAATAAGGAATAGCTCAGTAAGTAGTACGGTTGAACAGGGATGGATGTCTCTAAAAAGCGCAATCACAGGAGTTCGAAAGAAAAATGTAGGTACAAAGAAGATAAGTGCGAAGAAACCATGGGTAACAGATGAAATACGTCAGTTGATCGACAAAAGAAGCAAGTACAACAATGTTCAAAGAAATTCAGGAATACAAAAATACAAGTCGCTGAGGAATGAAATAAACAGGAAGTGCAGGGAAGCTAAGACGAAATGGATGCTTGAAAAATGCGAAGAAATTGAAAAACAAATGACTGTGGGAAGGACTGACACAGAAAATGAGAATTTCAATATAACCTTCCGTGACCTTAAAAGCAAGGCTGATAGCGTAAAGAGTGCAACGGGAATTCCACTGTTAAATACAGAGGAGAGAGCGGATAGGTGGAATGAATACACTGAAACTCCCTGTTAGGGGGAAGATTTCTATAATGTGATAAAAGAAGAAACAGAAATGGATTCAGAAGAGATACGGAATTCAGTACCAGAATCAGAATCAGAATTTAAGAGAGCTTTGGAGGACTTACGATCAAATAAGATAGAAAGGGTAGATAACATTCCATCAGAATTTCTAAAATCATTCGGGAAGTGCCAACAAAACGACTCTTGACTTTGGTGTGTCTCGTTAATAAATGAATGACCCTCGCACATATCTTGAAAAACCAGATAGTAAGAAACATCGTCACTGGTATAAATAATCACGAAAAAGTGAACTCACACCACTTTACACCAATACCGAGCGAGGTGGCGCAGTGGCTAGCACACTGGACTCGCATTCGGGAGGACGACGGTTCAATCCCGCGTCCGGCCATCCTGATTTAGGTTTTCCGTGATTTCCTTAAATCGCTCCAGGCAAATACCGGGATGGTTCCTTTGGAAGGGCACGGCCGACTTCCTTCCCCGTCCTTCCCTAATCCATATGAGACCGATGACCTCGCTGTCTGGTCTCCTCCTCCAAAACCAACCAACCAACCACTTTACACCAAAGACACGCGTGTAAATGGACGGAAAATCATTAATGCTGCGAAAAACTGGTAATCAAAAACATATTCACGGGTATAAATAATCAGGGGGAGCTGAAATGGCAGCTATCTCGTACGTAGAAAGCGGCAGGAAATTATACGTATCAGGGCTGAGTGCTGGGAGCATCCGTACCGTACACGGCCTCCCATCACTGTTTCTGACCTAGAAAAGTGGCCGGCAGGCGCCTCCCTTAGCAGAACACCGGCGGCGACGATATGTCGCAAGATTTTCGAGCATTCGGACTGGCCGCACCGAAGAACGTTCTGTTTTGATGCGTCACACCAATACCCAAAAAGGGAATTACGAGTAATCCGGTGAATTACAGGCCCATATCACTAACGTCGATTTGCAGTACGGTATTTGGACGTGTACTGTGTTCGAACATTGTGAATTACCTCGAAGAAAACGATTTATCGACATACGGTCAGTACGGATTAAGAAAATATGCCTTGTGAAATACAACTAGCTCTCTATACTCATGAAGTAATGAGTGCTACAGACAGGGGATATCAAACCGATTCCATATTTTTAGATTTTCTGAATGTTTTCGACACATTTCCTCACAAGCGTCTTCTATCCAAACTGGGTGCCTAAGGAACATCGCCTCAGTTGTGCCGCTGGATTCGTGTTTTCCTGTCAGAAAAGTCACAGTTCGTAGTAGTAGACGGAAATTCGAGTATAATAGAAATAATATCCGGCGATCCATAAGGAAGTGTTATAGGCCCCCTATAGTTCCTGATCTATATTAACGACATAGGAGTCAATCTGAGTATAGCCCTCTAGCCCTATTAGATTGTCTGCAGATCGTCTTGTAAAGTCATCAGATGGTCAAAACGAATAAGATATCTGTATAGTGCGAAGAGTGTCAATCGACCCTAAATCAAGAAAAGTGTGAAGTTATTCACATGAGTACAAAAAGAAATCCACTAAATTTCGATTACGCGATAAGTCACACAATCCTAAAGGCTGGAAATGCAACTAAATATTTAGGGATTACAATTACAAATAACTTAAATTGGAACGATCACGTAGATGATGTTGTGGGTAGGGTAAACCAAAGACTCTGATTCATTGGCAGAACTCTTAAAGGTGCAACAGGTCTACTGAAGACACTGCTGACACCACGTCTGTCCGACCTATTTTCGAGTATTTGTGTGCGGTGTGAGATCCGCATCGAGTGGGACTGACGGATGAAAAAGAAAAGATTCAAAGAAGGGTAGCTCGTTTTGTATTGTCGTGAAATAGTGGAGGTATGTGAATTGGAGTGGGAATGATTAAAACAAGACGCTTTTCGTTGCGACAGTATCTTCTCATTAAATTTCAATCACCAGTTTTCTCCTCTGATTGCGAAAACATTCTGTTGGCACCCACCTACATAGGGAGAAAAGATCAACACGATAAAATAAGAGATATCAGGGCTCGCACAGAAAAAATGTAAGTGCTCGTTTTTCCCGCGTGCCGTTCGAGAATGGAACAGTAGAGAGACAGCTTGAAGGTGGTTCATTGAACCCTCTGCCAGGCACTTTATTGTGATTAGCAAAGTAACCTCGTAGATGTAAATGGGATAGTACAGGGTTCCACGTCCTGCTAAGAAGAAACACATTGTCTCTATTAATCAAATTATCCGCTTGCCTGATTGAATTGCCTCCTTATAGACAATGCGCCAAAAACCAATAAAAGAATGGCAACTTTCACAGTTTCGTCAGATTTCATACATTGCCCCTCGTTTAAGCAATGTTACGCTACGGCCGATTTTTCCGGCTGTTGTAGGCCCGTATGACGGCGATGTTCCACGCACCTGTCATTAACTGTGCATATCGAAGTGCCGATGTGAGCGACCTGCCTGCACATATTACACGTTGCACTGACGTTTCTGTATTACTGTATGTACGAATACCAACAAGTGACACATGAAACTTACGGTTTTATCAGAGAAATGTCAAAGCGAGAAACAAATTTGTTATACTTAACAAAGATATTTGGTCAGAAATCTTTCCACAACTATCTACATTTGTTTTAGATAAATGTAGAACACAGAAATGTGTAGCTCGTGGTAAAAGAATATAATATCATATTGTTCGCATACCTTTACTGCAGGCAGAAACTGAGTGGAGAGCACTACAATCGCTATTGTAGTGAAATGGCGCCACATGAAGACAAGGCACAGTGTATTCATTGCTATCACGAGAAGAAATATCCAGTTACTGAGCAGCAGTATTCTCGAAAACAATACGAGAGAGAAGCACCGGATGGAAACGAGTATTGTTGAATAGTACATGAAGTTTAAACAGAAGAGCAGTGTATTGGATCTTCTGTGAACAGGGCAGCCCTCTGTCAGTGAGAAGCCCTTCCAGATCGACTCGATGCACATCCCATGTATCAGACTTTCCTAGCCCCACAGTGCGAACAATTCTATACAACAGATTACACCTTTATGCATGTAAGGTCAATATAAGACACGCCTTACACCAGACTAAGATTTTGGATCGAATCGACACTAGCAAAGATTTCAATAAATTCTTTTTTTTCGGATGAAGCTACTTTCCACATATGAAGTTAACAACCATAGTCTGAGGATACAGGGTTCTGAAAATCCACACATTGCCTTAGATCATGTTAGGGACTCCATTAAAATTAATGTTGGCGTGGTTGAATCCACAACAAAGGCACTGGCCATATCTGTTTTGTGCAAACAAAAGTATCAGCTACCATCTACGCCGAAATGCTAGATCAGTTTGTCAAATCGCAGAAGGATAACATATGCTGTTGATGGTGTTACATTAGGAATGTTGCCAAGTGTATGGCGTGAAATCGAATATCGATTAGACATTCTTCGAGCAAAAAACGGTGCACAAGTTGAAGATTTTGGACCTCATTACAAACCTTTTGTGGTTTATTCCTTCTTTTGTAACAAACTACTTATTTGAAAATTTAATAGCCTTTTAAAAAATAAGCATTAATAATTTTACGAAGACTTTAGATCCACCCTGTATATTCCACGTTTATAATTCATGAAACCATTATCTCCATTGCTTTGTTGCTCAAATATTTCTCTCTCTACTGGCGTAAAATGTTATAACAATGTATCATCCTATATCAATTGGCAGGAACCAGAATATAATGCCAAAACATCGTTCAGCTGCGATTGAAAGTTAAATTACTTTAAGGCTCTGAAAAGAAATGTATGTCAGACGCTATTAAAAAACTGAAGGTGCACTGAAATGAAATGATATTAGTGCTAACCGGTCATGGATGCTGACCTTGCACTGCAATGTCATAGAACTTGGTGACAGCTTTAAATTTGTGCCACATCATGACTGAAATCAAGACTTCCTGATTAGTGTCAGCTGTTACTTTAACCCTTTTGTTGAATCATTCACTTTTCGGAGGTAATCAGAGGAATTCTTTATTTCTGAATTATGTCATTATTTTTCCTATCTCTTAAAACAATATGCTTCAATTCTGTGTATATTTATTTTGCTTTAGTGACAGAAGCTCCATAGAGTATTCAGTCTATCTGCTGCGTGTTTCCGTATGAGCGTGTAAAAATTTAACGGGACATAGAGGATGCCCCACAGAACAATTAGAGGTAGCGAAGCTGGGATCGGAAAAGCCAGCTTAAGGAGATAATACGAATAAAATCAAGTTACTGCGTACTTTTTTATTTAGATTAATTACTGTTAACTCCAAATTCCGTTGTTGACACAATGAACGTACCATTTCTACTGTACCTTACAAAATGTGCTGAAATGGCTCTGAGCACTATGGGACTCAACTGCTGAGGTCATTAGTCCCCTAGAACTTAGAACTAGTTAAACCTAACTAACCAAAGGACAACACAAACATCCATGCCCGAGGCAGGATTCGAACCTGCGACCGTAGTGGTCTTGCGGTTCCAGACTGCAGCGCCTTTAACCGCACGGCCACTTCGGCCGGCAAAATGTGCTGAAACTGACGGCCATTAACGTCAACGCAAGTATAACATCGGGGAAGGAACTTATGACGCAACCTGGCAAATATCTCTGCTATGATCCTCATGTTGCCAGGTACCTCGCTGCTGCTTTCCAATTAACCTGTCTCCAGTATTCGTCGATCGAGGGAAATAAACAGTCGTCGCGACGGATGATTCCTGTTAGGGAATCGTTCTCTGTACAATGTTTCAGAAGCGAGAGCATTGCAGCTTACTTCCCCATACACGAGGTGCACGTCAGTACGTCTCTGTATGGCACTGGGTAATGAATGGCTCTGTCGCTGATTCATAGCACGTTCTGTTCAAAAATGGCTCTGAGCACTATGGGACTTAACATCTGAGGTCATCAGACCCCTAGAACTTAAAACTACTTAAACCTAAGTAACCCAAGGACATCACACACATCCATGCCCGAGGCAGGATTCTGAGACTGTAGCGGTCGCGCGGTTCCAGACTGTAGCACCTAGAACTGCTCGGCTACCCCGGCAAGCTGGAAATTCTGCGGGCGCACATTCTGTCTTGGGACAATGTATGTACAGTACAACAGAGACACCTTATGGACAGGTAAAGTAAACTATACCTGCATCATGACTTCGTGCCGGCTGGTGTGGCTGAGCGGTTCTAGGCGCTTCAGTCTGGGACCGCGCGAGCGCTACGGTCGCAGGTTCGAATCCTGCCTCGGGGATGGCTGTGTGTGATGTCCTTAGGTTAGTTAAGTTTAAGTAGTTCTAAGTTCTAGGGCACTGATGACCTCAGATGTTAAGTCCCATAGTGCTCAGAGCCATTTAAACCATTTGAATCAGCTTCGTCGTTCTTGTTTTCTTGCAAGAGATAAACTATGTACATGTTAATAAAGAGCACAGTACGTATAAACAAGTATGCATGTTAGTTGTAAATAAGCTGGAAAATAGTAATGCTGGACAAAGCGGTGGACAGGCTTGCTTCCATACGTCCTTAAGATGGCTTGCCCGACCCCAGGTTCCATACCTCAAATTGTTCACTGGAACATTCTCTATGCCCTGTTATATTTTTGCACGCTCTTACAAAAACACCCTGTATAGGGTGGCGTAAACATCGTATAATTCCTGCTTATAGTGATTGAAAGAGTACGAGATTTTCTACTACATTATTGACAAGGATTTCAGGCAAGGAAACCATCTGATTGATAAGAAAATCCGATACTAGTTTGGTATATAAATAAAGAAGCATACATAGTTGTATGTTGTGGTAAAGCTGAGCAAAATGATCGTTTATAGAGTCAGAACAATCTTTATTACGTGTGAAGCATTGGTACAGAGTACGCTCTATTGTCGTTCTATTTATTCCCACGAGGTATGCCTCGTGGACTTGGTGTGCTGACATGAACTGTAGCACAGGTGCTCGACGGCATCGCAGGTGCAGCAAGTGAAGCATAATATATAGGAACAATGTCAACATACATTGAATCTTTTTGTAACAGCATTTACAATCAGTATTAATTCATATTATCAACCTACAGTCTTGCAGTAGCTATCTGTTATAGTACTTTGGGATGAAAACCGCCAGAATGTCAGACTCTCAGCCAATAATTTCTAATAACTGCTGAAAAGCATCCAGAGGTATACTATCAACGGTAGCTTCTCTACTTGTGTAGAAGATTTGATGATTTAACATATTTGTTGTTTTGGGAAAGCTACCAGTACACTGTCGTTACCTTCCACAGTAATCCCGCATACAACGGCAGCCTCTTGATGCCCTACCTGACCGCATTCACATAGTGTGTGCTAGAGTGCCTGGAAACGTCTTGTGTTGTAACGCACTTCCCCGGACGCTGCCACTTGCCACAGACGGAGATATCTGACAGAACTAACGTGTCTGTGACCTCAGGCCCTGCAAGGTAAGGAGATCCTGGTTCACGATTAAACATCAGAATAACAGACATCACACATGCCCTAAAATATTTCAGTGAGGAAAGGATACCCTCTACTGTAGAACACAGAAACAACTGTTACCTGCACTAAATCTTTTTATTATAGAACAGCAAAAGCATTGGGTTAAAGTGTGTAGTTGGTGACATTGGAAAATCCTGCATAATTAGGAAGATACTGACGAATTCACAAATGAACTTAATCGTGATACATGAACACATAGCAACCTTTCAAAAGCGTTTCTACAAGAGAAAAGAACCCCTAGCGTAACTTACAATACAACGATCACAAAACAATTTACCCTCCCAAATATTACACAAGACTTCATTATTACCCTATTGTCTATGCTATTTTAGCTGGGCAATAACATATATTTACCGATACCTTTCTCGACTTTTAAGCCCTATGAACACACACACTATACGTGGCTAGCTTGGACGCAAGTGAATGGAAGGAAAATACGTAACACAACTCGGATCTCCAGTAGAACTGCAGTGCACGCACACGTTAGTGACTGCCTTACTGAGCGCCTGAGAAACACGACATCCAGCGCGCTCTGTCGGCGGCTGCTGTGGCCGGCAGTCGCGTCTGATGGCGGCGGCGCGTCGCCACTGTGCGGACGTCTCAACCTCGACGCTGTTCTGGCCTCAGCTGTGTCAGCAGTCGGAAACCTACCCTCACTTTTCGGGAGGCTAAACCAATGGCAATGTCCACTCGCCCTGACTGAGCGGCGTGTACAGCTCTGCCCTCTTAATTGTTCCGCAGAATGTGACTAACTCGGGTCGAAATCTGTAATCTCGACTCCGGACATGTTACGAGATTTTCAAACCCTGTGAACAGAAGTGTTCACTAAAAAACTCTTGTAGGCTTACAGAACAGTAAGTGTTCCGTCTACACGTGGCCCTGATCTGAAGAGCCCTCTCCTCCTACCCAGGGTCCCGCTCTGTATACCTACTTCGTTCTCCCCCACTGTACCCTGTGTTCATCCCCTACCACAGGTAGTAGCGGCCAGTGCTGACTGTGGTGCCGACTTGCATCGTTTCTTGGCGGAATGAAGCTTGAGAAGCGTATTGGAGGGTGGAAACTACTTTCCTTCTGGCCTATAGCATTCGTGTTTCGTTCCTGTCCGCCCATAAACGAACTGTTCACATCGAACCTCGAGTTCTCCACTCCTTCATCACGTGATATGCGAGTATTTGTTAAAAATAGCGGTGTTCTCCACCGGTCTGTTTTCCATCCTGAAAAAAAAAGAAACACAGGGACAATGTTTTTCGTGCTTGTCAAAGACCTCCCGTTGTCATTCTGAAAGCATTCCTTTCCGAGAAGCTTTCCGAGGCCTCTGGTGTGGTCTTTCCATGTGTGTTCTCCCGTCGTCTGTGCCCCACTCTTAACTTTATTTTTGCGATTTAATATTTCTCGCAAATGCAAATTCCGTGTATTGGTCCTCTCAGAGCGGCCATGTGGATCCCTGCTATGCTAAGAAGTTTCTTTCCGTTCCACGCAGGTGTCAGTCAGAGAAGCTCGATTAATGGCTTACTGTCAGCTAATGGTGTCATTTTTAGCTGCTTTTCACAACCTGTTTGCCACGTTCTGCCCCACGTGTAACTGATTTCTCACTGTTTGTTCAACTATTACTTAAACTAATCAAATTACGTAAATACACTTAATGTTGTTCTATGATCATCAGATTTTGTTTGCAGATCATGTGTGAGGGACACCGCTCCTAGAGGGCACTGCTTGCCACGCCCTCCACCTGCTCCGCCCTCCTCGGCAGCCGGCGCCGCAGCAAGGCCGCAGGCAGCGCTTCACGCCACACGGTGCTGCCTGTGTTTCTCAGGGTTCCTTTAGCGGCAGCAGACGGCGGTGGGCGCGAGGCGAGATCGCTCGTCGACTTGAAGTCAAGCGCCGGCACGACACTCGGGAACGACAGAGCAGAGAGCTTTGTGGAAAAGACGTCAGCGAACCGCAGGCTGGCCGACCCCTCTCCAGGACGACAACGCGACAGCAGCGGCCACTACGCACGCCACGCCCGACTGGCCACGGCCCAACTGGACAGTAGCTTCAAGATAAGCGGCGTCTGTAGCAGCATCGACGTTAGTTACTTTCCACGTGCAGTCTATGTAACACGGACATGGGAACTGTTATACCAAAGAACATTGCTTATTTTGCATGCCGCCCTTTGCATGCCACACATCTGTGTAACATAAAGTTAAGTATTGTATTTTTTTCCTTTTTAATAAAACACAGTAATACGATTTGCTGTAATTGTCGTCTGGCGATACGAGAAAGCAGGTTTCTTAGACGACCAGGCAGGACTCAACACTGTATGCTCGCTTATGTACGTTCGTTAATCATTATTAACAAATTTGACTCTCTTGTCGCTTATATCCATGTAATCATCAGTTTCCAATAACGCTCATAATTCGTTTGTATGAAATTATACTTGTAGAAATTAAGATTTTCATAATTTTGCAGGAATTGTATATTTAGTAACATGAAAAGCTGAACATTCCAATATATGGAGAAAGTTCGAGAGACAATATGCAAAATCACTGTAATATACCACTCTTAAGTAATATGAATTTAATTTTTACGAAATGAATGGACTTAATACGAGGGTTACTCCAAAAGAAATGCTCACTATTCTTTTTTTTAAATCCATCTTTTATACTACATGTTTCAAAGTTTAACAGTGTGTAGATACATCCTTTAGGGACAATATTTTCATTTCTCCACATAATTTCCATCCCTCTCAACTGCCTTACGCCATCTTGGAACCAGTGCCTGTATACCCGCACGGTAAAATTCTGGACCAACCTGTTGTAGCCACTGTTTGGCAGCGTGCACAAGGGAGTCATCATCTTCAAACCTTGTTCCACGAAGAGAGTCTTTCAGTTTCCCAAAGAGAGGATAATCACATGGGGCCAGGTCAGGACTGTAAAGTGGGTGTTTCAGTATTGTTCATCCGAGTTTTGTGATCGCTTCCATGGTTTTTTGACTGACACGTGGCCGTGCATTGTCGTGCAACAGCAAAACACCCTGCTTCTGCCGATATGGTCGAACATGACTCAGTCTAGCTTGAAGTTTCTTCAGTGTCGTCACATATACATCATAATCTATGGTGGTTCCACTTGTCATGATGTGCACAAGCGAGAGTCCTTCGGAATCGATAAACACCGTAGCCGTAACTTTTTCAGCAGAAGGTGTCGTTTTGATTTTTTTTTTCCTTGGGTGAATTTGCATGATACCACTCCATTGATTTCCTCTTCGTCTCTGGCGAAAAATGATGGAGCCATGTTTCATCACCTGTCACAATTCTTCCAAAAAATTCATCTCCACTATTCTCATACTGTTCCAAAAGTTCGCTGCATACGGTTTTCCTTGTTTCTTTGTGAGCCACTGTCAACATCCTGGGAAGCCACCTGACACAAAGCTTTTTTAACGCCAACACTTTCAGTATTCTGCAAACACTTCCTTCCACTATCCGAACGTAGCATGACAATTGGTTCAATGTGATGCGTCTGTCAGCAGTCACCAATTCGTTTACTCTCTGCACATTGTCTGGAGTGTGTGCAGTACGAGACCTTCCGCTGTGAGGACAATCCTCAATATTGCCGTGCCCGCTTTCATCACGTAACCTGCTTGCCAACCGACTAACTGTACTGCGGTCGACAGCAGCATCTCCGTACACCTTTTTCAACCTCTTGTGGATGTTTCCCACTGTCTCGTTTTCACAGCACAGGAATTCTATGACAGCACGTCACTTCTGACGAACGTCAAGTGTAGCAGCCATCTTGAAGACATGCTGTGACGGTGCTACGCACTGGAACAGGTGGAACTAAGTTTGAACACAAGCAGGAAGAATGTTTATACACACTGTAAAACTTTCACACATGCAGAATGAAAACTGTATTTTTACAAAAATAGTGTGCATTTCTTTTGGAGTGACCTTCGTAGAATGAAAGAGGCGAGAATTGATACCATTGTAATACATATACAGGAGATGTGCTTCTCTTACGATTTTATCCTCGTTCAGAGCTTCTTTCCTTTCGAAGAAGAACGACAATCTAATCTTTCACCCGCAGACGCAGGGTCTGTATCAAAATCATTCCCGAACTCCATTGGTGGGTGATTTACTCTGAGGAAAAAATAAAGGCGCTGATTTTCCGGGTCACGGATCGTGGACGCTGGGTCGCCAGTGATAAGACGGGCTTTGGCTACGTTTAAGCGGCGTGTTTTGAAATACAGCATCGCGTGAAGTAAGCGATGCATTTGAAAGGCAGTCTCAGCCAGCAAAAGTGCAACGTAGCGGGCACAGCAGGAGGGTTTAATGGCAGGTGATGGCCTCCCACGAGGCAGCTCTGTTCGTCTGTGACTGGTCTCCTTTCTTATTAAATTTTAGATGGCCTGTTTTCCTCAGTGGCGTGTAATATTATGTTGGTAATTTTCACATTACGGAACCCATTACAACTAATTTTACCAAGCCATTCTCAATTCGCTATTATTTTTTAAAACGCTCCGCCAGTGACAAGGCTTAGGAATGCTGCTAGAGTAGTTTTGCTAATAGCCAGTCGAATTTTCAGTAGCAAAGCACTGAGGATATGAACATTCATTTACTATGGCTATGTTTCCAAACAGGTTAACGCTCGTTTCACCACACTTTCCACAAACGTGACGTCATCTTGACGTCACATGCAACATCTACGACCGCATGATCGGCTATCGACTTTCGTTAGCTTTCGATACAGACCCCTGACAAGATTTAATGCGCACATACTGGATATTTACAAAAACACGACGTTTTTGGAATGATATATTATATTTACTGCAATAATAAAATGTTACATAATGATTTATCGATGGTTAATGGCTTCACATAAGAGTGCTCTCTCAGAAGTGAGTTATTATCATCAATAATTTGGAAATTAAACATGAAACACGTTTGTTTTATAATTTGTAGTATGCCGTTTCAAGCCATCAGAGTACTGAAAATCTATCACAGAAATGTGATCATTATCGTTAAATGTCACTTAGTAACGCATCAACAGTGTATAAGGGTTTGTTCGTCTTGTTGCTCTGGGTGATAATTAGACGAAATAGTTGTCAGGATTTGTTACCGGTGGGTCCTTTAGGTGTGGCACTATGTGAACGCCGAGAAGTAAGTTTAAACAGTTTTATTGACAAAGGCTGATCATAAAACATGCATCCTACGTGCACCCATCACCACTGTGTCTGACATCGTAATTATGGTCGTATCGGAAGTTTCCATGGTGAGCTAAGAAAAAGAGACATATTTGCACCTGAGGCCACGCTGCGGATGGCGGCCAGTGGCTTACTCCCTGCGTCGCACTGCGGCCGGATGCACGTGTACTGACCGAGCAGATTGTCAGCACTCCAGATAGGTCGGCTGGCGAGCGCGTGTTACGTACCGTATGTCTGCGTGCAACCGGTTGACCCATACATCACTCTCCCCAGAGCAGAAGAGCAACCATAGGTGGCTCAAAACTACTTCCTGGCCGTTATGAATCTATTTCGCCATTTGTGGCATCAGAAGGCATTGCAACATGTATTTCATTTGCAGACACAGTAACGTTCGGTACAGAGAAGCGTGCCTTCAGGATGACAATTTCATACATGACAAATGCTGTTCACAAAAAACCAGTTTAATAAAAGCAATAAAAACACAATACTGACAAGCAAGTATGCATTAACATTACTGAATGAATCGAAAGACTTAATTCTGTTTGCTGCTTCAATGAAGCTTAACTCATTATTGGAAGAAATCACATTTCCATGGATATCCTTAATTAAATTACTGCAATTGGAAAACCTTGATAAGAAATGCTTTCCATACGTTAATATGTATGAATCATTGTAATAAGCAGGTTTATCTGAACCGCGGCAGAGTGTGACGGAAGTGTTGAAGCAGCTCTGTCGGCAGGCGCCTGGAGAATGACGCGAGCTGTCCCACGACAGAACGCTCAGAAGTTGGGCAGACTTTTTTGGCTGCTGATGCAGAGCGAGGAGTCCAGAGGCGGCCCCGGCAGGGAGGCGGAGCCAGGCCGGCCGCAACGCCATCTAATTGCCTGCCAGTTCACAGAGGCAAATGTGAAAATACTAAGCAGTACTCAGAAACTGAACGTATTTAACACAAATCAAGCGAAAGGAATAGTTAATTCTGCCAAGGGAGCCATATTTCTAACGTTTCGCGTCGTTTTCTTCTTAGCAGAAGGACGTATAACAGTTCGCAAAACCGAGCAGTATAGCTATTCTGTTAAACGACAAAACGGCTTTACATTTCAGGGATCAGATCACCCAGCAATAACTTCAACATGGACGCCAGGTGTTCATCTTAGTGTTGAGAGACTGCAGAGGAATCCCGCCACTTGCTCACGTACCACGGTGAGGGGAACAGCGTCGCAGACATCGACACCCTATCTGCAAACACGACGGCGCCGAGATGGTCTCGAGAAAAGGCGACGTACATTTTCGCCCTAATCTAGATTTGCCGCCTGGAATCTAGCGCGGCACTCATACAGACAGCGTCGTCTGTCACAAGAATGGCGTCGCGAGAGACTCCGCAGCCGGCTGTAACGTAATTTTCGGCACACAGCTGTTTAGCCGCGCTTTGTAAACTGCTCCTCAGTTAAAAGTGTTCGTTTACTCTGTTGCTGACGATATGAAAACCAGTCAACTCAGCAGAAATCTGAAGACGATGGTGATTTGGTTTCCCAAGCAGATCGACTGTGGGAATATTGGTACCTACGTGTTTGCTTGCGTTACACGTGTAGTGCACGAACAGGAGACGCGATCGTTGGTAATCAAACAAGTGTTCCAGCTAAGGCCGGTGATGAAATGTAACCCACTCCCTTTTTGCGGTTACAGTATTTTATTCTGTAATCGGACAAATGGGAGGTGGCGGAAAAGAATCTCAAAAAAGAAAAATCGAATTCCAGGAGCCGTTTTCCGCTGTCGTGTGTGCGTGTAAGACTTGAATCACTTTCGCTATTCAAATCACATATCTCTTTTGTGGAGGCGTTGTTACTCTACAGTAGTGGTGTCCGTGAAACAGCTGGTCTATTTCGCTTGTGCGATGAGGCAAGTTTAGCAGTACTTTGGTAATAACTTGAACCAAGGCAGAGAACAGTTTCTTCATGTATGTCAGTCGAGTCGTGATGAGGAGGAGCAGGAAGAGGGTACTGGTTCGGAATCGATGTGTAAAAATCTGTCCTATTCCTGTTAATTCGTTGGAAGCTTTTTCATTCTCCCACCTCAGTCGCACACTTTGTGGAAAGAGGGTAAAGCAGTCGCTCGTGGAAGATTTTCTGTGGACAGCGGAACTGCTGTGTCTGGATGGACTGAAATGTCACAATGACCTCCTGTGGTTACATGTTTCAGGAATTACTTCATTGCGTCAAGCACAGACTCTCTCTCTCTGACCTACATCACTAACGTTTGCGTGTAAATGTAACAATGAAGCCTGTATAAAGTAACATTACTACAGATGTTCTGCTTGGTAAATGCGAGCTATATTTCAGAGATGCCCACAAGTTTCTTGTCACAGCTTTCAGTGAAGCGAAATGAAACTGCGTGCGGAGATAACAAGGAATCAGCTAACCTGGAAATAAAACTCTGTCACTCTTTCAGACTCATCGCAAAGCTTTAAAAGTTAACTACAACATTTAGACGAGATGGTCAGACAGCTCTCTCGCATCGCCAGTAGTGACGGACGCATTTAACAGCGTCTCTGGTTGGCGAGTGGTGCTTCCGCCGTTATTAACCGATTGCTACCATCACTAACTGGAGATGAGGTCTTAGTTCCCCAGTATGATTCACAAATATGGGTCGGAGTCATTAAATAGGGATGTAAAGCACTCTTTCCTTTACAGCTTCAGTATGTACCTACGTCACACGGTAACGTTTCGTGTGTGACGCGGTGGTGGATGTTCAGCAGGTAGTGAACATAATCTGTCGCAACAAACGGGTGCCATCAGTTTCCTCTCACTAGAACGTAGCTTAATTTCATCTGTTTCCAATGTTGCCTAAGCGTAAAGCGTCCAAATAATGCCTCTTGGCTGAAGTTGGAATGTTTATGTGCAACTACCGGTGTAGGCTAAACGAGAGTCGTTCCTTAGTATGCGTCATTCATTGACATGGTGGCAGTAGCAGATGAGATTCCTTAGAAAACTTTAGTGTATTAATGAGAAAGCAGACAGTAGTTCTGCCGTAGCAGATGTGTTTGCGCTAGGTGGGACACAGCTTTCTGAGATTAAATACATTCACGATTCGCGCCAATTCCTTATACAATCTAGTAGTGTGGTCTGCAGGGTGTCCCAAAACGTACGGTACAAAACCAAACTGCTCTAACTCGACTTGCAATTAACTTAGAGAGAAAAACTTAAGTTTCTCTGACGCACCAATTGTTTCGTCGTTAAAATTTGTTTCTTATGGACTCGTCAGTCTAGAGACATGTAAGTGATGAATGCGTGGTGTAGTTTGTGAAAATGTTTCTGCTTAGAAGAGGGACAGTTTCTCACAGGGACTGCAGCCAGAGGCTGGCGTGGGCGGTGACGTCACACTGGAGTCTCGTGACGTACCGTCAGGTTCTGATACCGTGTAAGGCGGCTCGACTAGAGTTTAAATTTTGTTTATTTACGTAACTGAAAATAGCTACGTTTATGAGGAGACCAGTTATTGTATTCGAACGGAACCGTATAGGGATCCAATACAGCACATTATTCGGACAGATGCTGATCACATTTACATGCAAGATTCTGCCTAAACAGACAGCTCTCCGACCAACTGGGCAGAGCGACAAGAGCCCTACGTTGCGTCCACTTCCTTCCCAAGTTTGTTATCGACGAGCAATCACAGTTTGAAAAAAGAGAAAAATTGTGACTGGCGACCTCGGACACAAAGAATGCTAACTGCTGAGATGGCGTCATTTTCCACAACAGTTACTAACTAGAACTGCACACCGCGCTCAGTTAAAAATAAAACTGTGTCATTTTCACTTAATTTTGGTTCGGTGTGTTAAAGAAAATTACGAACTACTAACAAGTGAGGAGAGGTGTTTCATGAGGAAAACCACAGGCCTGCTACTTTACGTCTGCATCTAAAGTACATTCCGCAAGCCAGCTCACGGTGTATGGCGGAGGGTGGTTTGTGAACCGGTGGCGCCTCCCCCTTTTCCTGTTCCAGACGCGTATGGTTTGCGAGAGGAACGATTGCTGTTGAGCCTCCACAGTTTTATCCTCGTGGCCTTTTCGCGAGATACAACCTAGGAGCAGGTAATGCACTGGTCGGCTCTTCCAGCGATGTACGCTCTCAGAAATTTAACAGCACACCATAAGGTGACGCAGAACGCCTCTCTTGCAGTGTCTGCCACAGGAGTTCGCAGAGCATCCCAGAGACGCTTCCGCGCTTACTAAACGAACCTGTGACGAAACGCGATACTCTTCTCTGGATCTTCTCTGTCTCATCTATCGGTCCTGTCTGACGAGCACTTTTCAAGTATTGGTCTCCGCTCGGAGTGGCCGCGTAGTTAGAAGCGCCATGTCACGGATTGCGCGACCCTCTCGCCGGAGGTTCGAGTCTTTCCTCGAGCATGGGTGTGTGTGTGTGTTGTTCTTTTTGTAAGGTGCTGCCTCTGTTGATGGATGAAATTTCCTGGGGATTCTTCCAATGTACCTCAGTCTGGCATCAGATTTGCCCTGTTTCTACCAGCAGGTTATCGTAGGTCGCTAGAGTAACGAAGGGTATATAGCGACTGGAGAAAAGCGCAGGTCATTCCCGTTTGCAGGAAAGGTCGTGGGGCAGATGCACATAATTGTATACCTATATCGTTTATGTCCATCTGTTGTAGAGTTCAAAAATGGTTCAAATGGCTCTGAGCACTATGGGACTCAACTGCTGTGGTCATAAGTCCCCTAGAACTTAGAACTACTTAAACCTAACTAACCTAAGGACATCACACACATCCATGCCCGAGGCAGGATTCGAACCTGCGACCGTAGCGGTCGTGCGGTTCCAGACTGTAGCGCCTTTAACCGCTCGGCCACTCAGGCCGGCTGTTGTAGAGTTATGGGACATGTTTTGTGCTCAGGCATTGTGAGATTCTTGGATAGCAAAAATCTCCTCTGTAAAAATGAACATGGATTCCGCAGGAAGGGGCCTTTCGAACCTCAGCTCGCCCTGTTGCTCCATGAGACACCGGCGCTCAGGTTCACTGACTGCAGGAAGGCGTCTGACACCGTCCCGGTCTGCCACTGAGTGAACAAATACGAGCTTCGCCAGTTTCAGCCTAGATCTGCCACAGGATACGAGAGTTCCTTACGGAGAGAACAGTACGTACCGAAGAATATCTAGGAGAGAATGTACAGAGCGATCCTACGTGGAGTGACCATATAAACCAATCCGTAGGAAAAGCGGACCCCGATCAGATTCGTAGGGAGAATCTTACAGAAATGTAAGTCGTGGATTACGAGGCGTTTGTGCGACCAGTTCTTCGCTGCCGTTCATGAGTGAGGGACGCTAACCGGGTAGTTCTGGCAGGAGAGGCGGGGAAGATCCAGCGGAGAGCGGGACGGTTTTCTCGGCGCGATGGAAACAACAGACCCCAGCACCAGACGCTGCGAGAGGGCCGTGCTGTGCGTCACGGAGAGGGCCGCCACTGAAACCTCGGGGCAGCTCTTTCCGGAAGAATCGGACGGCATGTCGCTTCCTCCCACACACTCCTCGCGATAGGACGGCGACGAGAAAATGCGAGCCAGTGCAGGGGCTCGCCAGCAGTCGTTGTTCCCGGCGCCATTCGCCGCTGGAGAGGGGGAGGGGGGACAGTGAGTGGTAGGAGGCACCCTCCGACACACACCGCCAGCTCACTTTCGGAGCATGTTGTACATGTAGGTCAGTTTTACGTTCTAATTTAACTCCGTATCGCTACGCACGCATATTCCATGACATTTTACGGAAGTGACCGCTTCCACTGATTGTTCAGTATTTTCGTAATCACACACTAAAGTGTCTCCCAGTGTAATTACTCGCAACACGTCACATTTGTCTGTTTTGAGGGTTAACTGCCACCCGCTGCACCGAGCGTCGCTTCCTTGCGCGCCTTCCTGCGTTCCGCTACAAATTTCACAGCGTACCGACTCGTCTGTGTACATCATTGTACGCGTGAAGCCTCATTGAACTTCCGACTTTGCGTACTACGCCATGTATATACGTATTATGAAAAGTAACGGTCCTATAATATTCGGCTGGGCCGGACGCGAAGGTTCTTTTACGTCTGAAGACTTCTCAAAATCGGTTCAAATAGCTCAGAGCACTATCGGACTTGACATCTGAGGGCATCAGTCCCCTAGAACTACTTAAACCTAACTAACCTAAGGACATCACACACATCCATGCCCGAGGCAGGACTAGAACCTGCGACCGTAGCAGTCGCGCGGTTCCGGACTGAAGCACCTAGAACCGCTCGACCACAGCGGCCGGCCGGGGTTTGCATTTTCTGTCACCAGAGACGCCGCACAGAACACGTTCTGCAACCATAGTTTCAGCACGGGAAGCGGCTATTGTCTTAGCGTTGACTGAGTACAGAGAAATTCGCCGCAATTTATTGTCTCCGTGTGTGGAAACAGTGCAGCACACATCGCCGGCTTCTCCGGCAGCACGACGGCAGTAATACGGTCCCGAAAAAAAAACTAAGAAAACGAGGCGGTGGAGTTTCTCGTCCTCATCTCGATCTGTTACTCAAGTGTAATTCGGCACGGACACGGACAGCGTCTGACGCAAGAATGCCTTTGTGAGCAATCCCGTTCCCAGCTGTAACGGAATTCTCAGCGGCAATTTATAAACACCGCCTGATTTTAATTGTTCGTTAATCTGACGCTGATGAATTGCACACCAGCGAACTCGAAAGAAATGCGATTCCAAACATGATTTGGTGAAGGCTTTTTTCTTTTCTATTGGTAAATCGGGAGACTGTGTTTTCTGTGGGTTAAGGGAGAGAAGACAACGCACTTCCAGTCTCCTTCCGCAGCACTGAAACTTAAAACCGGAAGATTTAAACGAGATGGTCAAATCGCTTCATCGCCTTGTTAGCAAGGCGACCTCAGTTAATAGCGTCTCTGGTTAGGAAACGGAGATCGACAGCGAAAGTTTGCTGCCGTCACTGACTACAGAGGCTTCCTTAGTTCCCAGGGAAAGCAGAGCAGGCGGCGAGAGGTGAACGAGTGAGACGTCGATATATGGTGATATCAAGCGACTTCTCTCTCTCTCGACTCTGTGTATATCTATGCACAAGAGTAACATGATGTTGTCGTGTACGTGGCGGGATGAATAAGCATATGTGTCGGAACAAATAGGTGCTATCAGTTACTTATGAGCAGAAGGCAACGTAGCTTCGTATATGACCAATGTTAGCTGCTAAGTACTGCCTCCAGACGCATGTGTGGATACGTTCCAGAACTGTAATGTTCGATGTTTACATCGAAGCGCTGATCGGAACGAAACAGAAGAGACGTAGTATCCGTCATTCACAGAAATGTTCAGAGTACCAGAGACGCTCTCCTACATAAAGTCAGTGTACTAAACAGAAATTAAAGATTTTAATAGTACGCAGTAGTTGTAGCATAGCAGTTGTCTTTGCTGTAATTGTCCTGTGGTTTTCAAACTTTATATTCACTCCAATTCCTAGTAGTTTTCTACTACGGAGAATTAAAACACGGCGGAGTGTGGACTCTAAATTCCGCATGAGCAACTACTAATCATACATCTCTCCTCTGTCGTCATCAAGTCTAATTGTTAAAGTACGTGGCCAGAAATTGTGATACGTTGCAGGCCTACTTCCCAGAGGCAGAAGCAGCTAGAACGAAAACACTTTGCCAACAGAGGTTGTGCGATTCGCATGCCGAGCAGAAAATAATGCGACGGAAATCTCTACGTTTGACGCTTGTAACCCGCGGTGTTCCAAACGATCGATTACGTGTACCCCAAATTTAAAGGTTTCGAAATCGTCTTAGACCTTGCCTTAGTGACAAGGGTGTAAGGACAAGCTCTGTCAATTGTAGGGCCGGCATATGTGGCGTTGCAGAGTCGGTCGTAATAAACACGACGCGAGGTCCGTGTTATGACGTCACAGTTGTTTATCCCAGAACGAGGCCTGAAGCGAGGTGTTTAGAATTCTAAGTGTAAATTTTCTAAAGTAGGTGACTACATGTTCTTACGCGTTTCCACGGCGGTGAGGTGTCGGGTCAGCTTAAGCTGCAAGTGCTTGCCGACCATCACAAACACACGTGAAACAAAACTCGTTACGATTTAGCCAGTGACGAAAATTTGGAGACTCTCTTTCAAAAGGGAGAATGTCAAGCCAGTTGACTGCACAAGCTATGCAGCAATCCTGTTTCAGAATCCTTGTATGGGTTGAAAGTAGGGATGTACGTCGGTCGTCAGATCTAAGACTCTACGAATGGCGACGATTTTTGACACGACTGAACGTATTCTCTAACTCATTATTAGGATGTCCTGTAGCATAATAGAGCGTGTCACATGTATAGCTGAGGAAATTGCAAGAAAACTATATGCCTCCTGCCACACCGATATTTGGTATTGTCACTGTGGAAGCATTCAACTGAATGAGTCACAGCCCACCATGAAAAGGTATTCATCGAATAAGTAAACGTCTGCTGTCGTCCCACGTAAGAAGAATAGCCATCACAATAACAATGCGAGTTTTGGGGAATTTTCGATAACTCAGTTACTACATGGGTAACATTAAAACAACAAGGAGATCAGTCCAGAATGAGATTTTCGCTCTATAGCGGAGTGTGCGCTGATATGAAACTTCCTGGCAGATTAAAACTGTGTGCAACCATAAAAAACAGATGATGCTGTCAACTTGATTATTATATGTTCACAAGCAGTGGCTAGAGACAACGTATCCGCTAATCCTACTTAGATGATTAAGACTTCGCCTTGACTCCAAAGCAATTTTTCTATCCATTATATATGTCTTCAAAACCATGGAGTGTAAATACGTTCCACCCATTACAGCTGTTCCTATTCCGTACAACGCGTGTCATCAAAGTGAGCATAATAAAACTATCACATGTGTTAATTGGCTAGGATAAAAACATTGTGACGATTTCTACACATTGTTTTCGGGAGATTTTCTCACAGAATCGCCTCCTTCTCAGAAGCGTAGAGCTGGAGGCAGCTGAGACAGAAGGCCATCCACGAATGTGCGGAGTGCGAAACAGGAAGTGGGCGGATGCGTTACAACGGAGAGACTGGCCAGCGACCGTCAGTGTGAGCCACGTGTGGGAGTGGACACGCATCTGGCAACTGGAGCGATACGCGACCTTGTGCTGTGGGTTGATTTTATAAATGTAGTCGCCGCGTCAAATACGGATTCACTCTCATTTCGGTAATGAACTCGTGCACGTGAATATCTTTATCGTTCTCATTTACTTCATAAACCGCCAGTGCTCGCGGGAGAGTTAAAACTGCCAACATTCCGCGGAGCAAACAGCAACAATCAGTCGCTGAGGCAGCGACAAAGCTGTGTCGGTTGCAGGAGACGGAAAGTTAACGGAAAAATAAATTCAACTTTTACATTACTACTATCTGCATTTGCGATTTACATCTAAATGTGCTCATAATCGGTACACGTTAGGTATGCGGATCTGATGCCGCTTTCGCGATGCGGGAACGTAATTTAAGACACAGGGACGTCTTTACTCAAAATGAAGAAAATCACAAGTCCATGTTTAATGTTTGAAGATGTCTTAAAAGATCAAAGTAAATGAAAAATGAGTCAAAAATTAGTCACCACTTAATTAACGTAAGTATGTCGTAGCAAATGACATAATGATAGTCGAATTCTCAAGAGTCCATAGAAACTGCTGGAACGGCAAAATGACGGAATGCGTTGGTAGCAACGTACAACTTTAAAATTAAGTAGACGGTAAGTACGTGAAAGAAAATGCGGTACGTTTAACCATGGTGTTACTATGTAAGATGTAAAATATCCTTCTTGATTACAAAAAGTCCCCTACCGAAGTTGTAAATGTGTAAATGTCGTGCCAAAAGCGTCTGTCACATTATTATGGGGCAACATATGAGCCGCTACAGCATCGGTACTAGTGAAACGAGAGACAATGCACCATTGGTCAGTTCCCAATGCACCGACAATGAAACAAAACTTAGCCCAGTTGCCCTCATTTGTTGTATTTATTTACAGTTTTGACTGAAATGTGGTGAATTTTGCCTCAAGTCCTGCATGTAGGAATCTAATACCTGCTGCAAGTTTCCATTTTTCTTTACTCTGCAGTCAGGATGAACGGTACGACACAGACGAGGACAACACGGAACACAACATTCAGATGAGGAAAATTTCGGAATCCGTTTTTTTCTAACCATGTGGTTATATGTTAAGCATTAATCGGCTTTGCTAGGGTCAACAAACGTCGATGTCCCGAGCTTCATAATTTTTACACGCATGGTCTCTGCAATACAGCTGTCCTTGACGAGGAGAACCTATCAGTCTTTGTGTAATATGAACGGGAGACATAAACAGATAGTGGAGAGCACGGATTCCTGACAGACGCCAGTGAAATCAGTGGAAGACGAGGAAGGAACTGCGGGTAGATGGATGTTCAAAAGTCTCGTGCACGGCCATTGAAGCGTTCATAGCTGATTTGTTACGCGATCAGGATTACGATTGTTGTGGAAAGAAGTGGAAGATGGGCACTGCTGCAAACACATTTCACCAAAAAGCATCAGGCGTTTAGACATTGCGACAAAACTTCTCAGAGAGTGAACACACATCCACACGGCTGTGCACAGAGTCAGGGGGTGTCTTGTCTCCGGCCACTGTTTGCCGTGGCCCTCGCCACTAAGCGAGGGGCTGGCTGTGGTCACAAGCACATTTCCAGGATAGGTATCACAGAGTTTGCGTAATAAGACAGAATAGCTATTGGCCGGTCGGCTTGGAAAGACGGCCCTATGTACTACGTCGTAGCAGTCCTACTATTTGACGTTCACAGGAACGGACTGAGCACCAGATACGCTTCCCTACGTAAGTATATTACTGGGAAATCGGAGATTCGAATACTAGATAAAAATTCTATCATCGCAAATGTACCGCAGATGTGTTTTTCCCGAATTGGGCAGTGACTTCGAGGGAGTATGTAGATGTACACATCCCGCCAACTTGTGGTACAGCTTTGCGATGTCGACTGTTGAAACACGAAGGATAGCACGTTTAATAAGAGAAAATATAAATGACAGATTTAGTTTTCGTGGTCATCAAAAACATTGCGGAATTCTTTTAATATATAGCAAGAATCTGCAACCGAATACGATAGAATTTCCATATGCAAGATGCAGCAGGAATGTTACTGGCATGTGGCCAACAGAGATCACGTGATCCGTTTGTCGAGGCGAACACAAAGCCACGAGGAGCACAAGTTTTGCGCTTGTAGGACGGTGAGGTAAACACGATGGGACAGATATCCGCCGTTTACACGCTTCAAGAAAAGAGGATGGATGTTTTTACAGTACTTAATGTGTCGTTCTAGTGAGAAGCAAAGAGGCCCTCCTCAGGGCTAGCATATGTGGCAGTGCAGAGCCGTTTGTAATGAATGAGACGCGAGTGTGGATGTTATGACGCCACCATAGTGTATCAGCAAGAGACGCTTGTCGTGGTCTTCAGTTAATGAAGTGCTGTCGCAAAGAAACTGCAGAGTTACGCACAAAGTTCTTGACAACACGAGATACAATAATGACGACAACTAATTCTCTTTCTATTAGCATCACGACAATTGTAGCACTCTTTTAATATGTGGCTGGAATATGTAAAGCGCCACAGCACCGCGTCGCAATGGAAGATGCCAAATTAAGGAAAATATCTCAAGCAGTCAGCTAATGAAACACAAGTTTAGGCCAGATTAATTATATGTAAGCGACAGAGTTGCACACGGTTACATAAACACCTCTGAGATAATTTTAGAGTGTACTAAAGCTACAGCCAAACAAAAAGTATGCCCTTGAAACTCCTTAACTACCTAAACCGACGGAACTTTTCGAGTGCTACATGTATTTTCTTAGTGTGGCCAGTAACAGACTAAGCTGTGTCGGTTCTAGAATACACGTAAACCTTCATAGGCAGCATTGTAGGCAAGCAAAATCGTCTCCAATGCTGGTTTGACAGCGGCGAGTTTCCTGCACTATTATTGGTGCATTTGCTTGCCGACGGCCACAAACACATGTGAAAACAGAGAGGGTACTACGAAACGTGAATATGTTTAATGCGAAAAAACAGTTAGCAATAGATTTAAATATTCGCCGTAGTGTCTTGGGAATATTATTTCACTTTACATATATTCAGGTAAAACCGAGGTACTTCTGTTCCGTGAAAAGACAGGCCGCAGAGATGAGAATGTGCAGCAGAAACTTCTACTGACACGTCGGTTATTGTCTTAGCGTTGAGAAGCTGCAGAGGATCTCCAAGACCTGACAACGTTTCAAGCATGATGGAAGCAGCGTCGCAGACGTCGACACCTTCTTTGCCAGCACGGCTGCAGTCGGCTGCTCCGGAAAGAGGCGACGGAGAGATTCGTCCGAACCTTGATTTGTTATTCACGTTTAATACTGCGTCTGTCACAACAATGTCGCCGCTATGCACTCCGGTCCCATTTGTAACGGAATTTTCGGCACAGGTCTGTTTTCACGTCTTTGTAATTGTTCGTTCATGTATGGATGAAGAAACGAAAACCTCTGAAGTAATTACGATGAAGAGTTTACGAAACATTTAGCATTTGAAAGAGAACGATTATGGAAATTACTGTAGCTTGAATAAGTTAGTATCATTTTCAAGCGAAGAATACGATGGGTAGAATCTGTTGGAACGAACGACGACTTTTGCGATTCGCTTTCCACGTCTGCATTCGAGTTTTAACCGCTGTTTCACTGCAATAAAACATTATCACTCCATGTTAACAAACCGGTGCTCGAAGCTCACATAACGTATGTGACTGCCGACATGACAATTAACAAATAAGAAGACGATAATCTTTTATATCTCGTCCACTACTATTGCGAAAATGCTGAAATGTATTTATATGCGGACAGTGTTTAATACAGCACACAATCGTTTGCTGCAGGGAGGTGGAACTGTTATGCAAGCACGACGCCACAAGTGATTAGTGGAAGTCAGTAGCATTTTTCATTGAAGATTACGATGCGTAATTTCGATTCGAGAGAACGATAACTTTTGCGAGTTTGTGTGTGGACGGCCTAACTTTAAATGTGCGCTTATATAGACGAAATGCAGTTACGGGTACCCCACAGACGTTATGTATCGTTTAAAGGTTTACCCGTTTCTAACGCCGAAAAATGTAAAGTTTGACTGGTGGTTGTGCATTTACTCTCATTTTTTCCGTTTTCATTTTCTCCATAAAACCGCCATTATTAGCGAGAAAGTTCTAAACTGCCGATATTGTGGAGCGCCAGCGGTAACAATCACTCCCTGAGACAGCGACAAAGCCCTGTGGGCCGCAGGAGACAGAGAATAAACGGAAACTCAGCTTCTATATTTCTACGATTTGCAAGCGCGATTAAATGCATTCAGAGACAGTGCCGTGTCATAATGGGAGTCCGACGCTGGTTTCCCGATTTTGTGTAACCCGTGGCGGCGTTCGGGTGGCGTGGCGGAACATAGGCGGACATCTCTTCTGGAATTCATCCAGTGACGCATGTGAAGAAAGGCAAACGCAAGCAGTGGTGTCTGAGCGATGTTTTGTCACCCAGCACCGTTACACGTGCCAGACGTCACGTGACAAGGGTGCTGCCCACAATCTCAGGAGCTCCGTACTTATTCTTCGATAAAATGAAAGTCCTTAAAACGGGAGACCGAGCGAGGACGACTCTCCAAACCCTTGTCCGGCCATCCTGATTTAGGTTTTCCGTATTTTCCTGAATCGCTACAGGCAAATGCCGAGATGGTTGCTGTGAAAGGACACGGCCGACTTCCTTCCCCCCTCCTTCGCTAATCCGATGGCACAGATTGCGTCGCTGTTTGGTCCCCTCCCCCCATCCAACTAACTAAAACGGTAAAATAATGGAATGCTGTGGTAGTGTTATTTCCGTTCAAAATATAGTACGAAAACCGGCATCGGTGAGCAGGTTTCGGGAATCGATATGATAGCGTTTACATGACGAACCAGAAGCGGTAGTGGCAGACCGGTTTATGGGAAGCAGATTCGTTAGCCGTATGTAGAGCTGTTAAAGAACGTTTTATGTTTTGTTTGACACAATGAAAGCGATTATTAACATACCGTTTCTTTTTCAAAGTGGAAACACAGAGAAGCAAATGCTGCATTTTTACGTTTAACATTTGTCCTCAGTTCGACATGTATAATTTTCTATAAAAAGATATCAGAATTTCCGTGTCCATGTTATGTACACGGTCCTCGATCGTTGTGTGGCAGAACTGCGTCCGCAGACATACTCTTTTTGGCGCTGTTTATTCCGTTTCAACGTCTTATTCCCTATATCAAAGTGTAACACCGCAAATCGAATACTGCCATCTATCGGCCATCGACAACACTGCGTCTTCTGTAATTTCTTTGGCAGTTAACTTCTGCAACACGGGGCGCCATAAGAAGGCGTCTTTCGATACCGCCGGTTCCGATCGGAATCGCGCCCTTTCAAGAAATAGAAACAGAACATCTGTACATCGAAATCTCTTGTTGTGGGCCACGAGGTAAAGCTGTGGCCTATCTGTATGAAAGAAGATAAAATGAGATACTGTGAGCGGACAAGACTGCGACGACAGAGAATGTCGTATAACGCAGTGAGGAGGCGCGGAATAAATTTCAGACTGTCTTCGTTCTCAGGAAAGCGTTGGTCAGCGCTTTCAAATAGGTAGTAGCATATTAAGACATGAAATAAGTTCATGTTTTGTACTTTTTTTGTACTAGAATCGAAATAAATACATTCTATGTTCCGTCATATTCGAACATATATATATATATATATATATATATATATATATTTTTTTTTTTTTTTTTTTTTTTTTTTTGGAGAGGAAACATTTGATTTCACTGGTAGGTGCAAGTCTAGTCCCTATGAAGTATACTTTTCAAGTACATAAAATAATACGATGCATTATTTTTTATTCAGTTCTTCAGTAAAGAGGCACCACTCGTGGCATGGAGTGACAGGAGTCAGCAGCCGTCAGATGCGACGCTGGAAGAAACGTTATCTGAATGGAGAATGAGCTAAACTAACAACCGGCGGCAGAATTCAGAGAAAGCGGTCGCGAATCAATGTGTTGCGAGCGGCCGACTGTCTGGCGGATCTTGGAACGGAAAGTCTGAACTCCATCAACAGCAGCGGAAGGCAAAGGCCGGGCAAGTTCTGTTACGTAGGAAGAGTATCCAGAAATCTGTGGGCGGCGATATGGCACCGTGTGGACAGATTAAAATCGGCGTAGCTGATCAGTGATTGGGACCCCGTACTGGAATGCATCTTACAACTGGCAGGAGACGCGAAATGATGCTCTGCTTGGAGTTTCGCACATTAATCCGCTAGCTTGAGTAGGAAGGGACTCCAACGTTTCTCTTAATCAGATATACGGATTGACATCTGTCTCATACGTGGAAGATCGCATTTTGCATATAAATTGTAAAGATATGTTTCGCACCTAATACTGCTAAAGATGTACCCGGTAAAAGCGGGCCAAGTTTGAAAGGTACACGTAATTTACTTGACACTTACTGTGTGTAGAAAGAGGAAAGGCGGCAGCTAGCGAATAAGTATCCGACAAAAATTGAATGTAAAATTGTTTATGATCATACTGCTCGTAAAAAAGTATTATACAGCGCGTTTAAATTGAGTGAATTGATGCCGAGAAAATATACTGGAGTTGAAAGGTGAGTAAATATACAAGTGGTCGATAAAGACGATTAAATGATTAGATACAGCGAAACACGCCCCGCTTTGACTACGGAGACAGGGGTGCCATGTGACGTCAGACGTCAGTGTGGGCTGCTGCTACGTCTGTAGACGCGCCTCAGCCGCTGTGGCCGCCGTTAAGATTTCACGGACGACTCAGCTGTCACTACAGCCCTACGATGGCGGACTTCTGTAGCCAAGTCTTTGTATTTTGTGCCTATTTCTCGCTGTTGCCGCCAAAATTGCAGCATTCATACACACTATGCAGTACGTAATTCGGTTCGCCCATCTACTAAATATTCAATTCATAAAGTTAAATATGAATTACATGTAGAGGTAATTGTCGGATCATGCCTGTGTCGGAAAAGGAAATGTTCAGGCTGGAGGAAATGTGTCCCGGATGATTGCACGACAGACGCAAGACTGCCATCTCGTGTGAGCATTTTGCTCATTCGTTAAGAAAAATACGAGTAGTACTAGTAATAGCTTCGTCATGAATTACAGGCTCAGTTACGTGTAGTTCCTAAGAAATAGTGTAATTCAGTAGTGTGTAATATGAAAGTTGGCCAGGACGATAACTTTAGTGGGTTTGTCTGTGGAGGGCGCAAATTAAAACCTGGGTTTGTGTAATTGCTGTTAACTCAATCAGCAGGCCGGTGTGGCCGAGCGGCTCTAAGTCCCATAACGCTCAGACCCATTTTTATTAACTCAATCGCATCACGAAAGTTTTTGTTCAAAATTGTCTTCGCATTAAACTACCAGAAACGTACTGTTTGATTCCTATTTGCCCCGTTCGTTACTTCTTTCTGTTTTCATTCCTTTAAAAGAAGACCAATTACTCCGGAGAAAGTCTGAATACAACTGCCATCATTCCGTGGCGCCTACAGCAACAATCGACCGCTGATGCAGCGACAGAGCTCTTGTGTTTTGCAGGAGACGGAGAACAAACGGAAAGATAAATTCGGCTCCTACATTACTATGATCTGCATTTGCGATTAATGTCTGAATGTGCTTACAATCAGTACAGTGTCACTACGCGAATCTGGTGCTGGTTTCGTGATTTTGTGGATGGTGTGCTGGCTTTCCAGTGACGTGGCGGAATATAGGTGGACAACCTGGCTGGGTCTCATTCAGTGACGTATGTGTAACGAACAAATGAAGTAAATAATTTAAACAGTCCTGTTCGAGGGAGGTTTGCCATCCAGCACCGTTGTACAGGGTGTGGAGAAATAATTTGACCAAAAATGCAGGGCGGAAGGACAGCACGAAACAGAGGAATGTGTGTATGGCAACTAAGAGTCGTAAATGCGTATTTTCAGCGCTACAGAAAAGCAACTGAAATCTGACATACGGAGGTCATTGTTCGAAAAGATAGGTAATTTACAGAAAATGTATAGGTCAACAGAATGTTTGGACTAACCAAGCGTCATGATAAGAACAAGATAAATTTAAACCCTCACTAACACCTGTATCGTATTTGGCTGACGAACCAGATAGTACTTCTTCGCAAATGAGGACAATCAGATGTCCATGCTTCTTGTTTGGATACATGGGCGTATCCAGCGACGGCCAGGGGCTGCGGGCAGCTGCCCCCTAGAAGATATTCGCAGTTTTTCACTGGTTTGCTGTTTTATTTAATAAGAAGTGCCGTATGTTGTCTCGAGTCCTTGTTTCCTGAGACTGGTATGACCTGCCGCCCCCCCCCCCCCCCCCCCCAGTTCAGATCCTGGGTACGCCCTTGTTTGGATATATCTTAAAAGGTCAAAATGAGTGAAAAATGAGCCACCACTTAATTAACATGAGTATGTACAGAAAATGTTGTAACTGATCACCGTTTTCATGCTGGCATAGCGCCTGAAATATTTAACAGCGACCTGCATTTTCTGTACTCAGATTCCTTCATTTGATACTGTCTTTGTGACCCACACTTTTGTCCAAATTGTTTTTCCCCGCCCTGTATATGCGAGACGGTGCGTTACAAATGTTGTTCGAATTCTCTGGAGTCCAGTACACTTTATCTTTGGTAGAAAGTGCCAACAACGGCAAAATGGCGGAATTCGTTGGTAGAGATTTGTAACTTTACAATTCAGTAGACAGTAACTACTTAAAAGGAAATGTGACATGTTTATCGATGCGCTAGGGAAGTAGACGTGACATACGTTTCTTGATTACAAAGAGTGAGTCCTCCAGTAAAGAGTGTCTGCCACGCTGTTATGAGGCAACGTACGAGACCCCACCGAATCGGCATTAATGAGAGCGTGCACCGTTGGTCAGTTGCCGAAGCGATCAAAATTAAACAACACATTTAAATGGGTCGATCACATTGCATTTATCATCGTGAATGAAGACGAAATAAATTTATAGCGTCTATCTACATCTGCATCGACATGATTATTCTGCAATTCACACTTAAGTGCCTGGCAGAGGGTTCATCGAACCATTTTCATACTACTTCTCTACCATTCCACTCTCGAATGGCGCTTGGGATAAAGGAACACCTAAATCTTTCCGTTCGATCTCTGATTTCTCTTATTTTATTATGATGAACATTTCTCCCTACGTAGGTGGGTGTCAACAAAATATTTACGCATTCGGAAGAGAAAGTTGGTGACTGAAATTTCGTAAATAGATCTCGCCACAAAGAAAACCGCCTTCGTTTCAGTGGCTGCCAGTCCAACTCGCGTATCATATCAGTGACACTCTCACCCCTATTGCGCGATAACACGAAACGAGCTGCCCTCCTTTGCACTTTTTGGATGTCCTCCGTCAATCCTACCCGGTAAGGATCCCATACCGTGCAGCAATATTCCAGCAGAGGACGGACAACGGTAATGTAGGCTGTCTCTTCAGTGGGTTTGTCGCATCTTCTGCCAACATAGCGCAGTCTTTGTTTCGCCTTCCGCACAATATTATTTATGTGATCTTTCCAATTTAAGTTACTCGTAATTGTAATTCCTAGGTATTTAGTCGACTTGACAGCCCTTAGATTTGTGCGATTTATCGTATACCCAAAATTTATAGGATTTCTTTTAGCACCCATGTGGATGACCTCTCACTTTTCTTTGTTTAGTGCCAATTGCCACTTTTCGCACCATACAGAAATTCTCTCTAGATCATTTTGTAATTGGAATTGATCATCTGATTATTTTACTAGACGGTAAATTACAGCGTCATCTGCAAACAATCTAAGGGGCCTGCTCACATTATCACCTAGAGCATTTATGTAAATCAGGAACGGCACAGGGCCTATGACACTACCTTGAGGAACGCCAGATATCACTTCTGTTCATGATTTACCGTCTATCACTACGAACTGTGACCTCTCTGAGAGTAAATCACGAATCCAGTCACGTAACTGAGACGATAGTGCATACGCACGCAATTTGATTAATAGTCGCTTGTGAGAAACGGTATCAAAAGCCTTCAGGAAATCTAGGAATATGGAATCGATCTGAGATTCCTTGTCGACAGCACTCATTACTTCATGGGAATAAAGAGCGTACTGTGTTGCACAACAACGATATTTTCTGAATCCGTGATGGTTATGTATCAATAAGTCATTTTCTTCAAGGTGATTCATAATGTTCGAGTACAGTATATGATCCAAAATCCTACTGCAAATTGATGTGGAAGTGAGGTTCCAGAGACTGATGAATACAGTGTTGATTCGAAATATATCTACGACATAAGGACGATACTCCAGGGAACCAAGTAGCTCAAAATGGTTCACATGGCTCTAAGCATATGGGACTTAACATCTGAGGTCATCAGTCCCCTAGACTCAGAACTAGTTCAACCTAACTAAGCTAAGGACATCACACAAATCCATGCTCGAGGCAGGATTCGAACCAGCGACCGTAGCAGCAACGCGGTTCCGGGCTGAAGCGCGTACCAAGTACCCCTTATTTCTTCTCCTGACCAGAGGCAAACAGTATTCTAGTTATTAACTGTTTTGACAATACTGAAATGTGGTGATTATTGCTTCTAGCCCTCCATCAAGGTGGTGTAAGAGAATCTGGTACTTGCTGCGAGTTTCCATATTTGTATTGAGCAGTAAAAATGAAGGGCGCGAAAGAGACTGCGACTACGCGGGACACAACATTAAGATGACCAAAATTTCGGAAACCAATTTTCTGTAGTCATGTTTACATGTTAAAGCTTAATCGATTCCACTAGCCGGAACGAACGTCTGCGGTACGTTGCAAGCCTCATACGTTTTACACCCAGGGTCTCTGCTGAGCAACTGTCGAGGATGAAACAAACTTAGTGGTGTTTTCGTATTGTGAAAGGAAGAAGTCAACAAGTACTGTAGAGTACGAATTCCTTACGGAAGCCAGTGAAAATATAAAATGGAGGAGTGTGAGGAGGAGATCACACGTGAAAGGATGTTCGGAAGCCTTATCCAGGCCCATTAAAGCGTTCGTGGCTGCTTTATTAACCGGCCAGGATTACGCTCGTTGTCGAAAGAAATGCGGGGCGGGCGCTGGTGGAAGCGTTTTGCATCTGAAGAGATTGAGCGTTTAGGGAAGGCAGGAAAACTTCTGGTCGAGTAAAGACACATTCACACCGCCGTACACGGAGTAAGGGGATGTTTTTGGCACAAGTCACTGTCGTGTGCCGGAGCCTTTGCCACTAAGCGAGAGGTCGGCTGTGGTTGTAAGGACATTTCCAGCATCGACATCACAGTTTTTCCCTGTAAGACTGAACTGCTATTGGCAGATCGATTTGCAAAGACGGCCCTGTGTGGATTGCGTTAACAGACCTGCTATTTTACTGTCACAGAAACGATTTGAAGATCGCGTGCACCTCCCTAAATATGTATATTACTGACAGAACAGAGATTCGAATACTAGATGATAATTGTATCATAACAGATGTCCCGTAGACGTGCTTGTCCCATAGTGGGCAATGATTTAGAAAGAGTACGTAGACATACAAATCGCACTGACTTGTGGGACAACGTTGCCGTGTCGACTGTCAAAACACGACTGATAGCACGTTTGATAAGGGGAAATCAAAATAATAATAACTTTTGTTTGACGTGATAGTCAAGAAATTTGTGAGAATGTTTTAATATATCGCAAGCATATGAGGGACACTACGGCAGAATATCGAGACTGGCCGAAGCTACGAAACATGGTTTGTGTCCAAAGTTTTACACAGGCCGACGACCGGCATATAACGCATTCAGGCACCGTCAATAAAGCTTTTGTGGCGTTCGATCTCGCGACCGGCTCTGCCCAGCAAACACGACAAAAGAATATGGATGAGACACATTTTTTGTTTCAATTTTCTATCGTCTTGTCAGTGAATTACTGTTTGACTTGAACGTGTCTCTTTGTCCTCACGGGTGCAGTGTGTGAAGGTCCTGGATAGATATTTTTTTATCTGTTGCCAGTTACGAATGGAATCTGTCGAAACAGAGAAGCAACTGATGGACACACTGTGTTTAAAGTCCGCATCGACACAAAGCAGGTGACATTGTCGACTACTTTTAATACATCTTCACAATCGATGTCTGTTGACAACATACACGCTGATAATGCGTATATGATTAAGACTTGGCCGTGACTCGAGATGAATCTTTCTAGTCGTTGCAAGTCTCCATAACCTTGGAGGGTAAATACGTAATATCTCTTACAACGCAACGCGTGTGATCCAGGAGAGCATAATAAAACAGAATCTCGTGCATTAACTGACCCGGATAAAAATGTTTTGACGGTGTTTTTTGACGATTTCTATACGTGTTTCCTGCAAGGCTTTCTCACACAACCTCCTCCTCCTCCTCCTCAGAAGTTTAGGATACCATCAGCTGGAGGCAGCTGCGACAGAAGGCCAGCCATGAATGTGCGGACTGCGAGACAGCACTGCCCGGATGCTATAAGATGGTGCAGCTGGCCAGCGACCAGGCGTGTGATTCACGAGTTGGAATGGATACGCATCTCGCAAATGGCGGGCGACGCGACGTACTGCTGAGGGTAGATTTAAAAAAAAATTCCCGTTTTCACTCACATCATAAAACAGCCATCACTCGCGAGAGAGTCGAACCGCCGACCTTTCGGAGCGCCAGCAGCGACAGTCAGTCGCTGAGGCAGTGGCAAAGCTCTGTCGGCCGCAGGAGATGGCGAACTGACGGAAGAATATATTCGGCCTAACTATGTACAATATTTCGCACTTGTGTTTGAAGCAAAAGTATTGACAGTACTGTTATCGACGCAAAACCCAGGGATCCAGACTTCTTTATATCATACAATGGCTTTTTTATGAACGCAAAACCGAGGGATCCAGACTTCTTTATTTCAGACAAAGGCTTCCCGTATCCTGTCATGAGAGAGGGCGCACAGATCAGGTTTCGCAACTGTAGTTTCAACCTGGACAGCGACTGCACTCCAGAGTAATTCGTCGAATCATTGACGCCCCGACGTGGGGAAACAGCGTCGCAGACATCGACATCTTCCCTGGCAGCACGATGACAGTGATACGCCCCCCCCCCCCCCAAAAAAGGCGATGGACCTTTATAATATAATCCTGAATCGCTACTCAAGTTTAACTCGGCAAGAACACGGACAGCGTCTGACGCAAGAATGCCGTCGCGAGCAACTCCGTTCTCTGTTGTAACGAAATTTTCAGCCCACAGCAGGTTTCGCGGCAATTTATAAACACCACGTCATTTTAATTGTCCGTTTATCTCATGCTGAAGAGCTACAGACCGAAGAACGAGAAAGAATTGCGATTACGATGATCAATTGAAGGCTTTTCTTAACTGTAGTTTACTCGGAAGACCGTAATATTTCTTACCGTGTTTCCTGTGGTTTGAGTGGGACAATACTATGCTCTTTCAGTGAATTCCACTAAGCAATGAAAGTAGAGAAACAGAAGATTTACCCACAACTGGGAAATCGCTTCATCGCCTCACTAGTAAAGGCGACCTCATTTCATGGCAGCTGTGGTTTGGAAACTGAGATTCAGCTGTGGGCAAAAGTTTGCTACCGAAACTAACTAGAGACGGTCCTTACTTCCGAAATGATGCATTGCGTAAGGCGATAAGTGAATAACGTGCACAGAAATGAATGAGAGGACCTCATATATAATGATTTAATCCTTTTTTTCCCCTTTCTGGTCTCAATGAATAACTGCGGCACAAGACTAACAAACCGTGTGTCACGTCGTGATCCACGTGGAGGAGCGGTTAAGGATAATCTGTCGGAACAAAGGGGTGCTATTCTTAAGACCAGATGACAGCGCATCTTCATTTGTTACCCACCTTGATGAGACTGAAAGCTGCTACATATTGCCTCGGGAATCGTAGGTGGATAAACTCCAAAACAGTAATCGCAAGTCTCATATTTGCTTCTATCATTCAGAACGAAACAAAAGTAGGATACGTCATTCACAGAAATATTCTGAGTAGATGGGGCGCTTTCCTATGTAAAGTCAGTGTATTAAAGATAAACATTTTATTAGTACACAGTAGTTTTAGCTTAGTAAGTCTGTTTGCCGCAATTGGGACAAGTTTTTCAAAGATTAGCTACTAGACAATCCGTGCCAATTTGTTGTACAGTTTCCTAGTATGGACTTTTCGGACACGTCGGAGAGCGATCACCAAAGTTCGTACAAGCACCTAGTACTGATAAATGTCTTCTGTATTGTCATCAAGCCAACTTTCATGCTGATTTGATACGTGGCTGGAATGCGTAAGAAATCACAGCACTACATCGCAGAGGACGAAGCAAACCACAACGAGAAGCCTTTGACAACAAAGGATGTGCGATTCGACTGTCGATGCATAAAATAAAGCCATGGAAATTTGTGCGTTTGGCACTTGTAACCCCCGTTTTCCTAACGATCGATTAGATGTACTCCATATATACGTTTTTGAAAGTATATTAAAGCTTAACAGAAAAAGAAGAACATTATTTAAATACTAAAACATAATAATGGGACAAATATTTTGCAATACTAATCACATCATCTTCAGTATGAAGACTGTAAGGCCGAGCTCTGTCGATGGCAGGGGCTGCACGTGTGGCGCTGCAGTCGGCCGTAATAAACAGGGCGAGTGTGTCCATGTTATGACGTCACGGTTGTGTCTCGCGCAACGAGGCCTGCCGCGATGGGTATAGAATATGTGGAAATTTTCTAAAGCAGGTGTCTACATCCGCATATTATGTTTCCAGGGCTGCGCTGACGGCAGTGAAGTATCGGCACCGCTTGGTATGCAAGTGATTGCAGACCGTCACAACGCACCTGGAACAAAAACCGTTAGAGTTGGCCCAGTGACGGAGCACTGAGGAACGTTTGAAACCTCTCTTTGGAAAGGGAGAATTGTAACCCGAACGACTCCACAAGCTACGCAGCAAACCTGTTTCAAAATCCTTGTATTGGTTTATAGTAGGAATTCGCGTCGGTCGTCAGATCTAAAATGATTTTGAGACGACAGGTTGTTAATCTCTAACTCCATGAGTAACGTATTCGGCACATCACGCTTCATAAGTCGATGCTGTGTCGACGTCTGTACTGGATTAAGCAAAGGTCATAATACGCACATCGCGGATGTTACTTCTTAGAGCATAAAAACACACGTCACACGTACTCCAGAGAAAACGGCCAGAAAACTATATGCTTCCCGCCAGGCCGATATTTGTTCTTCTGTAGAAGCGGCCAGCTAAATGAGCCACAGTCCAACAAGACCAGGAATTCTATCGTTTGTGAAAATAAAGAATTGTCGGGACAGTGTGTGAAACGTCTGCTGTCGTTCCACCTGGCTAAACGCGACAAGGATAGATACCGGATTAGCACTGCGAGTCTTGGGGAAATTAGCTTATCTGAGTTGCTACACGTGTGACACTAATACGACAAGGAGGTCACATGTTGAAATCACTGCTTGATACTGCAACTGTGTGAACCACTTGGTTTCGAACCTCATCACGGCAAGGATAGATGCATGTGCCGTCTACAAGTGTATCTCTATGGTCTAAGGTATGAAACGTGTTGTGTGTCCAAAGTTCCACACGCGCCAACGAGCGGCGTACAACGCAATCAGGCGCCGTAAAATAAAGCTTTGGTGGCGTTCGTTCTCGCGTTCGGCGCCGCCCAGCGACATGACACAACAATATCGGTGATGTAAGTTGATTTATTTTTGTTGCCTTTCCATTAAATTAGTTGTTACTCTCAATGCGGTACTCCACATGTTCAGTGTGTAAAGGCCGACGATAGATCTTTTTCCTTATCCGTTACCAGATACGAATGCAGTTTGTAGAAACACAAAGGCAGCAGCTGGACACATTGCCACGAAGTAAGACAGGTTCTCACGCTGCGATTATATTCCGCATCGATACGAAACAGACGACGCTGTCAACTTCTTTATTATAGCTTCACAATCGATGGGTGGTGACAACAAATCTGCCAATCCTATGAACTTGCTTAAGGTTTCGCCTTGAAGGAATTTTTCTAGCCATCATACGTCTTCAAAACCATGGAGAGTAAATACGTCCCACCCCTTACCGCTGCGCACATTCCGCACGACGCGTGTCATCCAAGGAGCATAAGTGGCTTGGATAAGAACATTTTGATGGTATTTTTGACGATATCAATACGTGTTTTCCGGTAGATTTTCTCACAGAATCGACTCCTCAGGAATGTAGAGTAACATCAGCTGGAGACAGCTGTGACCGAAAGCCACCGACGAACGTGCGGAGTGCGAAACAGAGCAACTCGAATGCTTTACAAAGGTACAACTGCCAGCGACTAGGAGTGTGATTCACGTGTGGGAATGGACACGCATCTCGCAACTGGAGGGCTACGCGAGGTTGTGCTGTGCGTAAATATTAAAAACTAAGTCGCTGCGTCAATTAGGACTTCACTATGGTTTCCACGACGCACACGTGCATATAAATTTCTCTGCCGTTTTCGTTTATTTCGGAAAACCGCAATTACTCGCAGGAGACTAGAAATTGCCATTGTTCCGCGCTGCTACAGCAACAATCAGTCGCTTAGGCAGCGACAAAGCTCTGTCGGTTGCAGGAGACGGAAGATTGACGGAAAAAGAAATTAGCGCCATACATTACTACTGTTTACATTTGTGATTAACGTTTAAATATGCTCACAATCGGTAGAGTGTAATTACGCGTATCTGCTGCTGGTTTCGTGGTTTTGTGAGTCGCGTGCAGGCGTTCCAGTGACGTGGCTAATTGGATTGGCGTGGGAGCCATTCATTCAATGACATACGTGCAGCGTCCGTGAAAAATGAAAAATATAAGCAGTGCTAATTCAGCGAAGTTTGCCATCCAGCCTCGTTATACAGGGCACATAGAAACAATTTGACCAAAATAGTGTGGCGTGGAAAGGCAGCTTGAAACACAGAAATTTGAGTATAGCAACTAGGCGTCGCAACTGCACTTTGTCGGCGGTACCGGAACGTAATTAATATCTCAGACACGGGCATCTGGGCTCTAAATGATAGTTGATCTACGGAAAATTTATACGTAAACAGGTTGTATGGACTAAACAACCGTAACGATGAGAAGAAGATACATTTAAAGCATCGTACTTAGCTGACGTACCAGAGAGCACGTTTTTAGAGATTAAGAGAGTCAGATGTCCATGTTTCATGTTTCAGTATGTCTTCAACGTGTCAAAATTAATGAAAAACGAGGCACCACTTAATGAAGAAGAGTGTGTGTAGCAAATGTTGAAAATAACCACATTCGTCATGTTGGCAAAGCGCCATAAACATTCTACTGCGACCTCAATTTGCAATATTGAAATTCCTTCGTTTGATGCTATCTTCCTGCTCTACACTTTTGGTCAAATTGTTTTTCCGCACCCTGTTTGTACCAGACGTGAGACAACAGGGTGATGGTCGAATTCTCAGCAATTCAATACACTTCGTCTTTGGTAGAAAGTGGTAAATACGGAAAATGACGGAAAGCGTTCGCAGTGATGTGCACCTTTAAAATCCAGTAGACGATAACTATGATACGTTTAAGAAAGGCGCTAAGAAAATGTTGTAAAATACGTCACTTGATTACAAAATGTCGTCTAGTAAAGTAGTAAATGTTTAAGTCTCGTGACAAGAGTGTCAGTGATGTTATTATGGGGCAACTCATGAGACGCCACAGAATCAGTATTATGGAAAGCAAAGACCATAGACTGTTGGTCAATTGCCATAGCACTGAAAACGAAGCATTATTTTTAACTGCGTTGGATCACGTTCTTACCATCACGGTTAGTAATCACGGTACTCTTTCATATCGTCTGTGATTCGGTAGACTCAGAGACTGTTAAGTACGGTGACATTAACTTCTCTTTGTATCTCAATATATGCCTAAAACATATGGGCGATGATATGTAGAAGCCGGCCGGAGTGTCCGAGCTGTTCTAGGCGCTTCAGACATCGGGCATGGATGTGTGTGTTGTCCTTAGGTTAGTTAGGTCTAAGTAGTTCTAAGTTTTAGCGGACTGATGACCTCAGAAGTTAAGTCCCATAGCGCTCAGAGCCATTCGAACCATTTTCTTTGATATATGGAACCACGCAGCCGCCGACCAGAATTTAGTGTTTGCTGCGTATTTCCATGTGGCCTGTTTACTGAGCAGGCAAAGTGAACGGCACGACAGATACGACGTTTACACGGGACACAACATTCAGAAGACGAAAATTTCGGAAATCGCTTTTTTCTGGTCATCGTTACATATTAAACCTTAATAGGTTCTGCTAGTCTGAAGGAGCCTCCATGTTGCGATCTCCATAACTTTTAGGCGTATGGTGTCTGCAGTCCAACTGCCCTTGATACAGCGAACTTGTCGCTGTTTTTTCTAATATCGAGAGGAAAGGTTAACAAATGGTGGAGGGTATGTATTTCTAATGGACGCCTCTGAAAATATGAGGAGGAGGAAGAGATTGCACATGAAAGGGTGTTCAAAAGTGTTCACGCCCTTTAAAGCGTTCGTAGGTGCTTATTGAGCGACCAAAGTTACACTTACTGGTGGACGGTTATGAATTAAGTGTAGATGCAGGTTGCACACCTATTTCTTTTGCGGCTTTGTGGTATCGACTATTCAAACACGATGGAGAATGGATGGCATACTTGACAAAGAGATTACAAAAATGATAACGCGTTTCCACATTGTCAACAAGACGCGTACGGGCCTGTTTTTATATACGACCAAAATGTGGAGGAGACCACTGCACCATCTCGGGAAAGAAGATGTCGCAGCGATGTAAACATGTCGTCTGCGCGGTTCGCGCAATCCTTTTCCGGCTTCAGCAGACACAGCGATTAACAATTATGTAGTTGGCAATTGTAACCGGGAGAGTTGAAACCAGTCGGAAACATGTCCGCCGTTTGCGTTTTCAAGGTGAATTGTGTGTATACTAGAGCAAAAATGAGACACATTAAGATGTGAAAAAATTGTTTCTTCAGTACTTTAATAATAAGAATGTGAGGCCAGGGTCACTCGATTACAGGGGTGGCGTGTTTGGCAGGGCAGGTTCGTTCGTAGTGAATGAGTCGCGAGTGTCGAAGTTACGACGTCTCCACAGTGTATCAGCAAGAGACGCCCTCCCGAGACCTGAATATGTGTAACACACCTGAAGCGAAGGGAACAGTTAATTCTGCCAAGCGCGCTATATTTATAGCTTTTTCCGTAGTATTCTACTTGCCTCATCCAAGTGTAATACTTCGTCAAGCGTTTTACGCAAAACTGTTTAGAGTACTGTTATCAACGAAAACTCGAGGAATAGAGACATTCTTTTACATAAAAAGGGGCTTCACATTTCTCTGTTATCAGAGAGGCCGCAAAGATCAGATTTCGCAAAAATAATTTCAAGCTGTACAGATGCTGTTGTACAGGGCAATTTGTCGAATCATTTGGGTCCCGACGTGGGGAAACAGCGTCGCACATGTCGACACCTTCTCTGGCAGCGTGAGGATAGTGATACGGTGCCGCAAAAAAGGCGATGGACATTTTCAAAATAATCTAGACCTGTTAAGTAAAGCTTAACTCCCAAGAACACGGGCAGCGTCTGACGCAAGAATGCCGTCGCGAGCAACTCCGTTCCCAGTTGTAACGGAATTTTCGGTCCAAAGCTGTTTCCGCGGCAATTTATAAGCACAGCGTCATTGCAATTGTCCATTTATATAATATTGACGTATTACAGAGCGGTAAACTGGAAAGAATTGCTATTACGATGATGAGGTGAAGGCTTTTCCTAGGTGTAGTTTCATCGTAAAAAAGTAACATTTCTTGTCGTGTTTGCTGTGAATGTTGTTTCAGTCTATTCCCCTAAGCAGTGGAAGTATATTTAAAAAAACAGAAGATGTAACCCGAGTTGGCAAATCACTTCATCGTCTCGCTAGTAGGGAGACCTCCGGGTTGAAAACGGAGATTTAGCCGTTGAGAAAAGTTTGCTACCGTTACTAACTAGAGACGCTTCCTTAATTCTGAGACAAAGAAGTACACATTGCGAGAGGTGAATGACATACACAGAAACGAATGACGTCGTTAAATATACTGATACGAAGCGACTCTTTTTCTTTCGTGGTGGTTCTACATGCAGGAACGGTGAAGTATAATCTGTCGGAACAAAGAGGTGCTATAGTTTCTCCTGACCAGAAGAGAAGGTGGCTTCAAATGTTACCAATTCTGAGTAAACTGGAAGCACCGAAATACTGTCTCCATAACCATACCTGCACTGGCTCCAAATCTTTAATAGCAGCTGGATGTTTCGATGTTTACATCGAAGCATCGATCTGAACGAAACAAGAGTCGTATAGAAATGTTCTGAGTACGGGAAACGCTTTACTACAAAAATTCATTGTATCACTAACGAATTAATAATTCTAATAGAACAGAATAACCCTTGTTTCCCGTAGTCGGGTCACAGTTTTCAAAGATTACGTACATGTACGATTCCCGCCAATGCTAGTACAGTTTTCTAGTATGGACTATTTAACCGCAGCAGAGAGTGGAGAACACTTTTGGTAAAAGCAGATATTAATATTATATTTCTTCTGGGTCGTCATCAAGGCAACTTTAATACTGATACGTGGCCGGAATGTGTAAGACATTGCAGCACCGCATCGCGGATGAAGGTGCAACTACAAAGTTAACACTTTGGCAGCAGAAGTTGCGCGATACGATTGTTGTGGTAGAAAACGAGGCGATGGAAATTTGTGGGTTTGACACTTGTAACCCGCCGTGTTCCAAACGACCGGCTAGTTTATTTGTTATAAAAGTTTATTAAAGCTGTAGCAGAACAAGAAGTACGCTTTTTAAACACGTAAACTTGACAACAGGAGGAATCTTTCAAAACACTAAACGTATCATCTTAGTGAGGAGAGTATAAGGGCAAGATCTGGCGACAGTATGGGCTGAACACGTGGGGTTTGAGAGTTGGTCGTAACAAACAGGACGCGAGTGGCAATGTTGTAACGGCCCGGTTGTCTGTCGTGGAACGCGATGCGCATGGAACACAACTAAATTCCCTAAAGTAGGTGTCTACACCTGCTACGCGTTTTCACGGCTGGGTTGACAGTGGTGAGTTGTCGGTACTGCTTAAGATGCAAGTGCTTGCCGACCACGACAGACACACGTGAAACAAAAGTCGTTGCAGGTTGCCCACTGACGGAGCGCTGAGGAATGTCTGGACAGTCTCTTTCCAAAGAGAGAATTTCAAGCCAAACGACCGCACACGCTACGCGGCCAGCGTATTCCAAAATCCTTGGGTTGGATGAAAGTAGGGATGTAGGCTATGTCGGTCGTCACATCTAAAACTCTACGAATGGCGAAGATATTTTACACGACAGAAAGTTAACCTCTGACCCACTTTTATGAATTTACAAGTAACGTTTTCTGGTACATTTCGCTTATTATCTCGATATTCTGTCGATATCTGTACTGGATGAAACACAAGTCATAGCTCTTTATTCCGTGTAAAAATCGGACATTACGGATGCTACTTCTTGAAGCATAATGCCACACGTGAGGTGGCTATGTGCTTCCCGCCAAACCGGTATTCAGTCTTCCGCGGAAGCGGCCAGCTAAATGAGGCGCAGTGCAGCAAGAACAGGAATTCCTCGAATTGTTGCAGTTTTGTCGTTTGTTATAATAAAGAGTTGTCAGGACATTGTTTGAAAAGTTTGCTGTCGTTCCACCTGGCCAAACGTAACAAGGATAGTTATCGCATTAACACTGCGAATCTTGGGGAAATTAGGTTAACTGAAATACAAGAAGAGGAGATGTTGAAGTCAGTGTTTGATTGCAGGCATTGATAATGTAATTGTCTAGTCCACTGGGTTTCGAACATCAGCACAGCAGGGGTAGAGGCAGGCGCCGTGCATATGTGTATCTGTATGGTCGAACGTATGAAACGTGGTGTGTGTCCACAGCTTCACACTCGCCAGCGAGGAGCGGACGGCGCAGTCGGGCACCGTAAAATGAAGCTTTCACTGACTTCGGTCTCGCGATCGGCGCTGATCAGCGGCAAGACACAATAACATCGCTGACGCAAGCTTTTTCCTGTTTTCCGCCTATTCGGTGGATTGTTTGTTGACTTGAATGCGCTCTGTCCCCTCTTATATGCAGTGTGTAAAGGCCCTCAGCGGATCGTTTTCCATCTGTTACCATTTAACGAATGCAGTTTGTAGGAACAGAAGGTGAACAACTGGACACATTGCGACGAAGTAACACAGATTCTCACACTGGGTTTAAATTTCACACTGATAAAAAACAAACGATGCTGTCAACTGTTTTATTACATGTTTACAAGCCAGTGGCTGGTAACATATCCGATAATTCTACGTACATGATTAAGAGTTCGCCTTGACTAGAATTCTTCTAGGCATTACACGTCTTCAAAACCATGGAGTGTAGACACGTCCCACCCCTTTCCGCTACGCCTATTCCGCAAAACGCCTACCCAGGTGAGCATAATAAAACGGCATCACACGAGTTAACTGGCTTGGATAAAAACGTTTCGACGGTATTTTTAGACGATTTCTATACGTGTTTTCCGGAAGTATTTGTCACACAATCGCCTCCTTCTCAGCAGTGTAGGGTAACATCAGCTGGAGGCAGCTGTGGCAAGAAGGCCAGGCCATCCATGAATGTGCGGAGTGCGAAACAACACAGTCCGGGTGCTTACAATGGTACAACTGGCCAGCGACCAGGAGAGCGAGTCACACGTGGGAAAGGACACGTGTCTCTCGCAACTGGAGGGATACGCGAGGTTCTGCTGTGGGTAGAAATTAAAAATTAAATCGGTGCATCAACTACGGATTCACTCTGATTTCGACGATGAACATTTTTTTCCCATTTTCATTTACTTCAGAAACCGTCAAATCTCGCGGGAGAGCTGAAACCGCCAACGTCCCGCGATGCTGACAGTAACAGCAACAGTCGCTCGGGCAGCGCCAAAGCTCTCTCAGTTGCAGGAGGCGGAAGATTAACGAAAAAATAAATGCAGCTTGAACATTACCACTATCTGCATTTGTGATTAACGTCGAAATGTGGTTCAAAAATGGTTCAAATGGCTCTGAGCACTATGGGACTTAAATTCTGAGGTCATCAGTCCCCTAGAACTTTGAACTACTTAAACCTAACTAACGTAAGGACATGACACACATCCATGCCCGAGGCAGGATTCGAACCTGCGACCGTAGGGGTCGCGCGGTTCCAGACTGAAGCGCCTACAACCGCACGGCCACACCGGTCGGCCGTCGAAATGTGCTCGTAATCAGTACAGTTAAGTTATGCGGATCTGATGCTGGTTTCGTGATTTTATGTGTCGCGTGGTTGCGTTCCAGTGACGTGGCGGAATATAGGCGGACGATGGACGTTGGAGTCGCTCAATGACATGTGTGTAGCGTATGTGAAAAAGTGAATAATTTAAGCGGTGTTGGCTGAGCGACGTTTGCCTTCCAGCAACGTTATCCGGGGTGAAAGAAAACAATTTGACCAAACGTGCAGGGTGGAGTCACAGTGGGAAACATAAAAATTTGAGTAACGCAACTAAGGGTCGAAAATGCGTATTTTCCGCGCTACAGGAACGTAATTAAAATCTGACATAGGGACGTCTTCACTGAAAATGAATGGTAATTGACAGAAAATCTACCAGGAACACAGACTTTCGACTAACCAGTCTTCAGGATCAGGACAAGAAAAAGTTAAAACACCACATATACGTTTATCATACTTAGCCGACCTACCAGACAGTACTTCTTTAGAAATGAAGACAGTAATATGTCCATGTTTAATGTTTCAAGATGTCTAAGAAAGGTCAAAGTAAATGAGAAATGAGCCACTACTTAATTAACGTAAGTATGTCGTAGCAAATAACGATAGTCGACTTCTGACGAGTCCATAGAACGCGCTGGAAACGGCAAAATGGCGGAATGCGTTGGTAGCGGTATACAAATTTAAAATTTAGTAGACGGTAAGTACGTGAAAGAAAATGGGATACGTTTAACCAAGGTGCTACTATGTAAGATGTAAAATACGGTTCTTGATTACAAAAAGTCCTCGACCGAAGTAGTGAATGAATAAATGTCGTGACAAAAGCGTCCGTCACAGTATTATGGGGCAACATATTATGAGCCCCTACAGCATCGGTATTAATGAAACGAGAGACAATGCACGACTGGGCAGTTCCCAATGCACTGACAATGAAACACAACTTTTATTGGCGCCGTTGCATTGCTCCTATCATCGTGACTAGAGACGAAATAATTTCATAGCGTGTGTAATGTGAAAGTGAAGACTCAGAGACCGATGAATAGTGTGACATCAACTACTCTCTGTATCTCGATGTATACCTGCAACACAGTAACCTTTGGAACCCAGCTGCCCTCATTTGTTCTATTTCTGTGCGGTTTTGACTGTACTGAAATTTGGCTGAAGTCCTCTATGTAGGTATCTAATACCTGCTGCAAGCTACCATGTTTGTATTGAGCAGGCAGAATGAACGGTACGGCAAACGCGAATCTCAACATTCAGATGAAATTTTGGAAACCGTTTTTCACTAATCATGTACTTGCATGTTAAACATCAATCGTCTTTGCTAGGGTCAACAAACGTCGACGTCCCGACCTTCATAATTTTTACACGCATGGTTTCTGCAGTCCAGCTGTCCTTGACGAAGCGAACTTATCAGTCTCTGTGTAATATGAACAGGAGACATCAACAAATTGTGCAGAGTACGGATTACTGACAGACGCCAGTGGAGTCATGATGTGGTGGAAGGCGAGGAAGGGAACGTGGGTAGATGGATGTTCAAAAGCCTCGTGCACGGGCAGTGAAGCGTTCATAGCTGACTTATTAAGCGATCAAGATTACGCTCGTTGTGGAAGGAAGTGCGCGATGGGCACTGCAGCAGACACATTTCACCAAAAGGCGTTAGGCGTTTAGGCACGGCGACAACACTTCTCAAAGACCAAAGACCCATTCAGACCGCTGTGCACGGAGTCAGGGGGTGTCTTGTCACCGACCTCTGTTTGCCGTGGCCCTCGCCACTAAGCGAGAGGCTGGCTGTGGTCATTAGCACATTTCCAGGATCGATATCACAGAGTTTGCGTAATAAGACAGAACAGCTATTGGCAGATCGGTTTGCTAAGACGGCCCTATGTACTACGTCGTAGCAGTCCTACTATTTGACGTTCACAGAAATGGACTGAGTTGCTGATACGCTTCCCTACGTCATTATTTTACTGAGAAAACGGAGATTCGAACACTAGATAACAATTATATCATCGCAAATGTCCCGCAGATGGGTTTCTCTCATATTGGGCAATGACTTCGAGATAGTCTCGTAGATATACAAATCGCGCCGATTCGTGGTACAGCTTTGCGATGTCGACTGTCGAAACACGACGGATAGCACGTCTAATAAGAGGAAATAAAAATCACAACTTTGTTTTCTTGGTCATCAAAAAAATTGCGGGTTTGTTTTAACATATAGCAAGAATGTGAAACTGTCTACGGTAGAATTTCGAGATGTGAGACGCTGCAGGAATAATACTAGCATGTTGCCAACAGAGAGCACGTGATCCGTTTGTCGAGGCGAACACAAAGCCACGAGGAGCGTAAAGTCTTGCGCTTGTAGGCCGGTGAGTTAAAACACGATCGGACAGATGTCTACCATTTACACGCTTTCAAAGTGTGTTAATATCTGTACTAACAAAAAGAGTCGTAATAAATGGGGAAAAAATAATCTGTCCAGAAAAGCGTGATCTTTTTAGTGTACTTAATGTATTATTCTAGTGAGAAGCTAAAAGGCCCTGCTCACTCGATTCCAGGGCTAAAATATGTGGCAGTGCAGAACTGTTCGTAATGAATGAGACGCGAGTCTGGATGTTAGAACGTCACCATAGGGTATCAGCAAGAGACGCCTGCCGTTGCCTTTAGTTAATGAAGTACTATCCAAGAAAATAAAAATAAAAATAAACTGCACAGATACTCACTAAACTCTTGATAGTACGAGATAAAATAATAAAAACTTTTTCTTTTTGCGTCGGAATGGAAAATGCCATAACAAGGTCAACATATCAAGCAGTCAGCTCCTAGAAAACGAGTAAGGCCAGAATAATTACATGTAGGCGACAGAGTTGGAAACGGTTACATGCAAACGGCTGAGATGTTTTTAGAGTGTATCGAAGCTAGAGCCAGACGAAAAGTAAGCCCTCGAAATTCCTTAACTTCCTACAACGACGGAGCTGCTGGGATGCTCAATGTATTGTCTTAGTGTGGCCAATAATAGACCAAGCTCTGTCGCTTCCAGAATACTTGCGAACTATAATAACCAGTTTTTTAGGCTAGCAAATTCGTCTCAGATGCTGGTTTGACGGCGGTGAGTTTTCTGCTCTGCTAATGGTGCATTTGATTGCCGAGGGCCAAAAAAAAAAAAAAAAACACATGGGAAAACAGTGAAGATATTACGAAACCTGAATATGTTTAGGACGACAATGCGGGAAAACAGTTAGTAATAAATGTAAATATTCGCTGCATTGTTTTAGGCAAAATTAATTACGTTATTTATATTCAGGTACAACCGAGGGACATCAGTTCCGTGAACAGACAGGCCGCAGAGATGACAATGTGCGGCAGCGACCTCTACCGCCACGCCGGCTGTTGTCTTTTAGCGTCGAGGAGCTACAAAGGATCTCCGAGACCTGACAACGTTTCAAGCATGGTGGAAGCAGCGTCGCAGACATCGTCACCTTGTTTACCGTTTTAGTGAGTTTGATGGGGGAGGGAACCAAACAGCCAGGTCGTCGGATTAGGGAGGGACAGGGAAGGAAGTCGGCAGTACCCTTTCAAAGAAACCATCTCGGCATTGACCTGAAGCGATTCAGGGAAATACGGAAAACCTAAACGAGGATGGCCGCATGCGGGTTTTAACCGTGGTCCTCCCGAATGCGAGTCCAGTGTGCTAACCGGCGCATCACCTCGTTCGGTGTACCGTTTTAAGCACATTCATTCTATCGAGGAATGAGTGCGGAGCTCTTGAGATTGCGGGCAGCACATCATGTGTAACGGTGCCGGATGACAAAACATCGCTCCAACAACACTGCTCACGTTTGCTTTTTCTCACATACGTCACTGAATGACTTCTAGAAGAGATGTCCGCCTATGTTACTCCACGCCACTCGAACGCCAGCACGGGTTCCACAAAATCGTAAAAGCAGCGTCAGATTCACAAGGACACACACTTTGAACGCATTTAATCGCGATCGCAGACCGTAGAAATATAGAAGGTTGGGTTTATTTTTCCGTTAATTCTCCGTCTCCAGCGGCCCACAGAGCTTTGTCGCTGCTTCAGCGACTGATTGTTGCTGCTGGCGCTCCACAATATCGGCAGTTCATAACATTCTCGCGAATGATGGCGGTTTTATGGAGAAAATGAAAACGGGAAAAAATTATAACATATGCACAATCACCAGTCAAACTTTACTTTTATCCAAGTTGTAAGCGAGTAAACTTTTAAACTGTAAATTATCTCTGTGGGGCATACCTAACTGTATGTAGTCTATATAAACCATCATTTAGAGTTAGGTCTTCTACACACAAACTCGAAAAGGTATCGTTCCGTCCAATCAAAATTACGCGTCGTATTCTTCAATGAAAAATGCTACTGATTTCTACTAATGACTTGTGGTCTCTTACTTGCATAACACTTCCACCTTTCGACAGCAAACGATTGTGTACTACTTTACACACTCTGTCCGCACATAAAAGCACTTCAATATTTCGCAGTAGTAATGGGCGAACTATAAAGATTTATCGCTTCTTAATTGTCGTGTCGGCATTCTCATACGTAATGTGAGCTTCGAGCACCGGTTTGTTAACATGCAGTGATAACGTTTTATTGCTGTGAAATAGCGGTTAAAACTCGTATGCAGACATGGAAAGCGAACCGCAAAAGTCCGTTCCAACAGAAACTACCTACCGTATTCATCACTAGAAAATGATATTAACTGATATAAGCCACAATAATCTACATAATCGTTCTCTTTCCAAATCTAATTGGTTTGTAGGCTCATCATCGTAGAATGAGGAAAGACAGGAACTGACGAATAAGTACCCGACAACAATTGAATATAAAATTGTTAATAATCATTCCGGTCGTAAAATAGTATTATAAAGATCGTTTAAATTGATTATATTGATACCTACAAAATATACTGGTGTTCGAATGTGATGATATGCTCGATAAGGAGACATAAATGATTAGATACAGCGAGACACGTGGCGCGTGCTCCAGGGAGACAGGGGTGCCATGTGACGTCACACGTCCGTGTGGGCTGCCGCTACGTCTGTAGCGGACATCAGCCGCTGTGGCCGGCATTAAGACTTGACGGACGTCTCAGCTGCCACTACGGCCCTATGATGGCAGACATCTGTAGCCGAGTCTTAGTATTTTGTGCTCGTTGTTCTTTGTTGCCGCCAAAATTGCAGCATTCATCCACACTATGCAGTCCGTAATTCGGTTCGCCCTTTTACTAAATGTTCAGTTTATGAAGTTAAATGTGAATTAAATGCAGAGGTAATTGTAAAATCATTCCTGTGTCGCAAAAGGAATTGCTGTGGCAGGAGGAATTATTTCCTGGATGATTGCAAGACTGCTGTCTCGTGTGAGCATTTTGCTCATTCCTTACCTAAGAAAAATACGAGAGTGGTAGTAGGAATAGTCAGCTTCGTCATGAATTACTGGCTCGGTTATGTGTAGTTCGTAAGAAATAGTGTAATTTAGTTGTGTGTAAAATGAAACTTGGCAAGGACGATAACTTTAGTGAGTTTGTCTGTGGAGGGCCCAACTTAAAACCTGGGTTTGTGTAATTGCTGTTATCTCAATCGCATCACGAAGCTCATCGTTCAAAATTGTCACCGCATTCAACTAACAGAAACGTGCTGTTTGATTCCTAGTGGCTTCGTCTGTTATTTCTTTGTTTTCATTGCTATAACAGAAGCCCAGTTACTCCGAAGTAACTCTGGACGTATAACTGCCTTCATTCTGTGGCGCCAACAGCAACAATCGACCGCTGATGCAGCGACAGAGCTCTGTGGTCTGCAGTAGACGGAGAATTAACGGAAAGATAAACTCGGCTTCTACATTACTATGATCTGCATTTGCGATTAATGTCTGAATGTGCTTACAATCAGTACAGTGTCAGTATGCGAATCTGGTACTGGTTTCGTGATTTTGTGGATCGCGTGCTGGCATTCCAGTGACGTGGCGGAATATAGGCGGACGACCTGGCTGTGTGTCATTCAGTGACATACGTGTAACGAACACATGATGCGAATAACTTATACAGTGCTGTAGGAGCTAGTTTTGCCGTCCAGCACCGATTTACAGGGCTTGGAGAAACCATTTGACCAAGATTGCAGGGCGGAAGGACAGCATGTAACGTAGAAATTTGTGTATGGCAACTAAAAGTCGTAAATGTATATTTTCAGTGGTGCAGGAACGTAATTGAAATCTGACATACGGTGGTCCTTGTTCAAAATGATAGGTAATTTACAGAAAATGTATACATAAACAGAACGTCCGGACTAACCAGTCGTCACGATGAGCACAAGATAAATTTAAAACATCACTAACACGTCTAGTACTTCTTCAGGAATGAGGACACCCACATGTCCATGTTTCTTGTTTGAATATATCTCAAAAAGGTCAAAATTAGTGAAAAATGAAGCACCACTTAGTTAACATGAGTATGTATAGAAAATGTTCAAACTGACCACCGTTTTCATGCTGGCATAGTGGTTCAAAGATTTAATTGCGACCTGTATTTTCTATACTCAGATTCCTTCATTTGATACTGTCTTCGTCAGACTGGTTTTCCGCGCCCTGTGTACGCCAGACGATGCATTACACTCTGTTGTTCGAATTCTCACGAGTCCAGTGCACTTAATCTTTGGTAGGAAGTGCTAAGAACGGCAAAATGGCGGGAATACGTTGGTAGCGACTAGTAATTTTAAAATTCAGTAGACAGTAACTACGTAAAAGGAAATGTGACACTTGTAACGAAGCACTACTGAATTAGACGTGAAATACGTTTCGTGATTACAAAAAGTCCTCTAGTAGAGTGGTGGACGCAGAAATGTCGTGACAAGAGTGTCTGTCACGCTATTGTAGGGCAACGCATGAGACCCCACAGAACAGGTATTAGTGAAAGCAAGCACCGTTGGTCGGTTGCCAAAGCGTTTAAAATTAAAGACGAAATAAATTTATACCGTCTATGATGTTGAAGTAATGTTTCGGAGCAGCATGAATACGGTGAAATTGATTACTCTTTCTTAGTTCGATATATATCTACGACACAAGGACGATACTCTATGGAGCCAAGTAGCCCCTACTCCTTCTCCCGACCAGAGGCAAACACCATTCTACTTATTAACTGTTTTGATTATACTGAAATGTGGTGAATATTGCTTCTAGCCCTGCATCAAGGTGGGCTAACAGAATCGGATACCTGCTGCGAGTTTCCATGTTTGTACTGAGCAGTCAAGACGAACGGCGCGACACAGACGGCGACCACGCGGGACACAACATTGGGATGACCAAAACTTCGGAAACCACTTTTCTGTAGTCGTGTTTACATGTTAAACCTTAATCGATTCTACTAGCCGGAACGAACGTCTGCAGCACGTTCCAAGATTCATACGTTTCAGACCCATGGCCTCCGCTGAGCAAACTATCGACAATGAAACGAACTTAGTGGTGTTTTCGTATTGTGAAAGGAAGACGTCAACATGTAATGTAGAGTACGAATTCCTTACGGAGGTCAGTAAAAATATAAGATGGAGAAGTGTGAGGAGCAGATCACACGTAAAGGGATGTCCAGAAGTCTTATCCAGGCCCATTAAAGCGTTCGTGGCTGCTTCATTAGTAGGCCGGAATTACGCTCGTTGTCGAAAGAAATACGAGGCGGGCACTGGTGGAAGCGTTTTGCACCTGAAAAGATTAGGCGTTTAGGGATGGCCAGAAAACTTGTGATAGAGTAATCAATCAGTGTTGTGTGATGGAGCCTATGCCCCTAAGCGAGAGGTTGGCTGTGGTTATAAGGACATTTGCAGCATCGATATTGCAGTGTTTCCGTGATAAGACAGAACTGCTACTGGCCGATCGATTTGCAATGACGGCCCTATGTGGAATGTATTAACAGTCCTACTATTTTACTGTCAAAGAGACGATTTGAAGACCTCACGCACATCCCTAAATATGTATATTACCAACAAATCAGAGATTCAAACAGTAGATGTGCTTGTCCCACACTGGGGAATGATTTAGAAAGAGTACACAGATATACAAATCGCACTGACTTGTGGGACAACTCTGCGATGCGACACGAGGGACAGCTAATTCAATAAGAGGAAATCAAAATGGTAACTTTTGCTTCACGTGATAACAAAAAAAAATGTCAGAGTGCTTTAATAAATGGCAGGAATATGAGGGCACTACGGCAGAATTTCGAGGTCGGCCGAAGGTACGGAAAATAGTGTGAGTCCAAAGTTTTACACTGGCCAACGAGCGGCAAATAACGCATTCAGGCACCGTGAATGAAGCTTTGGTGGCGTTCGATCACGCGACCGGCTCTGCCCAGCAAAAGGACAAAAGAATATGGATGACACAAAGTTTTTATTCTAATTTTCTACCGCCGTTTGTCTTGAACGTGATCTTTGTTCTCATAGATGCAGTGTGCGAAGGTCCTGGATAGATCTTTTTTTTTCAGTTGCCAGTTACTAATGGAACATGTATAAGCAGAGAAGCAACTGCTGGACACATTGCCCCAAGGAAGGAAACAGTTTCTCACACGGCGTTTAAATTCCGCATCGGCACAAAACACATGATATTTGTTTTTATTACATTTTCACAATCGATGCCTGTTTACAAAATACACGTTGATAATACATATATGATTAAGATTTCGCCTCGACTCAAGACGAATCTTTCTAGCGGTCGCAAGTCTTCATAATCTTGGAGCGTAAAAATACGTTACACCTCTTACCACGCATCGCGTGTCATCTAGGTGAGCATAATAAAGCAGAATCACATGCGTTACCTGGCACGGATAAATATGTTTTGACGGTATTTTTTGACGATTTCCATCCGTGTTTTCTTGAAGATTTTCTCACAAAAGCTCCTCCCCCCCCCCTCCTCACAAGTTTGGGATACCATCAGCTGGAGGCAGCTGTGACAGAAGGCCACCCATGAAAGTGCGGACTGCGAAATAGCAGTGTCCGGATGCATTAAAACAGTGCAACTAGCCAGCGACTAGGAGTGTGATTATGGCATGTGGGAATGGTTACGCATCTCGTAAATGGCAGGCGACGCGACGTTCTTCTGTGGGCATTTTCGAAAAACTTTTCCCGCTTTCCTTTAGGCCAGGAAACCGCCGTCACTCGCGAGGGAGTGGAACTGCCGACATTTAGGAGCGCCAGCAGCGACAGTCAGCAGCTGAGGCAGTGGCAAAGCTCTGTCGGCCGCAGGGACGGAGAACTGACGGAAAAATGTATTCGGCTTGTGTATAGATGAGTGGCAGGGGTAAAATACAGGGAGCGAAATCTATTTACAATTTGTACAGAAACCAGATGGCAGTTATAAGAGTCGAGGGGAATGAAAGGGAAGCAGTGGTTGGGAAGGGAGTGAGACAGGGTTGTAGCCTATCCCCGATGTTATTCAATCTGTATATTGAGCAAGCAGTGAAGGAAACAAAAGAAAAATTCGGAGTAGGTATTAAAATCCATGGAGAAGAAATAAAAACTTTGAGGTTCGCCGATGACAGTGTAATTCTGTCAGAGACAGCAAAGAACTTGGAAGAGCAATTGAGCGGAATGGACAGTGTCTTTAAAGGAGAATATAAGATGAATGTCAACAAAAGCAAAACGAGGGTAATGGAATGTAGTCGAATTAAGTCAGGTGATGCTGAGGGAATTAGATTAGGAAATGAGACACTTAAAGTAGTAAAGGAGTTTTGCTATTTAGGGAGCAAAATAACTGATGAAGGTCGAAGTAGAGAAGATATAAAATGTAGACTGGCAATGGCAAGGAAAGCGTTTCTGAAGAAGAGAAATTTGTTAACATCGAGTTTAGATTTAAATGTCAGGAAGTCGTTTCTGAAAGTATTTGTATGGAAGTGAAACATGGACGATAAACAGTTTGGACAAGAAGAGAATAGAAGCTTTCGAAATGTGGTGCTACAGAAGAATGCTCAAGCTTAGATGGGTAGATCACATAACTAATGAGGTACTGAATAGAATTGGGGAGAAGAGGAATTTGTGCACAACTTGACAAGAAGAGGGGACCGGTTGGTAGGACATATTCTGAGGCATCAGGAGATCACAAATTTAGCATTGGAGGGCAGCGTGGAGGGTAAAAATCGTAGAGGGAGACCAAGAGATGAATACACTAAGCAGATTCAGAAGGACATATGTTGCTATAAGTACTGGGAGATGAAGAAGCTTGCCCAGGATAGGGTAGCATGGAGAGCTGCATGAAACCAGTCTCATAACTGAAGACCAGCAACAACTTTGTACAATATTTCGCACTTGTGTTTTAGGCAAAAATAATTAAAGTACTGTTATCAACGCTAAAATGAGGGATGCAAACTTTTTTATTTCATACAAAGGCTTTACGTATTCTGCCATCAAAGGGGCCGCACAGGTCAGATTTTGCGACAGTAATTATAACCTGGACGGCAGCTGTAGTCCAGAGCAACTCGTCGAATCATTTACGTCCCGGCGCGGGGAAACAGAGTCGCGGACATCGGCATGTTCCCTGGCAGAACGACGGCAGTAACACGATAGGTTTTATAGGCTACGATGTCTCTGTCCGCGAAGCTTTCCAATCCAGACACTGTTGATACACCTGTACCTCCTCGGACGATAGCTACAGTTAACCAACCGTTCCCATGTGTAAATGTGTCATTCACATCAATGCTGAAATTCAGTCTGCATCCACAAAACACAGATGGTCCATCCAGCAGTGCGTGTGCTGAAACAGATTTCATAGTATTCTTCTTCTTGTCCGCAGCGGATGTTGTCATTTCGACGTCTTCCACTGCCTTGTATATTGTTTGTCTCGTTAACACAGCGCTCGCCGGCCTGTGTTATCTCCATGTTATAACTACATGGCAAACTCGCCGGCACGGCCCTAGTAATATTAAGGGCCGTGCTCGTGAGGCGCTGCCAAGTGCGTTGCGCAACCGCGCGGCTGGCGCGGAAAGCGCGCGGCCGCCATTAACGTAGCAAACTCTATGCGTTGCAGGGTTGCAATTTATTTATGAAAATACAGTGTACAATCTCCAACAAATTTAACATACAAACTCCTTTTCCTTTGCACCAAATATACACACTTTCATTTACATTAATCTTACGTCAATTACGAGTATACAGGACGAAAGGTGAAGGTGACATGTATGCTGATTTGCCGAAATCCTTATTTGCTAATTCCGTAACGTGATAGGTTTTACAAGCTATGATGTCTCTGTCCACAAAGCTTTCCAATCCAGACACACTTGATACACCTGTTCCACCTCGTACAATGGCTACAGTTAACCAGCCGTTCCCATGAACACGGACAGCGTCCGACGCAGGAATGCCGTTGCGAGCAACTCCCTTCCCAGTTGTAACGGAATTCTCGGCCCTCAGGAGATTTCGCGGCCATTTATAAACACCGCGTCATTTTAGTTGTTCGTTTATCTCGTACTGACGAATGACAGAGGTGTGACGCGGAGAGAAATGCGATTACAATGATGAGCTGCAGGCTTCTCTTAGCTGCAGCGTAATCGGAGGAGCGTAACATTTCTTATCGTGTTTTCGGTGGATTAAGGACAACACTGTGCTCTTTCATCCTGCAAGTTTTGATATTTACTTCGAAGCATCGTTCTGAACGAAACAAAAGTAGTAGGCGACATTCCCTGAAATGTTCAGAGTACCTGTGACGCTACCTATGTAGAGTCAGGCAGATGAAAGATTCTAACAGTGCACAGTAGTTTCGACTCAGTGACTCCGTTTGCCCTAATTGGGACATGGTTTCCAAAGAATTGCATTACATATACGGCGTGTGCCAATTTGTAGTACAGATTCCTAGTAGTATGGACATTTCGGACACGTCGAGTAGCGGACACCAAACTTCGTACGAGAACCCTGAAATGAAAAATTTCTTCTCTATTGTCATCAAGGCGACTGAGCTGATACGTGGCTGGAATGTGTAAGAAATCACAGTACAACTTCGCAGAGGAAGAAGGAAACTACAAGGAAAACTCTTTGGCAACAAAGGCTGTGCGATTCGATTGTCGATGCAGAAAACAAAGCTACGGTAATTTGTGCGTTTGGAACTTGTAATCCCTGTTTTCCCAGCGATCGATTAGATGTACGCCATTTATATGTTTTGATAGTATATTAAAGCAGTAGCAGTACACCATTTAGATGCTAAAACTTCATAATAGGACAAATATTTTGCAATACTAAACGCATCGTCTTAGTAAGAATACTGTAAGGCCGAGCTCTGTGGAAGGCAGGGGCTGCACGTGTGGCGCTGCAGAGTCGGCCGAGATAAACAGGGCGAGTGTGTCCGTGTTGTGACGTCACGGTTGTGTACCACGTAACGAGGCCTGCCGCGATGGGTACAGAATGTGCGTACACTTTCCAAAGTACGTGTCTCTACATCTGCATATTGTGCGTTTCCCGGGATGGATGGGCGGCAGTGAATTATCAGCACTGCTTACTATGCAAGTGCTTGCAGACCGTCTCAAACACACGTGAAACAAAAGTCGTTACAGTCTACCCGGTGGCGGAACACTGAGGAATGTTTGGACACACTCTTTAAATAGGGAGAATTTTAACCCAACTGACTCCACAAGCTACGCACCAAACATGTTTCAAAATCGTTGTGATGCGTGTCGTCAGGTCTAAAACGCTACGAATGGCGAAGATTATGAGACGACAGGATGTTGATCTCTAACTCGGTATATTAATGTCTTCCATGAGTGACATATTCGGTAGATCACGCTTCATATCTCGATACTGTGTCGGTATCTGTACTGGATTATGCAGGGATCATGGCCTCGTATTCTGTGTAAATTCGGACATCACGGATGTTCTTAAAGCTTAATAACACACCTCACACGTACTCCCGATGAAACGGCCAGAAAACTATATGCTCCCCGCTAAACCGATTCTTTGGAAGCGGCCAGCTAAATGAGCCACATTCCAACAAGAACAGGAATTCGTCGTATTACTGTATTCTGTCGTTTGTGAAAACAAAGATTTGTCAGGGCAGTGTTTGGAACGTTTGATGTCGTTTCACGTGGCCAACTGCAATAAGGACAGTTATCGGATTAACACTGCGAATCTTGGGGAAATTAGCTCAACTTCATTACTACGTGTGTGATACTAATACAACAAGGAGATCAGTTGTTGAGATCAGTCCTTGATTCTACCTATAAGTACTGCAGAATGAAATTTTTATAAATACTGCAACTGCCTTGGTTTCGAACCTCAACACAGTAAGGATAGATGCACGTGCCTTAATATGTGTATCTCTATGGCCTAAGGTATGAAACGTGGTGTGCCGGCCGGAGTGGCCGAGCGGTTCTAGGCGCTACAGTCTGGAACCGCGCGACCGCTACGGTCTCAGGTTCGAATCCTGCCGCGGGCATGGATGTGTGTGATGTCCTTAGGTTACTTAGGTTTAAGTAGTTCTAAGTTCTAGGGGACTTATGACCTCAGCAGTTGAGTCCCATAGTGCTCAGAGCCACTTGAACCATTTTGAAACGTGGTGTGTGTCCGCATGCGCCAAAGAGCAGCGTATAACGCAGTCAGGCACCGTAAAATAAAGCCTTGGTGACTTTCGTTCTCGCGATCATTGCTCTCCGGCGACATGACAGAGTAATATCGCGGACAGAAGATTTTTTGTTTTTTGTTTTTATCGCCTTTCCAGTAAATTAGTTGTGACCTTCACTGCGGTTCTCGTCTTAACATATGCAGTGTGTAAACGCCGACGATAGATCTTTTTTCTTATCCGTTACCAGATACGAATGCAATCTGTAGAAACGGAAGGACAACAGCTGGACACATTGTACGAAGTAAAACACGTTCTGACACCGCGATTATAATCCGCGTCGATACGAAACACACGACGCTGTCAACTTCTTTATTATGTCTTGACAATCGATGGGTGGTGACTACATATCTGCTAATCCTATGTACGTATTTAAGGTTTCGCCTTGACTCGAGAGGAATTTTTCTAGCCATCATACGTGTTCAAAACCGTGGAGCTCCGTCCCTCATCGCTACGCATACTCCGCACAATGCATGTCATGCAAGTGAGCATAATAAAAGTATCACATGCGGTAATTGGCTTGGATAAAAACGTTTCGACGGTACTTTTTTACGATTAGTATACGTGTTTTCCGGAAGATTTACTCACAGAATCTCCTCCTTCTCAGGAGTGTAGGATAAGATCAGCTGAGACAGAAGGTTATCCATGTAGGTGCGGAATGCGAAACAGCACACTTCGAATGCGCTACAATGGTACAACTACCAGCGACTAGGAGTGTGATTCACGTGTGGGAATGGACACGCATCTCGCAATTGGCGGGCAACGCAAGATTCTGCTGTTCCTAAATATTAAAAATTAAGTCGCTGTGCCAATTAGGGATTCACTATCGTTTCGATGACGAACACTTGCATATATATTTTCCTCCCGTGTTCGTTTATCTCAGAAAACCGCCACTACTCGCGGGAGAGCTAAAATTTACACCGATCCTCGTGGTAGCAGCAACAATCAGTTACTGAGGCAGCGACAAAGCTCTGTCGGCTGCAGGAGAAAGGAAGACTAGCAGAAAAAGAAATTCAGCTTCTACATTACTACTGTCTACATTTCTGATTAACTTTTAAATTTGCTGACACTCTGTACAGTGTAATTATGAGTATCTGATGCTGGTTTCACGGTTTGTGTGTCGCGTGCTAGCGTTCCAGTGACGTAGCAAAATATAGGTGGACGATCGGCGTGGGAGTCATTGAATGACATATGTGCAGTGTACGTAAAAAATTAAAAATTTAAGTAGTGCTGATTCAGCGAAGTTTGCCATCCCGCATCGTTATACAGGCTACATAGAAAATATATGATGAAAAGTGTAGCCTGGAAACGCTGTATGAAACACAGAAATTTGAGAATAGCATTTAGGCGTCGCAATTGCACATTTTCGGCGTTACCGAAACGTTATTAAAATCTCCCACACGGGCATCTTGGCACCAAATGATGGTTAATTTACCGAAAATGTATACCTATGAGATGATCGATAAAAATAAATGATTGATTGCAGCGGATACAAGAAGACTTGGTTGCCAAGTGACGTCACACGTCAGTGTGGTCTGCCGCCGTCTCTAAACGCCCCTCAGCCGCTGTCGTCACCATTAAGACGTCACGGAAGACTCAGCTGTCACGACAGCCCTGTGATGGCAGACATCTACAGCCAAGTCTTTCTATTTTTTAGCTTGTTTATCGTTGTTGCCGAGAAAACTGCCGCATTCATTCACGTAATTCAGTTTGGAAGGTCACATATGAATTACATGTAGAGGTAATGACAAAATCATTCATGTGTGGCAACAGGGAATGCTCTGGCTGGAGGTATTGTTTCCTGGGTGATAGCGTGCTAGACACAAGACTACTATCTCATGTGAGCGTTACGTAAGGAAGATACAACAGTAGGAATAGTAACAGTCAACTTCGTTATGAATTACTGGCTTAATTATGTGTAGCTCATAAGAAATAGTCTGATTCAGTTGTGTGTAAAATGAAATGCGGCAAGGACGATAACTTTTAGTGAGTTTGTCCGTTGCGAGCGTAACTTTAAATTTGGATTTTTTTAATAGATAAAACTCTTTATCTTTTAAAATTCTCGTCGCATTAAACTAAAAGAAAAGTGCTGTCTGAGTGCTAGCTGCCGCGTTCGGTACTTCTTTCTGTTTTCATTTCTTTAATAGAATCGCAGTTGCTCTAGAGAAAGTCAGAATCTAACTGCCATCTTTCCGTGGCGCCTACAGCAACAATCGACCGCTGATGCACCGACAGAGCTCTGTGGTCTGCGAGATAGGGAGAATTAACGGAGAGATAAACTCGCCTTCTATATTACTACGATCTGCATTTGCAGAACGTGTATACGTAAACAGAATATTTGAAGAACAGGATAAATTTAAAGTATCACACGTGTATCGGACTTGGCTGACGCACCATGTTTCATTTTTCAGTATCTCATAAAATAGCCAAAATGAATGACGGATAAGCAGCCACTTAATTAACATAATTATCTGTAGCAAATGGTTCAAACCGACCACCGTTGTCATGCTGACATAGCGCCTTAAATATTCACGTGCGGCCTCTGGCTTCTGTATTGAGATTCTTTCATTTGATGCCGTCCTTGTGCCCTACACTTTTGGTAAAATGGTGTTTCCGCACCCTGCATATGCCAGACTAGGCGTGACAGAGGGTTGGTCGAATTCTCTAGAGTCCAGTACACTTAATCTTTGATGGAAAGTGTGGAAAATGGCAAATTGACGGAATGCGTTGGTAGCAATTTGTAACTTTAAAATTCAGTGGATGATAACTATGACACGTTTAACAAAGGCGCTAAGGAAATAGATGTGAAATACGTTTCTTGATTACTAAATGTCCTCAGGTATAGTAGTAAATGTACAAGTGTCGTGACAAGCGTATCAGTCACGCTATTATGGGGCAACATGAGAGACCGCACAGAGTCAATATTAATGAAAGTAAAGACTATGCACCGTCGGTCAACTGCCAAAGCATTGAAAACGAAGAAAAATTTTTAACTGCGTTGGTCACATTGTTACCATCATCGTGAGTAACGGCGGTACTCTTGTTTATAGTCTGTGATTCGGTATTGATGACTCAGAGGCTGTCGAATACGGCGATATTAACTTCTCTTTGTATTTCAATAAACATCTGAAACATGTGGACAACAACCTATGGAACCACGTAGACCTCGACCTGAATTTAATATTTTCTGTGATTTAACATCTAGCCTGGTTACTGAGCAGGTAAGGTGGACGGTACGACAGATATGACGTTTACACGGGACACAACATTCACAAGACGAAACTTTGGGCAACTGCTTTTCTCTAGTCATGTTTGCATATGAAACGTTAGTCCGAAGAAGCCTCTATTTTGCGAGCTTCATAACATTTACGCTCATAGCCTCTGCAATGCAACTATCCTCGGTACAGCGAACTTTTCGGTGTTCCTGTAATATCGAGAGGAGACATTAACAAATGGTGGAGGGTACGGACTTGTTACGGACGCCAGTGAAAACATGAGGAGCAGGAGGAGGTTGCACATAAGCGGGTGTTCAAAAGTATCCATGTCCGTTAAAGCGTTGGAAGGTGCTGTATTGAGCGGCAAAAGTTACGTTTACTGGTGCACGGTTGTGAACTAAGTGCAGATACAGGTTGCGCACTTATTTCTTTTGCGGCTTTGTGGTACCCACTATTCAAACACGATAGAGACTGGACAGCATACTTGACAACAGGTTACAAAAAGGATAACTTTACGTGTTTCCACATTGTCAAGAAGACGAGTACTGGACTGTTTTTATACACGGCCGGAATGTACAGGAGACCACAGCACCACTTCCGGAAAGAAGACGTCACAGCGATGTAAACATGTCGTCTACTCGGCTCGCGCGATCCTTTTGCACAATCACCAGACAGAGCGATTAATAATTATATTAGTTGGCAGCTGTAGCTAGCAGAGTTGAAACCAGTCGGAAAGATGTCCGCCGTTTACGTTTTCAAGGTGTATTGAGCGTATAGTAGAGCAAAAATGAGACACATTGAAATGGAAAAAAATTGTTTCTTCAGTACTTTAGTAATAAGAATGTGAGGCCAGGGTCACTCGATTACAGGCGTGGCGTGTCTGCCAGTGCAGGATCGTCGGTAATGAATGACTCGCGAGTGTCGATGTTGCGACGTCTCCACAGTGTATCAGCAAGAGACGCCCTCCCCAGTCCTGAACATGTGTAACACAACTGAAGCGAAGGGAACAGTCAATTCTGGGAAGCACGCCATATTTCTAACATTTTCCCTCGTTTGCCACTTGCCTCATCTAAGTGTAATACTTTGGCTAGCGTTTTACGTAAAAATATTTATAGTACTGTTACCAACAAAAAATAGAGGAATACAGACTTTTGTATAAGAAAAGGGCTTTACATTTTTCTGTCGTCAGAGATGCCGCAAAAATCAGGTTTCCCAAAAAACAAATTCAATTTGTGCAGCGGCTATTCTACGGGGCAGTTGGTCGAATCATTTGCGTCCGGACGTGGGGGAGCAGCGTCGCAGACGTCGACACCTCGTCTGGCAGTACGACGACAGGAGATGAATCTTTCTAAAGTAATCCTGAGCAGATACAAAAGTTTAGCTCGACAAGAGCACGGACAGCGTCTGACGCAAGAATGCCGTCGCGAGCGACTCCGTTCCCCGTTGTAACGGAATTTTAGGCGCACAGCTGTTTTCGCAACAGTTTATTGTAAACACTGCGTCATTTGAATTGTCAGTTTATCTGATTCTGACGAATTACAGGGCGGTGAACTGGAAGGAACTGCGATTACGATGAGAAGTTGAAGGTTATTCTTAGCTGTAGATTAATCGGAAGAACGTAACATTTCTTATCGTATCTTCTGTGGATTAGGGGAGACCACACTATGCTGTTTCAGTCTATTCACCTATGAGATGAAAAAAAAAATTAAACAGATTTACCCCTAGTTCGCAAATACCTTCATCGCCTCACTAGTACGGACGACCTCCAGATTCAGCCGTTGACAAAAGTTTGCTACCAACGCTTCCTCCTTTCCCAAACAGAGCAGGGCACACTGCAATTTATTTATGAAAATACAGTGTACAATCTCCAACAAATTTAACATACAAACTCCTTTTCCTTTGCACCAAATATACACACTTTCATTTACATTAATCTTACGTCAATTACGAGTATACAGGACGAAAGGTGAAGGTGACATGTATGCTGATTTGCCGAAATCCTTATTTGCTAATTCCGTAACGTGATAGGTTTTACAAGCTATGATGTCTCTGTCCACAAAGCTTTCCAATCCAGACACACTTGATACACCTGTTCCACCTCGTACAATGGCTACAGTTAACCAGCCGTTCCCATGAACACGGACAGCGTCCGACGCAGGAATGCCGTTGCGAGCAACTCCCTTCCCAGTTGTAACGGAATTCTCGGCCCTCAGGAGATTTCGCGGCCATTTATAAACACCGCGTCATTTTAGTTGTTCGTTTATCTCGTACTGACGAATGACAGAGGTGTGACGCGGAGAGAAATGCGATTACAATGATGAGCTGCAGGCTTCTCTTAGCTGCAGCGTAATCGGAGGAGCGTAACATTTCTTATCGTGTTTTCGGTGGATTAAGGACAACACTGTGCTCTTTCATCCTGCAAGTTTTGATATTTACTTCGAAGCATCGTTCTGAACGAAACAAAAGTAGTAGGCGACATTCCCTGAAATGTTCAGAGTACCTGTGACGCTACCTATGTAGAGTCAGGCAGATGAAAGATTCTAACAGTGCACAGTAGTTTCGACTCAGTGACTCCGTTTGCCCTAATTGGGACATGGTTTCCAAAGAATTGCATTACATATACGGCGTGTGCCAATTTGTAGTACAGATTCCTAGTAGTATGGACATTTCGGACACGTCGAGTAGCGGACACCAAACTTCGTACGAGAACCCTGAAATGAAAAATTTCTTCTCTATTGTCATCAAGGCGACTGAGCTGATACGTGGCTGGAATGTGTAAGAAATCACAGTACAACTTCGCAGAGGAAGAAGGAAACTACAAGGAAAACTCTTTGGCAACAAAGGCTGTGCGATTCGATTGTCGATGCAGAAAACAAAGCTACGGTAATTTGTGCGTTTGGAACTTGTAATCCCTGTTTTCCCAGCGATCGATTAGATGTACGCCATTTATATGTTTTGATAGTATATTAAAGCAGTAGCAGTACACCATTTAGATGCTAAAACTTCATAATAGGACAAATATTTTGCAATACTAAACGCATCGTCTTAGTAAGAATACTGTAAGGCCGAGCTCTGTGGAAGGCAGGGGCTGCACGTGTGGCGCTGCAGAGTCGGCCGAGATAAACAGGGCGAGTGTGTCCGTGTTGTGACGTCACGGTTGTGTACCACGTAACGAGGCCTGCCGCGATGGGTACAGAATGTGCGTACACTTTCCAAAGTACGTGTCTCTACATCTGCATATTGTGCGTTTCCCGGGATGGATGGGCGGCAGTGAATTATCAGCACTGCTTACTATGCAAGTGCTTGCAGACCGTCTCAAACACACGTGAAACAAAAGTCGTTACAGTCTACCCGGTGGCGGAACACTGAGGAATGTTTGGACACACTCTTTAAATAGGGAGAATTTTAACCCAACTGACTCCACAAGCTACGCACCAAACATGTTTCAAAATCGTTGTGATGCGTGTCGTCAGGTCTAAAACGCTACGAATGGCGAAGATTATGAGACGACAGGATGTTGATCTCTAACTCGGTATATTAATGTCTTCCATGAGTGACATATTCGGTAGATCACGCTTCATATCTCGATACTGTGTCGGTATCTGTACTGGATTATGCAGGGATCATGGCCTCGTATTCTGTGTAAATTCGGACATCACGGATGTTCTTAAAGCTTAATAACACACCTCACACGTACTCCCGATGAAACGGCCAGAAAACTATATGCTCCCCGCTAAACCGATTCTTTGGAAGCGGCCAGCTAAATGAGCCACATTCCAACAAGAACAGGAATTCGTCGTATTACTGTATTCTGTCGTTTGTGAAAACAAAGATTTGTCAGGGCAGTGTTTGGAACGTTTGATGTCGTTTCACGTGGCCAACTGCAATAAGGACAGTTATCGGATTAACACTGCGAATCTTGGGGAAATTAGCTCAACTTCATTACTACGTGTGTGATACTAATACAACAAGGAGATCAGTTGTTGAGATCAGTCCTTGATTCTACCTATAAGTACTGCAGAATGAAATTTTTATAAATACTGCAACTGCCTTGGTTTCGAACCTCAACACAGTAAGGATAGATGCACGTGCCTTAATATGTGTATCTCTATGGCCTAAGGTATGAAACGTGGTGTGCCGGCCGGAGTGGCCGAGCGGTTCTAGGCGCTACAGTCTGGAACCGCGCGACCGCTACGGTCTCAGGTTCGAATCCTGCCGCGGGCATGGATGTGTGTGATGTCCTTAGGTTACTTAGGTTTAAGTAGTTCTAAGTTCTAGGGGACTTATGACCTCAGCAGTTGAGTCCCATAGTGCTCAGAGCCACTTGAACCATTTTGAAACGTGGTGTGTGTCCGCATGCGCCAAAGAGCAGCGTATAACGCAGTCAGGCACCGTAAAATAAAGCCTTGGTGACTTTCGTTCTCGCGATCATTGCTCTCCGGCGACATGACAGAGTAATATCGCGGACAGAAGATTTTTTGTTTTTTGTTTTTATCGCCTTTCCAGTAAATTAGTTGTGACCTTCACTGCGGTTCTCGTCTTAACATATGCAGTGTGTAAACGCCGACGATAGATCTTTTTTCTTATCCGTTACCAGATACGAATGCAATCTGTAGAAACGGAAGGACAACAGCTGGACACATTGTACGAAGTAAAACACGTTCTGACACCGCGATTATAATCCGCGTCGATACGAAACACACGACGCTGTCAACTTCTTTATTATGTCTTGACAATCGATGGGTGGTGACTACATATCTGCTAATCCTATGTACGTATTTAAGGTTTCGCCTTGACTCGAGAGGAATTTTTCTAGCCATCATACGTGTTCAAAACCGTGGAGCTCCGTCCCTCATCGCTACGCATACTCCGCACAATGCATGTCATGCAAGTGAGCATAATAAAAGTATCACATGCGGTAATTGGCTTGGATAAAAACGTTTCGACGGTACTTTTTTACGATTAGTATACGTGTTTTCCGGAAGATTTACTCACAGAATCTCCTCCTTCTCAGGAGTGTAGGATAAGATCAGCTGAGACAGAAGGTTATCCATGTAGGTGCGGAATGCGAAACAGCACACTTCGAATGCGCTACAATGGTACAACTACCAGCGACTAGGAGTGTGATTCACGTGTGGGAATGGACACGCATCTCGCAATTGGCGGGCAACGCAAGATTCTGCTGTTCCTAAATATTAAAAATTAAGTCGCTGTGCCAATTAGGGATTCACTATCGTTTCGATGACGAACACTTGCATATATATTTTCCTCCCGTGTTCGTTTATCTCAGAAAACCGCCACTACTCGCGGGAGAGCTAAAATTTACACCGATCCTCGTGGTAGCAGCAACAATCAGTTACTGAGGCAGCGACAAAGCTCTGTCGGCTGCAGGAGAAAGGAAGACTAGCAGAAAAAGAAATTCAGCTTCTACATTACTACTGTCTACATTTCTGATTAACTTTTAAATTTGCTGACACTCTGTACAGTGTAATTATGAGTATCTGATGCTGGTTTCACGGTTTGTGTGTCGCGTGCTAGCGTTCCAGTGACGTAGCAAAATATAGGTGGACGATCGGCGTGGGAGTCATTGAATGACATATGTGCAGTGTACGTAAAAAATTAAAAATTTAAGTAGTGCTGATTCAGCGAAGTTTGCCATCCCGCATCGTTATACAGGCTACATAGAAAATATATGATGAAAAGTGTAGCCTGGAAACGCTGTATGAAACACAGAAATTTGAGAATAGCATTTAGGCGTCGCAATTGCACATTTTCGGCGTTACCGAAACGTTATTAAAATCTCCCACACGGGCATCTTGGCACCAAATGATGGTTAATTTACCGAAAATGTATACCTATGAGATGATCGATAAAAATAAATGATTGATTGCAGCGGATACAAGAAGACTTGGTTGCCAAGTGACGTCACACGTCAGTGTGGTCTGCCGCCGTCTCTAAACGCCCCTCAGCCGCTGTCGTCACCATTAAGACGTCACGGAAGACTCAGCTGTCACGACAGCCCTGTGATGGCAGACATCTACAGCCAAGTCTTTCTATTTTTTAGCTTGTTTATCGTTGTTGCCGAGAAAACTGCCGCATTCATTCACGTAATTCAGTTTGGAAGGTCACATATGAATTACATGTAGAGGTAATGACAAAATCATTCATGTGTGGCAACAGGGAATGCTCTGGCTGGAGGTATTGTTTCCTGGGTGATAGCGTGCTAGACACAAGACTACTATCTCATGTGAGCGTTACGTAAGGAAGATACAACAGTAGGAATAGTAACAGTCAACTTCGTTATGAATTACTGGCTTAATTATGTGTAGCTCATAAGAAATAGTCTGATTCAGTTGTGTGTAAAATGAAATGCGGCAAGGACGATAACTTTTAGTGAGTTTGTCCGTTGCGAGCGTAACTTTAAATTTGGATTTTTTTAATAGATAAAACTCTTTATCTTTTAAAATTCTCGTCGCATTAAACTAAAAGAAAAGTGCTGTCTGAGTGCTAGCTGCCGCGTTCGGTACTTCTTTCTGTTTTCATTTCTTTAATAGAATCGCAGTTGCTCTAGAGAAAGTCAGAATCTAACTGCCATCTTTCCGTGGCGCCTACAGCAACAATCGACCGCTGATGCACCGACAGAGCTCTGTGGTCTGCGAGATAGGGAGAATTAACGGAGAGATAAACTCGCCTTCTATATTACTACGATCTGCATTTGCAGAACGTGTATACGTAAACAGAATATTTGAAGAACAGGATAAATTTAAAGTATCACACGTGTATCGGACTTGGCTGACGCACCATGTTTCATTTTTCAGTATCTCATAAAATAGCCAAAATGAATGACGGATAAGCAGCCACTTAATTAACATAATTATCTGTAGCAAATGGTTCAAACCGACCACCGTTGTCATGCTGACATAGCGCCTTAAATATTCACGTGCGGCCTCTGGCTTCTATATTGAGATTCTTTCATTTGATGCCGTCCTTGTGCCCTACACTTTTGGTAAAATGGTGTTTCCGCACCCTGCATATGCCAGACTAGGCGTGACAGAGGGTTGGTCGAATTCTCTAGAGTCCAGTACACTTAATCTTTGATGGAAAGTGTGGAAAATGGCAAATTGACGGAATGCGTTGGTAGCAATTTGTAACTTTAAAATTCAGTGGATGATAACTATGACACGTTTAACAAAGGCGCTAAGGAAATAGATGTGAAATACGTTTCTTGATTACTAAATGTCCTCAGGTATAGTAGTAAATGTACAAGTGTCGTGACAAGCGTATCAGTCACGCTATTATGGGGCAACATGAGAGACCGCACAGAGTCAATATTAATGAAAGTAAAGACTATGCACCGTCGGTCAACTGCCAAAGCATTGAAAACGAAGAAAAATTTTTAACTGCGTTGGTCACATTGTTACCATCATCGTGAGTAACGGCGGTACTCTTGTTTATAGTCTGTGATTCGGTATTGATGACTCAGAGGCTGTCGAATACGGCGATATTAACTTCTCTTTGTATTTCAATAAACATCTGAAACATGTGGACAACAACCTATGGAACCACGTAGACCTCGACCTGAATTTAATATTTTCTGTGATTTAACATCTAGCCTGGTTACTGAGCAGGTAAGGTGGACGGTACGACAGATATGACGTTTACACGGGACACAACATTCACAAGACGAAACTTTGGGCAACTGCTTTTCTCTAGTCATGTTTGCATATGAAACGTTAGTCCGAAGAAGCCTCTATTTTGCGAGCTTCATAACATTTACGCTCATAGCCTCTGCAATGCAACTATCCTCGGTACAGCGAACTTTTCGGTGTTCCTGTAATATCGAGAGGAGACATTAACAAATGGTGGAGGGTACGGACTTGTTACGGACGCCAGTGAAAACATGAGGAGCAGGAGGAGGTTGCACATAAGCGGGTGTTCAAAAGTATCCATGTCCGTTAAAGCGTTGGAAGGTGCTGTATTGAGCGGCAAAAGTTACGTTTACTGGTGCACGGTTGTGAACTAAGTGCAGATACAGGTTGCGCACTTATTTCTTTTGCGGCTTTGTGGTACCCACTATTCAAACACGATAGAGACTGGACAGCATACTTGACAACAGGTTACAAAAAGGATAACTTTACGTGTTTCCACATTGTCAAGAAGACGAGTACTGGACTGTTTTTATACACGGCCGGAATGTACAGGAGACCACAGCACCACTTCCGGAAAGAAGACGTCACAGCGATGTAAACATGTCGTCTACTCGGCTCGCGCGATCCTTTTGCACAATCACCAGACAGAGCGATTAATAATTATATTAGTTGGCAGCTGTAGCTAGCAGAGTTGAAACCAGTCGGAAAGATGTCCGCCGTTTACGTTTTCAAGGTGTATTGAGCGTATAGTAGAGCAAAAATGAGACACATTGAAATGGAAAAAAATTGTTTCTTCAGTACTTTAGTAATAAGAATGTGAGGCCAGGGTCACTCGATTACAGGCGTGGCGTGTCTGCCAGTGCAGGATCGTCGGTAATGAATGACTCGCGAGTGTCGATGTTGCGACGTCTCCACAGTGTATCAGCAAGAGACGCCCTCCCCAGTCCTGAACATGTGTAACACAACTGAAGCGAAGGGAACAGTCAATTCTGGGAAGCACGCCATATTTCTAACATTTTCCCTCGTTTGCCACTTGCCTCATCTAAGTGTAATACTTTGGCTAGCGTTTTACGTAAAAATATTTATAGTACTGTTACCAACAAAAAATAGAGGAATACAGACTTTTGTATAAGAAAAGGGCTTTACATTTTTCTGTCGTCAGAGATGCCGCAAAAATCAGGTTTCCCAAAAAACAAATTCAATTTGTGCAGCGGCTATTCTACGGGGCAGTTGGTCGAATCATTTGCGTCCGGACGTGGGGGAGCAGCGTCGCAGACGTCGACACCTCGTCTGGCAGTACGACGACAGGAGATGAATCTTTCTAAAGTAATCCTGAGCAGATACAAAAGTTTAGCTCGACAAGAGCACGGACAGCGTCTGACGCAAGAATGCCGTCGCGAGCGACTCCGTTCCCCGTTGTAACGGAATTTTAGGCGCACAGCTGTTTTCGCAACAGTTTATTGTAAACACTGCGTCATTTGAATTGTCAGTTTATCTGATTCTGACGAATTACAGGGCGGTGAACTGGAAGGAACTGCGATTACGATGAGAAGTTGAAGGTTATTCTTAGCTGTAGATTAATCGGAAGAACGTAACATTTCTTATCGTATCTTCTGTGGATTAGGGGAGACCACACTATGCTGTTTCAGTCTATTCACCTATGAGATGAAAAAAAAAATTAAACAGATTTACCCCTAGTTCGCAAATACCTTCATCGCCTCACTAGTACGGACGACCTCCAGATTCAGCCGTTGACAAAAGTTTGCTACCAACGCTTCCTCCTTTCCCAAACAGAGCAGGGCACACTGCGAGAGGTGAATAACGTACACAGAAATGAATGACTTCGTTAAATATACTGATATCAGCCGTCTTTTTTTTTCCTTTCTGCTCTCACTATAAAGCTACGGCACAAGAGTAACACACACTGTGTGACGTGGTGGTTGTACGTGCAGGAACGGTAAAGCATAATCTGCCGGAACCAAGAGGTGCTATCAGTTTCTTCTGACCAGAAGACAAAGTAGCTTCAAATGTTACCAATACTGACTAAACTGAAAGCAGCAAAATACTTCCTCCGAAACCACATCTTCACTGGCTCCAAAACTTTAATAGCAACTGGAAGTTTCGATGTTTACCTCGAGGCATCGGTCTGAAAGAAACAGAAGTGCCGTAGCATGCATTGTTCATGCAAATCTCCTGAGTACAACAGACGCTTTGTTACGCCAAAGTCAGTGTATCAATGACAAATTAAAACTTCTAGTAGTAGACAGTGGTTCTAGTACGGCAACTGTGTTTCCCGAAATTGGGTCACAGTTTTCAAAGATTACGTACATGTATGACTGGCGCCAGTTTCTACTACAGTCTTCTAGTAAGGACCATTTAAACATGACGGAGAGTGCACAACGCATTTTGTAGAAGCAGATATTAATGAGTAATTTACTCTGTGTCGTCATCAAGGCAACTCTGATATTGGTTTGATACGTGGCCGGAATGTGAGAGACGTCGCAGAACTACTTTGCGGAGAAAGATGCAACTACAACGTTAACACGGAGGAATCTTTTGGAACACTGAACGTATCATCTTGGTGAACAGAGGATAAGGTAGGGGCTGTATACGTGGGTTGTGACAATCTCTCGTAATAAACAGGACGGGAGTGTAGAGGTTACAACGTCACAGTTGTGTATCATGGAACGCCATGTGTATGGAACATATGTAAATTTTCCACAGTATGTCTACACACCTGCATATGCTGGGCTGACAGCGGTGAGCTCCCGCGCTTGCCGACCATCACAAAGACACGTGAAACAAAAGTCGTTACAGTTTGCCCACTGACCGATCACTGAGGAATGTTTGTACACACTTTCAAAAGGGAGAATTTCAACCCAAATGACAACAGCACACGCTACGCGGCAAACATTTCCCAAAATCGTTGGGTTGGATGAAAGCAGGGATGTTGGCTGTGTCGGTCGTCATTTCTGAAACTCTACGAATGGCGAAAATTTTTGACACGACAGAGCGTTAATCTCTAACCCACTATTATGAATTTACTCTACAAGCAACGTTTTCTTCTTATCTCGATATTTGTTCGTCATTTGTACTAGATAAAGCACAAGTCGTAGGTTTTTATTCCGTGTAATTATAGGACATTACGGATGTCATTTCTTAAAGCATAATGCCACACATGAGACGTAGTCGTGAGGAAATGGCCAGAAAACTATATGATTCCCGCCAACCGATTCTGTGGGAGAGGCCAGCTGAATGAGCCACAGTCTAACAAGAACAGGAATTGGTCGCATTCCTGTAATTCTGCCAATTGTGAAAATAAAGAGTTGGCAGGACAGTGTTTGAAACGTTTGCTGTCGTTCCACATGGCCAAACGTAACAAGGACAGTTATCGCATTAACGTCGCGAATCTTGTAGAAAGTAGATTAATTGAATTACCAAATGAGTGATACTAATGCAACAAGATCAGTTGTTGAAGTCAGTACTTGATTGCAGTTGCAGATAGTGCAACCGTCTAATCCATTTGGTTTCGAACCACAACACCGGAAGGATAGATGCAGGCGCCGTGTATATGTGAATCTCTACGGTCGAACACATGAAGCCCGGTGTGTGTTCACAGATTCACGTACGCCAGCGAGGAGCACATAACGAAGTCAGGCATCGTAAACCAAAGTTTTGCCGGACTTCATTCTCGCGATAGGCGCCACCCAGCTACACGACAGAATAATATCGCTGACGCAAGCTTTTTCCATTTCTGTGCCTTCTCAGTGAATTAATTGTTGACTTGAATGCAGTCGTCCTCCTATCATGAGCAGTGTGTAAAGGCATTCGAGGAATCCTTTATCTGTTACCATTTAACACATCGATACAAAGAAATGATGCTGTCAACTTTTTAATTACGTCATCATAAGCGAGGCCTGGTGACAACATATTCGCTAATTCTAGGTACACGACTAAGATTTCTCCTTGGCTGTAGAGCAATTTTTCTGTCCATTATACGTCTTGAAAACCATGGAGTGTGAATACGTTCCAGCTCTTACCGTTCCAGGTATTCTGCACGACGCGTGTGATCCACGCAAGCGTAATGAAACAGCATCAGTGAGTTATTTGGCTTCGATTAAAACGTTTTAACGGTACTTCTTTACGATTTCCTTACATGTTTACCGGGAGATTTTTTCACTCAATCGCCTCCTTCTCGGGGGTGTAGCGTAACATCAGCTGGAGGCAGCTGTGACAGAAGGCCATCCATGAATGTGCCGAGTGCGAAACAGCACAGTCCGGATGCGTTACAGTGGTACAACTGGTCAGCGACTAGGAGTGTGATTCACACGTGGGGAACGACACACACCTACGCGAGTTCTTGCTGTGGGTAGACATGCGTCGTGTAGGGATTCACTCTCATTTAGAAGATAAACACTTGCATCTGAATTTTTCTCCCGTTTTCGCTTATTTCACAAAACCGCCATTACTCGCGGGAGAGTTAAAACTGCGAACATTCCGCGGTGCTGGCAGCAACAATCGGTCTCTGACGCAGCGACAAAGCTCTGTCGGTTGCAGGAGACGGAAAATTAACAGAAAAATAAATCCAGCTTCTACATTACTACTATATGTATTTGTGACTAACGTCTAAATGTGCTGACAATCAGTAGAGAGTAATTATGCAGATCTGATGCTGGTTTCGTGATTTTGTGTGTCGCGTGCTGGCTTTCCAGTGACGCGACGCAATATGGACGGGGGACCGGGGTGGGAGTCATTCAGTGACGTATGTGTAGCGTACGTTAAAAGTGAACAATTTAAGCAGTGCTGGTTGAGCAGGGTTTCGCCATCCAGCATCGTTATACAGGGTCCAGAGAAACGATTTGACCAAAGGTGTAGGGCGGAAAGACAGTGTGAAACTTAGTAGTTTGAGTACAACAACTCGGGGTCGAAAATTCGTATTTTGGGAGCTACAGGAACGTAATTAAAATCTGACATGTGGACGTCTTTACTCAAAATGAAAGATAATTCACACAAAATGTAAGTGTAATCACAGTCTATGGACTAACCAGTCTCAGGACGATAACAAGAAAAACTCTAAGCATCACATACACCTGTGTAATACTTAGCCGACGTTCTAGACAACATTTCTTTAGAAATAAAGACAATCACATGTCCACGTTTTATATTTCAACATGTCTTCAAGAGGACAAAGTAAAGGAAACGTGATCCACCACTTACTTAGCGTTAAGTATGTCGCAGCAAATGTTCAGACTGCCCACCGTTTTCATGCTGGCATAGCGCTGTAAATATTCAACAGCCATTTCTAGTTCCTATACTCGGATTGGTTTTTTTAATGCTGTCTTTCTGCCCTACACTTTGGGTCAGACTGCTTTCTCACACACTGTATATGTGAGACAAGACATGGCAGAGTGATGGTCAACTTCTCAGGAGTCCATAGAAAGTGCTGGAAACGGCAAAATGACGGAATGCGCTGGTACCGATATATAACCATAAAATTTAATAGAAAAAATGCAATACGTTTAACCGTGTAGCTAGAATGTAAGATGTAAAATACGTTTCTTGATCACAAAAGTCCTCAACTGAAGTGGTGAACGTATAAATGTCGTGACCATAGCCTCCGTGACGTTACTATGGAGCAACATATGAGCCCCTGCAGCGTCGGCATTCATGAAACGAGAGACAGTGCACCGGTGGTCGGTTCCCAAAGCACTCAAAATAAAACACGATTATTAACTGTGTTGGTCCCATTGCTCCTATCATCGTAAGTAGAGTATTTTTACAGCTTCTGTGACGTGGAAGTGATGACAGAGACCGATGAATACCGTCATATCAACTCCCCCCACACGTTAACCTATGGAACCAAGTAGCCCTCATTTCTTCTTCTGATCAGAGGCAAACCACATTCAATTTATTTACGTTTTTGACTGTACTCAAACGTGGTGAATTTTGCCTCTAGTCCTCCGTCAAGGTGTCTGACACCTGCTGCGATTTTCCATGTTTGTATTCGGCACTTAAGATGAACGGTACGACAGACGACGACTACACGGGAAACAGCATTCAGGTGAGGAAAATTTCGGAAACCATTTTTCTCTAATGATGAGGTTGCATGTTAAACATTAATCGGCTTTGATAGGATGAACAAACGTCGATGTCCAGAGCTTCATAATTTTTACACACATCTCTCTGCAATGGAGCTGCCCTTGACGAAGCGAACTAGTCATTTTGTGTAATATGAAGAGGAAACATTAACAAGTAGTGGAGAGTACGGAATCCTGGCAGACGCCAGTGGAGTCGTGATATGGGGGAAGATGAGGAGCAGATTGCACGTAAAGGGATGTCCAAAAGCCTCGTGCACGGCCACTGAAGCGTACGTAGCTGATTTATTAAACAATCAGGATTACGCTCGTTGCGGAAAGAAGCGTGAGATGGGCACTGCTGCAAACACATTTCACCGAAAAGCGTTTGGCGTTTACGCACGGCGGCGAAACTACTCAAAGACTGAGGACCCATTCAGACCGCTGTGCACAGAGTCAGGGGGTGTCTTGTCTCCGGCCACTGTCTGCCGTGGCCCTCGCCACTGAGCGAGAGGCTGGCTGTGGCTATTAGCACATTTCCAGGATCCATATCGCAGTGTTTGCGTGATAAGACAGAACTGCTATTGGCAGATCGGTTTGCAAATACTGCCCTACGTACTATGTAGTAGCAGTCCTACTATTTGACGGTATATTGATAATTTTTACTTATCGACCGTCTGACAGCAACTGAATAAAACACAATTTTAGTGCCATACGCGTTTCGCCTTTATTTTCTGCAAGACATCATCAGTGGCAGGTTGCGTGGACAATTTCTTACATATTACGCCCCTGTTGCATTTTCGGTGTTCTTCTTCTTACGAATGCGAATTTGCTGTTTTTTTTTCCCACATTCCGCAGCACTATGAACTGAACGCTTGTTTCAATGCAATGTTTTGGTTTCTGTTGCCGACTGTCAGCCGGTCCATAAGTAAAAATTATCAATATACCGTAATATTACACGCAACTGAGGAAGACAGGACTACAAAAGTTGAAGATGTCTACTATTTGACGTTCACAGAAACGGACTGGGTACCAGATACGCTTCCTAATGTAAGTATATTACGGAGAAATCGAAGATTCGAATACTAGAGAACGATTCTATCATCGCAAATGTCCCGCAGACGTGTTTGTCCCATATTGGGCAATGAATGACTTCGAGAGAGTATCTAGGAATACAAATCGCACCGATGTGTGGTACAGCTCTGCGACGCCGTCTGTTGAAACACGACGAATGGCACGTTTAACAAGAGGGTGTAAATAATGACAACTTTTATTTTCGTGGTTTTTCAAAAAAACATTGCGGAATTGTTTTAATATATACCAAGAATGTGAAACAGACTACGTTAGAATTTTGAAACCATAAGGAGTATAAGGTTTGCGCTTGTAGCCCGGTGACTTAAAAACGATCGGCCACACATCCGCCATTTGCACGCTTTCAAAGAGGGTTAACACATACACTAGAAAAAAAAGTGTCGTACTAAACCTCTTCAGAAAATCATGCATCAGGGAAAACATGTCAAGCAGCCAGCCCTTACAAGTAAGGCCTGAATAAATACATGTAAGCGACAGAGTTGCAAACGGTTACGTACACACCACTCAGATGTTTCTAGAGTGAACTAAAGCTAGAGACAAACAAAAAGTATGCTCTTGAAATTCCTTAACTTCCTAAAACGACGGAACTTTTCGAGTGCCAAATGTATTTTCTTTGCGTGGCCAATAACAGACCAAGCTGTGTCGGTTCCAGAATACATAATGTCATAGGCAGCTTTCCAGGTAAGCAAATTCGTCTCTGGTTTTACGGTGGTGAGTTTCCTGCTCTGCTAATTGTGCAATTTGCTTGCCCACGGCCAAAAACACGTGTGAAAACAGAGAGGGTATTACGAAACCTGAATATGCTTTGGGCGATAATGCGATAAAACAGTTAGCAATAAATGTAAATATTCGCTGTAGTATTTTAGGTAAAATTAGTTGCGTTATTTATACTGAGGTAAAACCAAGGGATATCAGTTCCGTGGAAAGGCAGGCCGCAAGAGACGGGAACGTAGAGCAGATACTTGTACCGGCACCGCGGCTACAGCCTTTCCTTGAGGGGCTGCAGAGGATTTCCCCGACTTGGTTGCGATTCGAGCATGGGGGGGGGGGGGGGGGGGGGGAAGCAGCGTCGCAGACATCGACGCCTTCTTTGACAGCACGGCTGCAGCCGGCTGGTGCAGAGAGAGGCAATGGAGAGATTCGTCCGAATCTTGATTTCTTATTCAAATCTAACACGCCGAACGCATTTGTATCCAGAATGCCGCTGCGACCCACTCCGTTCGCAGTTGTAACGAAATTTTCGGCGCAGTACTGCTTTCGCGACATTTCAAAAATTCACCTCTTTGTAATTGTTCGTTTATGTACTGCTGAAGAAACGAAAACCTCTGAACTAATTACGATGATGAGTGTACGAAACATTTAGCTTTGGAAAGAGAACGATTACGGAAATTATTGTCGATTACATCAGTTCGTATCATTTCCTGGTGACGATTACGATAGATTGTTACTGTCCACGTCTGCATACGAGTTTTAGCCGCTATTTCAGAGCAATAAATCATTGGCTCTCCATGTGAACAAATCGGTGCTCGGCACTCACATTATGTATGTGAATGCCAACAAGATAAGTAAGAAGGAAGAAGACGTTGAATCTTTATAGCTCGTCCATTACTATTGCGAAAAATTGAAATGCTTTCAAATGCGAACAGAGTGTGTAATATAGCACACAATAGTTTGCTGTAGGGAGGTGGAAGTGTAATGCAAGCATGACGCCACAAGTGATTACTGGAAGTCAGTGGTATTTTTCATTGAAGAATACGATGCGTAATTTCGATTGGACACAACGATAACTTTTGCGAGTTTATGTCTGAAGGGCCTAACTCTATAAATGTGGGTTTATATAGATTAAATACAGTCATGTGGGTTCCATTGACGTTATTCATCGCTTAAAGGTTTACTCGCTTACAACTTCGATAAATGAAAAGTTTGACTGACGCTTGTGCACTTACTATCCCTTTTCCGTTTTCATTTTCTCCATAAAACCGCCATTATGCGCGCGAAAGTTAAAACTGCCGACATTGTGGAGCGCCAGCAGCAACAATCAGTCGCAGAGACAGCGACAATGCTGTGTGGGCCGCGGGAGACGCAGAATTAACGGAAAAATAAACTCAGCCTCTGTCTTTCTACGATCTGCACGCGCGATTAAAAATGCCCAACGTCATTACCGTGTCATTATGCGAATGCGACGCTGGTTTTACGATTTTGTGTAACCCGTGCTGGCGTTGGGGTTGCGTCCCTTTTGGTAGTCAGTCACTGACGTGTGTGAAAAAATGCAAACGTAAGCAGTGGCGGTTGGGCGGGGTTTTGACATCCTGCACCGTTACACATTATCAGACATGACATGACAAGGGTACTGACCACAGTCTCAATTTTCGATAAAATTAAAGTGCTTAAAACCGTAAAATGATGGAATGCTGCGGTATTTTTTCTCGCTTCAAAGTACAGTACGAAATCCGGCATCGGTGACCATGTTTCGGGAATCGATATGATAGCGTTTACATGTCGGACCAGCAGCGGTAGTGGCAGATTCGGTTTATGAAAAGCACATTCGGTAGCCGTCTCTAGCACTGTTAAATAACGTTTTATATTTTGTTTGACACAATGAAAGCGATCATTAACATACAGTTTCTTTTTCGAAGCGGAAACACAGAGAAACAAAGATTTTATTTTTACGCCTAACATTTCTCCTTCGTTCGACATTTATAATTTTCTGCAACAAGATATCAGAATTTCCGTGTCCATTATTATATACAAGGTCCCTGATCGTTGAGTGACAATGCCGCCCGTAAACATACTCTTTTTCACGCTGTTTATTCCTTTCCAACTTCTTATTCGGTATATCAAAGCTAAACACGGCAAGTCGCATGCTGCCATCTGTCGGCCATCGACTACACTGCGTCCTCTGTAACTCCTTTCGCAGTTGACTTATTCTGCAACACGGGTCGCCATCAGAACGTGTCTTTCGATACCGCTGGTTGGGGTGCGATTCACGCACTTTCAAGAAATAAAAACAGAACATCTGTACATCGAAATCTCTTCTGGGCAACGAGGGAAGGCTGTAGCGTGTTTGTATGACAGAAAGTAAAATGTGATGACTGTGAGCGGACGAGACTGCCACATCAGAAAAACAGGCGGCAGCGATTCCAAATCCGCCGCCACACAGCCCCAGAGAATATCGTATAACGCAGTCAGGCGGTGTAGAATAAATTCTAGATGGTTTTCGTTCTCGAGCGAGGCGTTGGTCAGCGCTTTCAAATAAGTGGTAGCATATTAAAACATGAAATAAGTTTATATTTTATATGTCCTATGAAAAAAATGGAAATAAATAAGGTTTTTTTTTTCGTCACGTTCCAACACTAACAGGAACATCTTTTCTTTTTTCGTGAGAGGAAAAAAATTGATTTCAAAGTCAAGTGCAAGTATATTCCCTGCGAAGCGTACTTTTCAACTACTTAATATAATACGTGGCCTTAATTTCTCTTTAGTTCTTCAGTGACAGGGCACAATTCCTGGCATGGAGAACAAGAGACATAAGCAGTTAGGTGCGGCGCTAGAAGATACATCATCTGAATGGAGAAAGAGCTAAAGTAACAACCGGCGGCAGTCTTCAGAGAAAGCGGTCGCGAATCAGGTGTCGAGTGCGACGGACTACCTGGCGGATCTTGAAACGGAAAATCTGAACATCAACAGTAGCGGGAGGCAAAGGCCGGACAAGTTCTGATAGATAGGAAGAGTATCCAGCAATCTGTGGGCGGCGATATGGCACCGTGTGACAGATTAAAATCGGCGTAACTGGTCAGTGAGTGGGACAGGATACTGGAATGCGTCTGACAACCGGCGGCAGATGCAGCATTATGCTGTGCTCACAGTTTTGGACATTAGTTCGCTGGCTTGAGTAGGGAGAGACTCCAATGTTTCTCTTAACCAGCTACACGGATTGACATGTGCCTTTTTCGAGGAAGATCGGAATTTGCATATGAATTATAAAGATATGCGCCTAATACTACTAAAGATGTACCCGGTAATAGTAGGGCAACTTTGAAATGTACAAGCAAAAATGATTGACGTTTACTGAGTGTAGAATTAGGAAAGTCGGCAACAAGGGTGAGAAACTATCGAAATGCTCGATTAAGATAAATAAATGATTGGATACAGCGAGACACGTCGCGCGTGCTCTACGGAGACAGGGGTGCGATGTGGCGGCCTCAGCCGCTGTGGCCGCCATTAAGACTTCAGGAACGACTCAGGTGTCACTGCAGCCCTATGATGGCGGACATCTGTGGCCAAGTCTTAGTATTTTGTTCTTGTTTATCACCGTTTCTCAAAAAATTGAAACATTTATTCACACTAAGCAGTATGCGATTGGGCTCGCCCTGTTACTAAATGTTCAGTTTATAAAGAAAAATATAAATGACATGAAGGGCATTTCTGCTCTGGCTGGAGCAATTGTCTCCTCCACGGTTGCATGATAGACGTAACACTTCTATCACGTGTGAGCATTTTGCTCATTCTTTACCTAAGAAAAATACGAGACTAGTAAAATTAATAGTCAACTTCGTCATGAATTACAGGCTCAGTTGTGCGTAGTTCGTAGGAACGTGGCAGGGACGATATCTTTAGTGAGTTTGTCTGTGGTGGACGCAACATAAAACCTCGGTTTCTGTGATTGCTGGTAACTCAATCGCATCACGAACATTATCGTTCAAAATTGTCATCGCATTAAATTAACAGAAACGTACTGTTTGACTGCCAGTTGCCGCTTTCGTTACTCCTTCCTGTTTTGATTTCTTTAATAGAATCCCAGTTACTCCGAAGAAACTCTGAATCTTAACTGCCATCATCCCGTGGCGCCAAGACCAACAATCGACCGCTGATGAACCGACAGAGCTCTGTGGTCTGCAGGAGACGCAGAATTAACGGAAAGAAGTAGTCGGCTTCTACATTACTATGATCTGCAGTTGCGATTAACGTCCGAATGTGCTTATGATCAATCAGTACGATGTCACTATGCGAATCTAGTGCTTTGGTTGGTGATTTTGTGGATCGCGTGCTGGCTTTCCAGTGACGTGGCGGAATGTGGGCGGTCAACCTGGCTGGGTGTCATTCAGTGAGATACGTGTAGCGTCTGTAAAAAGTGAATAATTTAAGCGGTGCTGGCTGAGCGACGTTTGCCATCCAGGAATGTTATACAGGGTACGCAAAAACAATTTGACCAAAAGTGCAGGGCGGAAAGACAGTACGAATCGTAGGAATTTGAGTGCCGCAAGTAAGAGCCGCAAATGCGTAATTTCGGCGCTACAGGAGTGTAATTAAAATCTCACATGGGGACCTCTTTACCCAAAATGAAAGGTAATTTATAGAAAATGTACGGGTGAACACAGTCTTTGGACTAACCAGTCTTCAGGATGAGAACAAGAAAACTTTAAAACATCGCATACACGTTCATCATACTTAGGCGACGTACCACACAATATTTCCTTAGAAATGAAGACAATCGCATGTCCATATTTAATACTTGAAGATGTCTTAAAAAGGTCAAAGTAAATGAAAAATGAGTCACCACTTAAGTAAGCATGTCGTAGCAAGTGACATAATAATAGTCGATCTCTCACGACTCCATAGAAACTGCTGGAAACGACAAAATGACGGAATGCGTTGGTAGCGATATACAACTATAAAATTTAGTAGACGGAAAGTACGTGAAAGAAAGTGCGAAACGTTTAAGCAAGTAGTAAATGTATAAATGTGGTGAGAAAAGCGTCTGGCACATTATTATGGGGCAACATATTATGAGCCCCTACAGCGTCGGTATTAATGGAACGAGAGAGACAATGCACCATTGGTCAGTTCCCTATGGACTGAAAATGAAACACAACTTTTAATGGCATTGGTCGCATTGCTCCTATCATAGAGACGAATTAATTTTATAGTTTCTGTGATGTGGAAGTGATGACTCAGAGACCGATGAATAGCGTGATATCAACTGCTCTCCGTATCTCGATATATACCTGCGACACAGTAAACCACGAGACCGAGTTGCCCTGATTTGTTCTCCTGGCAGAGGCGAACTATATTCTATTTACGGTTTTCACTGTACTGAAATGTCGTGAAATTTGCCTCAGGTCCTCCATGTAGGTATCTGACACCTGCAGCAAGTTTCCATGTTTGTACTGAGCAGTCAGGATGAACGGTACGACAGAGACGACGACTACACGGAAAACAACATTCAGGGGAGGAAAATTTCGGAAACAGTTTTAATCATGTGGTTACACGTTAAACAGTAATCGACTTTGCTAGAGTGAGCAAACGTCGATGTCCCGGGCTTCATAATTATTACACGCGTGGTCTCTGCAATGCAGATGTCCTTCACGAAGCAGACTTATCAGTCTTTGCGTAATACGAGGTGGAGACATTAACAAGTAGTGGAGAGTACGGCTTCCTGGCAGAAGCCTGTGGAGTCGTGATGTGGTGGAGGGTGAAGAGGAGATTGGTAGTAGAGCAACGTTCAAAAGTCTCGTGCTCGGCCATTGAAGTGTTCGTAGGTGGTTTCTTGAGCGAGCAGGATTACGCTCGTTGTGGAAAGAAGTCCGAGATGGACACTGTTGCAAACACATTTCACCAAAAAGCTTTAGGCGTTTAGGCACGGCGACAAAACTTGTCAGAGACTACAGACCCATCCACACGGCTGTGCACAGAGTCAGGGGGTGTCTTGTCTCCGGCCACTGTCTGCCGTGGCCCTCGCCACTAAGCGAGAGGCTGGCTGTTGTCATAAGCACATTTCCAGGATCCATATCGCAGAGGTTGCGTGATAAGACGGAACTGCTATTGGCAGATCCGTTTGCAGAGACTGCTCTATGTAATAAATAGTAGCTGTCCCACTATTTGACGATCACAGAAACGGACTGAGTACCATATACGCTCCCCTACGCAAGTATATTACTGAGAAATCGGAGATTCGAATAGTAGAGAACAATTGTATCATCGCAAATGTCGTGGCAGTTGTGTTTGTCCCATATTGGGCAATCGCTTCGAGAGAGTGTGTAGATATACAAATCGCGCCGATCTGTGGTACAGCTTTGGGATGTCGACTGTTGAACCACGACGAATGGTACGTTTAAGAAGAGGAAATAAAAATGACAACATTTGTATTCGTGGTCATTCAAATAAATCGCCGGATTGTTTTAATATATACCAAGAATGTGGAACCGACTGCGGTAGAATTTCGAGATATGAAGACGCTGCAGGAATAAAATCAGCATGTTGGCAACAGACGTCACGTAATCCGTTTGTCGAGGCGAACACAAAGCCGTGAGGAGTACAAGTTTTGCGCTTGTAGCCCGTGAGTTAGACACGATCGGACAGATATCCGCCGATTACACGCTTTCCAAATGTGTAGTAAAAGAAAAGTTGTATTAAATGGAAAAATCGTCTGTCCAGAAATGCATGTCTCTTTTTAGAGTAGTTGCCGTGTTATTCTGGTGAGAAGCCAAAAGGCCGGGCTCGCCCGATTTCAGGGCTAGCATATGTGGCAGTGCGCAGCCGTTCATAATGAATGAGACGCGAGTGTGGATGTTATGACGTGACTGTGGTGTACGAGCAAGTAACTCCGGCCGTGGTCTTTAGTTAATGAAGTACTGTCGCAAAGAGACTGCAGAGCTACGCACGATAATAACAACAACTCATTCTCTATCCATTATCATCACGACAATTGTAACACTTTTAGTGTGTGGCCGAATATGTAAAGGGCCACAACACCACGTCGCAATGGAAGGTGCCAAATTAAGCAAAACATCTCAAGCAGTCAGTTCCTAAAACAAAGGTTTAGGCCTGATTAATTATACGTAAGCGACAGAGTTGCAGACGGTAACACAAACACCTCTGAGACGATTTTAGAGTGTACTGAAGCTAGAGCCAAACAAAAAGTATGCCCTTGAAATTCCTTAACTTCCTAAAACGACGGTCTTTTTCGAGTGCTACGTGTCTTCTCTTAGTGTGGCGAACAACAGGCCAAGCTGTGTCGGCTATAGAATAGATGTAAACCTTCACAAGTTGCTTTCTCGGTAAGCAAATTTGTCTCCGACGCTGGTTTGACGACGGTGAGTTTCCTGCACTGCTAATGGCGCGTTTCATTGCCGGCGGCCACAAACACATGTGAAAGCAGTAAGGGTATTAGAAAACCTGAATATGCTTTGGACGATAATGCGAGAAAACAGTTAGTAATAAATGTAAATATTCGCCGTAGTGTTTTGGCAACATTATTTACGTTATTTATATTCAGGTAAAACCAAGGAACATCTGTTCCGTGAGAAGACAGGCCGCAGAGACGAGAATGTACAGCAGTAACTTGTACCGTCACGGCGGCTGCTGGGAAGCTGCAGAGGCTCTCCTAGACTTGATAACTTTTAACCTGTGGTGGAAGCAGCGTCGCAGACATCGACACCTTGTTTGCCAGCACGGCTGTAGTCGGCTGGTCCACAAAGAGGCGACGGAGAGATTCGCTCGAACCTCGGTTTGTTATTCGCGGCTAATCCCGCGAAGAACGCCGAAAGCGAGTGTCACGGCAATGTCGCTGCGATACACTCCGTTCCCATTTGTAACGAAAGTTTCGGCACGGTTCCAAGTCTGTAATTGTTCATTTACGTACTGCTAAAGAAACGAAAGCCTCTGAACTAATTATGATGATGAGTTTACGAAACATTCAGCTTTGCGAAGAGAACGGCTATGGAAATTAGTCTCGCTTATGTAAGTTAATATCATTTTCTAGCGACCAGTATCATATAGGTAGTTTCTGCTGGAACGAACGGCGACTTTTGCGATTCGGCTTCTACCTCTGCATACGAGTTTCAGCCGCTGTTGCAGAGCGATAAAACATTATCAATCCTTGTTAACAAACCGGTGCTCGAAGCTCACATAACGTTTGTGAATGACGACATGATAATTAAGCAGTAACAAGACGATAAATCTTTGTAGCTCGTCAATTACTATTGCGAAAATATTGAAATGCTTTTATGTGCGGACAGTGTTTAATATAGCAGACAATCGTTTGCTATAGGGAGGTGGAAGTGTCACGCAAGCATGACGCCACAAGTACCATTTTTCATTGAAGAATACGATGCGTAATTTCGATTGGACAGAACGATAACTTTTGCGAGTTTGTGTGTGGAAGGCCTAACTCTAAATGAGGGTTTATATGGACTACGTGCAGTTATGTGTGCCCCACCGACGTTGTTTATCGTGTAAAGGTTTATTTTTAACGCCGAAAAATGTAAAGTTTGAGTGGTGGTTGTGCATATACTATCGTTTTTTTCCGGTTTCATTTGCTCCTTAAAACCGCCATTGTTCGCGATCAAGTGATAAACTGCCGACATTTTGGAGCGCCAGCACCAACAATAGGTCACTGTGGCAGCGACAAAGCTCTGTGGGCTGCAGCAGGCGCAGAATTGACGGAAAAATAAACTCAGCTTCTGTCTTGCTACGATCTGCAACCGCGATTAAAAGTGTCCAACGCCAGTACCGTGTCAGTATGCGAATGCGACGCTGGTTTTACGATTTTGTGTAACCCGTGCTGGCGTTCGAGTGGCGCCCCTTTTGGTAGTCAGTCACTGACGTGTGTGAGAAAACGCAAACGTAAGCAGTGGCAGTTGGGCGGGGTTTCGCCGTCCTGCACCGTTACACATTATCAGACATGACACGACAAGGGTGCTGACCGCAGTCTCAATTCTTCGATAAAATGAATGTGCTTAAAACGGTAAATCGATGGAATGTTGTGGTGGTGTTTTTTTCCTTCGAAATACAGCAAGAAATCCGGCATCGGTGATCAGGTTTCGGGAGTCGATATGATAGCGTTTACATGACGAACCAGAAGCGGTAGCGACAGATCGGTTTGTGGAAAGCACATTCATTAGCCGTGTGTAGAACTGTTAAATAACGTTTATATTTTGTTTGACAGAATGAAAGCGATTATTAACATACCGTTACTTTCTCGAAACGGAAACACAAGAGATTCAAAAATTTTATTTTTACGCTAAACTTTCTCCTCCGTTCGACATTTATAATTTACTATATAAAGGTATGAGAATTTCAGTGTCCATATTATACACAATGGAGCCCGTATACATCTTTTTCGCGCTGTGTATTCCGTTTCACCGGCATATTCCCTATATCAAAGCTTAACACGGGAAGTCGCATGCTGCCATCTGTCGGCCATCGACGACACTGCGTCCTCTGTAACTCCTTTCGCAGTTACCGTCTTCTGCAACACGGGGCGCCATCACAGCGTGTACCGCTGATTCGGGTGCGAATCACGCACTTCCAAGAAATAAAAACAGAACATCCGTACATCGAAATCTCTTGTAGTGGGCAACGAGGGAGGGCTGTAGCCTATATGTATGATAGAAGATAAAATGAGATAACTGCGAGCGGACAAGACCGCCACACCAGAGAAACAGGCGGCTGCGGTTCCAAATTCGCCTCCACACAGCACCAGAGAATATCGTATAACGCAGTCAGGAGCCGTAGAATAAATTTCAGACTGTTTTCGTTCTCGAGCGAAGCGTTGCTAAGCGCTTTCAAATAAGCAGTAGCATATTAAAACATAAAATAAGTTTATATTTCCTATTTCTTTTGCAAAGAATGGAAATAAATACTGTTTTTTTCGTCACATTCCAACACTCCCCGGAACATCTTTTCTTTTTTCCTGAGAGGAAAAAAATTGATTTCAATGTCAGGTGCAAGTATATTGCCTACGAAGTGTACTTTTCAACTACTCAAAATAATACGTGGCATTAATTTTTCTTTAGTTCTTCAGTAAAAGGTCACAATTCGTAGCATGGAGTAACAAGAGGCATAAGCAGTTAGGTGCGACACTGGCAGATACATCATCTGAATGGAGAAAGAGCCAAATTAACAACCGGCGGCAGTCTTCAGAGAAAGCGGTCGCGGACCGCGTGTTACGAGCGATCGACTGTCTGGCGAATCTTGAAACGGAAAATCTGAACTACATCGACAGCAGGGGGAGGCAAAGAGCGGAAAAGTTGTGTTACGTAGGAGGACTATCCAGAAATCTGTGGGCGGCGATATGGCACCGGGTGGACAGATTAAAATCGGCGTAACTGGTCAGTGAGTGGGACACGTTACTGGAATGCATCTTACAACTGGCAGCAGACGCGAAATGACGTCTGCCTTTTTCATAGATCAAGTTTTGCACGCAAATCATACAGACGTGTTAGGCACCTAACACTACTAGAGATGTACCTTGTAAAGGCGGGCCAAGTTTCAGAGGTGCACGCAACTTGTTTGACGCTGGGTTTAGATTGAGGAAATACAGTAACTAACGAACAAGTGCCCGACAAAATTGAATGTAAAATTGTTAATAATCGTGCCGCTCGTAAAAAAGTATTATACAGAGCGTTTAAATTGATTGTATTGATACCGAGAAAATATAGTGGAGTTCAAAGGTGAGTAAATATGGAAATGCTCGATAAAGGGAAATAAGTGATAAGATATAGTAACACACGTCGCGCGTTGTCTTGGAGACAGGGGTGCCTTGTGACGTCACCCCACACTGTGGGCTGCTGCTGCATCTGTAGACGAGCCTCAGCAGCCGTGGCCACCATTAAGATTTCACGAATGACTCAGCTGCCACTGCAGCTCGGTGACGGCAGATATCTGTAGGCGAGTCTCAGTATTTTGTGCCCGTCGTTCTTTGTTGGAAAATCGCAGCATTCATTCACACTATGCAGTACTTAACTCGGTTCGCCCTTTTACTAAATATGCAGTTTATACAGTAAAGTACGAATTACATGCAAAGGTAATTGTAAAATCATACCTCTGTCGGAGAAAGAAATGCTCTGGATAGAGGAATTGTTTCCAGGATGATTGAGAGCATTTTGCTAATTCCTTACCTAAAAAAAATACGAGAGTAGCAGTAGTAGTAATAGTCAACTTGGTCATGAATTACAGGCTCAGTTATGTGTAGTTCATTGGAAATAGTACAATTCCGTTGTGTTTAAAATGAAACTTGGCACGGACGATAACTATAGTGAGTTTGTCTGTGGAGGGCCCAACTTAAAACCTGGGTTTCTGTAATTGCTGGTAACGCAGTCGCATCACCAAAGTTATCATTCAAAATTGTCATCGCATTAAACAACCAGAAACGTACTGTTTGATTCCGAGTTGCCTCATTCGTTACTTCTTTCTGTTTTCATTCCTTTAACAGAGTCCCAGTTACTCCGGAGAAACTCTGAATCTAACTGCCATCATCCCGTGGCGCCAGCAGCAACAATCGACCGCTGATGCAGCGACAGAGCTCTGTGGTCTGCGGGAGACGGGGAATTAACGGAAAGATAAACTCGGCTTCTACATTACAACGATCTGCAATTGCGATTAATGTCCGAATGTGCTTACAACCAGTACAGTGTCACTGTGCGAATCTGGTGCGGTTTCGTGATTTGTGGATCGCGTGCTGGCTTTCCAGTGACGTGGCGGAATATAGGCGGACGACCTGGCTGGGTGTCATTCAGTGACGTATGTGTAACGAACGTATGAAGCGACTAATTTAAACAGTGCTGTTTGAGCGAGGTTTGCCATCCAGCACCATTATACAGGGCGTGGAGAAACAGTTTGACCAAAAGTGCAGGGCGAAAGGACAGGATGAAACATAGAAATGCGTGTATGGCAACTAAGAGTCGTAAATTCATATTTTCAGCGCTACGGGAACGTAATTGAAATCTGCCATACTGAGGCCCTTGTTCAAAATGATAGGTATTTTACAGAAAATGTATACATAAATTTCAAGCGTCACAAACACGTGTATCGCATTTAGCTGACGAACGAGACAGTACTTCTTCAGAAATGAGGACAATCACATGCCCATGTTTCTGTTTGAGTATATTTAAAAAAAGTGAAAAAGAGTGAAAAATGAGCGACCACTTAATTAACAGGAGTATGTATAGAGAATGTTCTAACTGACCACCGTTTCCATGCTGCCGTACCGCCTTAAATATTTAACTGCGACCTGCATTTTCAATACTCAGATTCCTTCGTTTGACACTCTCTTTGTGCCCTACACTTTTGGTCAAATAGTTTTTCCGCCCTGTAAATGCCAGACGATACGTTACAGAATGTTGTTCGAATTCTCAGGAGTCCAGTACACTTAATCGTTCGTAGGATGTTCTAACAATGGCAAGATGTCAGAATGCGTTGGTAGCGATTTGTAACTTTAAAGTTCAGTAGACAGTAACTATGTTAAAGGAAATGTGACACATATAACGAGGCACTACGGAATTAGACGTGTAATATGTTTTCTGATTACAAAAAGTTCTCTAGTGGAGCGGTAACCGCATAAATGTCGTGACAAGCGTGTGTGTCACGCTATTATGGAGCAACGTATGAGACCCCACAGAATCGGTATTAGTGAAAGCATGCACCGTTGCTCAGTTGCCAAAGCGTTCAAAATTAAACAAAACACTTAACTGGGTCTATGACATTGGAACTATCATCGTGAATGAAGACGAAATAAATTTATAGTGTCTATGGTGTGGAAGTGTGGATTCAGAGAGTGATGAATACCGTGAAATTAATTCCTCTATTTTATTTTGTTTGTTCGATAAATATGTACGACACTATGGAACCAAGTAGCCCCTATTCCTTCTCCCGACCAGAGGCAAACACTATTCTACTTATTAACTATTTTGACAATACTGAAATGTGGTGAATATTGCTTCTAGCCGTCCATGAACGTGGGCTAACAGAATCGGATACCTGCCGCGAGTTTCCATGTTTGTACTGAGCAGTCAAGATGAAAGGCGCGACAGAGGCATCGACTACGCGGGACACAACATTTAGATGACCAAAATTTCGGAAACCAATTTTCTGTTGTGGTGGTTACATGTGAGACCTTAATCGATTCCACTAGCCGGAACGACCGCCTGCGGTACGTTCCACGCTTCATACGTTTCACACCTATGGCCTCCGCTGAGCAACTGTCGACGATGGAACAAACTTGTCGGTGTTTTCGTATTGTGAAAGGAAGACGTCAATATGTAATGTAGAGTACGAATTCCTTACGGACGCCATTGAAAATATAAGGTGGAGAAATGTGAGGAGGAGATCACACGTAAAGGGTTGTTCAAAAGTCTTATCCAGGACCATTAAAGCGTTCGTGGCTGCTTTATTAGTAGACCGGAATTACGCTCGTTGTTGAAAGAAATACGAGGCGGGCACTAGTGGAAGCGTTTTGCACCTGAAAAGATTAGGCGTTTAGATGTGGGCAGAAGACTTGGAGTAAATTCACATTCCCACCGCTGTACACAGGGTTATGGGACGTTTTTGTCACCATCCACTGTTGTGTGGCGGAGCCTTTGCCACTAAGCGAGAGGTGGCTGTGGTTGTAGGGACACATCCAGCATCGACATCGCAGATGTGGAATGTAGTAGCAGTCCTACTATTTTACTGTCACAAAACGATTTGAAGGCCGCATACACCTCCCGAAATATGTATATAACCGACAAATCAGAGATTCGAATACTAGATAATAATTGTATCATAACGAATTCCCCGCAGATGTGCTTGTCCCACACTGGGCAATCATTTAGAAAGAGTACGTAGGCATACAAATCGCACTGGCTCGTGGGACAACTTTGCGATGTCGACTATTGAAACACGAGTGATAGCACGTTTAATAAGAGACAATCAAAATACTAACTTTTGTTTTACGTGACAATCAAAAAAATTTGCAAGATTGTTTTAATATATGGCAAGAATATGAAGGACACCACGGCAGAGTTTCGAGATTGGCCGAAGGTACGGAACACGGTTTGTGTCCAAAATTTTGCACAGGCCGGCGTGCAGCGTGTAACGCATCCAGGCACCGTCAAGAAAGCTCCTGTGGCGTTGGTTCTCGCGACCGGCTCTGCCCAGCAACAGGACAGAAGAATATGGATGAGACAAGTTTTTTTGTTTTAATCTTCTACCGCCTTGTCAGTGAATTACTGCTTGACTTGAACGTGTTCTTTGTCCTCACAGGTGCAGTGTGTAAAGGTTCTGGGTAGATATATTTTAATCTGTTTCCAGTTACGAATGGAATCTGTCGATACACACCGCGTTTAAATTCCGCATCGGCACAAAGCAGGTGACATTGTCGACAATTTTTTATACATCTTCACAATCGATGTCTGTTGACAATATAGAAGCTGATAATGCGCATATGATTAAGAATTGGCCGTGACTCAAGACGAATCTTTCTAGCCGTTACAAGTATTGATAAAATTGAAGCGTAAATACGTAACAACTCTTACCACACAAAGCGTGTGATCCTGGTGAGCATAATCAAACAGAATCTCATGCATTAACTGACCCGGATAAAAATGTTTTGACGGTGTTTTTTGACGATTTCTGTACGTGTTTTCTGGAAGATTTTCTCACACAACCTCCTCCTCCTCCTCCTCAGAAATTTAGGATACCATCAGCTGGAGGCAGCTGTGACAGAAGGCCGCCCATGAATGTGCGGACTGCGAAACAGCACTGTCGGCATGCATTAAAATGGTGCAACTGGCCATCGACTAGGCGTGTGATTCACATGTTGGAACGGACACGCATCTCGTGAATGGCGGGCGACGCGACCTCCTGCTGTGGGTGGATTTTAAGAAAGGTCAGATAACAGCCGTCACTCGCGAGAGAGTCGAACTGCTGTCCTTTCGGAGCGCCATCAGTGTCAAAGCTCTGTAGGCCGCAGGGGACGCAGAACTGACGGAGAAATATGTTCGGCTTAACTATGTATAATAATTCGCACGTGTGTTTTGCCAACTATATTGACAGTACTGTTAACGACGCAAAACCGAGGTAAACAGAATTTTTTATTTCATACAAGGGTTTTACGTATTGTCATCAGAGAGGCCGCACAGATCAGATTTCGCAACTGTAGTTTCAACCTGGACAGCGGCTGTACTCCAGAGTAATTCGTCGAATCATTGACGCCCCGACGTGGGGAAACAGCGTCGCAGACATCGACATCTTCCATGGCAGCACGATGACAATGATACGGTCACCGAAAGAAGAGCCATGGAACTTTATAAGATAATCCTGAATCGCTACTCAAGTTTAACTCGGCGAGAACACGGACAGCGTCTGACGCAAGAATGCCGTCGCGAGCAATTCCATTCCCAGTTGTAACGGAATTTTCGGCCCACAGCAGGTTTCGTGGCAATTTATAAACAACTCGTCATTTTAGTTGTCCGTTTATCTCGTAGCGAAGAGCTATAGAGCGGTGAACGAGAAAGAAACGCGATTACGATGATGAAGTGAAGGCTTTTCTGAACTGTAGTTTAATCGGAAGACCGTAATATTTCTTGTCGTGTTTTCTATGGGTTAAGGGAGACAACACTATGGTCTTTCAGTGAATTCCCCTAGGCAATGAAAGTAAAAAAAAACATTTACCCAGAGTTGGGAAATCGCTTCATCGCCTCACTAGTAAAGGCGACCTCATTTCATGGCAGATGTGGTTTGGAAACTGAGTTTCAGCTGTGGGCAAAAGTTTGCTACCGAAACTAACTAAAGACGCTCCTTACTTCCCAAATAAAGCATCGCATACGGCGAGAACTGAATAACAGGCACAGAAGTGAAAGAGAGGAACTCATATATAATGATTTCATCATTTTTTTCCTTTCTGGTCTCAATATACACCTGCGGCACAACCTGAGCAAAGCGCGTGTGACTTTGTGGTCCACGTGTAGGAACGGTCAAGCATAGTCTATCGGAACAAAGAGGTGCTATCAGTTTCTTAAAACCAGAAGACAAAACAGCTTCATTTGTCACCAATCCTGATTAGACTGAAAGCTGCTACATGTAGCCTCTGGAACCGTACGTGGATAAACTCCAAAACAGTTTCGATATTTACTTCGAAGCGTCGGTCGGAACGAAAGAGAAGTAGTATGCGTCATTCACAGAAATATTCAGTGTACGTTATAGCGCTACAACGGTGAAAAATAATATTACGACAATGTCAAACCTTATTTTCATAAAATAAACAATAACTGACGATATTAAAATTGTAATTATAATTTTATTATTTTAATTTTTGTGCTCAGTGAATCAAAGACTTTCTACTGCACGGAATAAATTAGCATTGTTTGTACTACGAAACTATATATGATTCTTAAGTGAGAACTAATTCTATGTAAGACATTTTGTCTGGGCAGGTTTTGTTCTCGTACTGGTCGGTAGAGAAAGAAAAGTTTCTTAATCGATGTATGTAATGCGAATATATAAAGGCTATAAAAAGGAAAGAGAGAGAGAGAGAGAGAGAGAGAGAGAGAGAGAGAGAGAGAGATAATCCTTGCGCACAATGACCATATTGTATAAGAAAAGGTAAATACAAGTTATTCAAAACAAATATCTCTAAAGCGTATCGTACTGTGATTTAAAAAGACTGAAAATTGCCGTGTTTAATGTAAACCTGTCCTGAATAACAGCGAAGAACATTTATGTCATCATCTATTTTCTTCGTTTGACCACGGTTGTGATTCGCATGTTACTTTTTGTTACGCGACGTGTTAGGAATATTTTCATTATACGCGCAAAAGTGCACACAGCTTTGATCGAACCTGCATCTTTCGGAAACGATAACTCTTAATCAGTACAATTACGCGAATACCGTCTGAATCGCAACCGTGATCACAAAAGTGTTTCGTGGACCTGATTTTTATAAATGTGTAGACTTGAAAGCGAACAATATTGCACCATCGCTGGCTCGCAACAATTGAAAGAAAACAAAACAGGGACTGAACAACTTAAATTTTAAGGCCGTCAGCGTTACGAAATCTGAACGACGTAAGTTAATTAATTAAATATTAACAGGAAGAGAATTATTAAATTTTAAAGATTAAATGATAGCAAGAATTTAAAGCATTTTAGCATCAGTACGTTTCTTTGCATTAGTAGTTGAGTATCAGATACCATCAAATCTGTTTAAAGGATAGTGCGTAAATAACATTGCCACCTTTTATAATTATTGTTCTAGCAATTCAACGTGAGACGCTTTCCTATGTAAAGTCAGTGTATTGGAGACATATTAAACATTTTATTAGTACACACTAGTTTTAGCTTAGCAACTGTGCTTGCCGTAATTGGGACACGGTTTTTAAAGATTATCAACATTCACAATGCGTGCCATTTTGTAGTGCGGTTTCCTGGTATGGACTTTTCGGACACGTCGGAGAGCGGACACCACACTTCGTACGAGCACCTAGTAATGTTAAATTTCTTCTCTATTCTCATTAGGGCAACTTTCATGCTGATTTGATACGTGGATGGAATGTGTAAGAAATCACAGCACTACTTCGCAGAGGAGGAAGCAAACCACAACGAAAACTCTTTGGCAACAAAGCCTGTGCGATTCGAATGTCGATGCAGAAAATAAAGCGATGGAAATTTGTGCGTTTGGAACATGTAATCCCCGTTTTCCTAACGATCGATTAGATGTACGCCATTTATGTGTTTAGATAACATATTAAAGCAGTAGCAGAACAAACAGTACACCATTTAAACGCTAAAACTTAATAATAGGACAAATCTTTCACAATACTAAACGCATCGTCTTAGTGAGAATACTGTAATGCCGAGCTCTGTCGAAGGCAGGGGCTGCACGTGTGGCGCTGCAGAGTCGGCCGTAATAAACAGGGCGAGTGTGTCCGTATTGTGACGTCACGGTTGTGTACCACGTAACGAGGCCTGCCGCGATGGGTACAGAATGTGCGTACATTTTCCAAAGTAGGTGTCTACATCTGCATATCGTGCGTTTCCCGGGCTGGGTGGACGGCAGTGAATTACCAGCACTGCTTACTATGCAAGTGCTTGCAGACCGTCTCAAACACGCGTGAAACAAAAGTCGTTACAGTCTGCCCAGTGACGGAGCACTGAGTAATGGTTGGACACTCTTCTTTCAAAAGGGAGGATTTTAACGCAACTGACTCCACAAGCTACGCACCAAACCTGCTTCAGAATCCTTCCATGGGTTGAAAGCAGGGATGCGTGTCGGTCGTCAGGTGTAAAACGCTACGAATGGCGAAGATTTTGAGACGACGGGATGTTAATCTCTAACTCAGTATACGGGTGTCCTCCATCAGTAACGTATTCGGTTCTTCACGCTTCATGTCTCGATACTGTGTCGGTATCTGTAGTGGAGTATGCAGGGACCATAGCCTCTTATTCTGTGTAAATTCGGACATCACAGATGTTACTTCTTAAAGCATAACGACACACATCACACGTACTCCCGATGAAACGGCCAGAAAACTGTTTGCTTCCCGCCAGGCCGATATTTACTCTTCTGTAGAAGCGGCCAGCTAAATGAGCCACAGTATAACAAGAACAGGAATTCTGTCATTTGTGAAAATAAAGAATTGTCAGGACAGTGTGTGAAACGTTTGCTGTCGTCCCACCTGACCAAACGCAACAAGGATAGATACAGGATTAGCACTGCGAGTCTTGGGGAAATTAGCTTAACGGAATTGCTACACGTGTGACGCTAATACGACACGGAGATCCGTCGTTGAAATGAGTGCTTAATACTGCAACTGTCGTACCCACCTGGTTTCGAACCTCGACACGGCAAGGATAGATGCACTTGCCGTCTACATGTGTGTGTCTACGGTCTAAAGTATGAAACGCTGTGTGTGTCCAAAGTTCCACGTGCGCGAACGAGCGCCGTACAACGCAAACAGGCGCCGTAAAATAAAATAAAGCTTTGGTGGCGTTCGTTCTCGCATTCGGCGCTGCCCAGACACGACAGAATAATATCGCTGACGCAAGATTTTTTTTTCATTTATATCACCTTTCCAGTAAATTACTTGTTAGTTTCCATACGGTGCTCCTCTTCACATGTGCAGTGTGTTAGGGCCGATGATAGATCTTTTTCCTTTTCCGTTACCAGATACGAATGCAGTCTGTGGAAACACAGAAGGACAACAGCTGGACAGATTGCCACGAAGTAAGACAGGTTCTCACACTGCGATTATATTCCGCCTCGATGCGAAACAGACGACGCTGTCAACTTGTTTATTAAACCTTCACAATCGATGGGTGGTGACAACATATCTGCTAATCCTGTGTACTTGTTTAAGGTTTCGCCTCGACTCGACAGGAATTTTTCTAGCCATCATACGTCTTCAAAGCCGTGGAGTGTAAATAAGTTCTATCCCTTACTGCTACGCATATTCTGCACCACGTGTGTCATTAAAGTGAGCATAATATAAGTAGCGCAAGCGTTAACTGGCTTGGACAGAAAGGTTCTGAAGGTATTTTTTGACAATTTCTATACGTGTTTTCCTGAAGATTTTCTCACAGAATGGTCTCCTTCTTAGGAGTGTAGGATACCAGCAGCTGGAGGCAGCTGAGACACAAGTCCATCCATGTAGGTGCGGTGTGCGAAAGAGCACACTTCGAATGCATTACAATGTTACAACTGCCAGCGACTAGGGGTGAGATTCACGTGTGGGAATGGACACGCATCTCGCAACTGGACGGCTACGCCAGGCTCTGCTGCTCGTAAATATTAAAAACTAAGTCGCTGGGCCAATTAGGGATTCACTCTCGATCACATGTTGCATATACATTTTTCTCCCGCTTTCGTTTGGTTCAGAAAACCGCCATTACTCGCGGCAGACTTTAAAATTGACATCGTTCTGCGTAGTAGCAGCAACAATCAGTCGCTGAGGCAGCGACAAAGCTCTGTCGGTTGCAGGACACGGAAGACTAACGGAAAAAGAAATTCATCTTACACATTACTGCTATCTACATTTGTGATTAACGTTTAAATATGCACATAATCGGTACAGTGTAATTACGCGTATATGATACTGGTTTCGTGATTTTATGTGTCGCGTGCTAGCGTCCCAGTGACGTGGCAGAATATGGGTGGCAGTCACCCAGCGTTCGTAAAAAAAAGAAAAATTTAAGCTGTTCTGATTCAGCGAAGTTTGCCATCCGGCGTCGTCATACAGGGTGCATAGAAACAATCTGACGAAAAGTGTATCGTGGAAACGCAGCATGAAACACAAAAATTTGAGTATAGCAACTAGGCTTCGCGACTGAATATTTTCGGCGGCACCGGAACGTAATTAAAATCCCACACACGAGCGTCTTGGCTCTAAATGATTGGTAGTTTACAGAAAATATATACGTAAACACAGGCTGTGTGAACTAACCAACCGTCACCATGAGAACAAGATAAACTTAAAGCGCCACTTACACGTGTATCGCACTTAGCTGACTTAGGACACAGCACGTTTTTAGAGATGAAGAGAATCAGATGTGCATGTCTCATGTTTCAATATGTCTTAAAAAGGTGAAAATGAGTAAAAAACGATCCGCCACTTATTGCTATAAGTATGTCATAGCAAATGTTCAAAGTGGCCACAGGTGCCATGTTGGCATAGCGCCCGAAATATTCAACTGACACTTGCAATACCGAAATTCCTTCATTTGATGCTGCCTTCCTGCTCTGCACTTTCGGTCGAATTGTTTTTCCCAACCCTGTTTCTTCTAGACGTGACGCGACAGTAACGGTCGAATTCTCAGCCATCCAATACACTTCGTCTGTGGTAGAAAGTGCTAAATACGGCAAAATGACGGAATGCGTTACGAGCGATTTATAACTTTGAAGTTCAGTACACAGTAACTACGTAAAAGCAAATGTGATACATTTAACCAAATCGTTACGAAGCAAGATTTAAATACGTTTCCTGATTAGAATGGGCAATGATTTCTGAGCAGTATGTAGATACACAAATCGTGCCAATCTGTGGTACAACTGTGCAATGTCGGTCAATTAAACGCGACGGGTAGCACACTTCACAAGAAGAAATGAAAATGATAATCTCATTTTTCGTAGTAAAAAAAAAAATTGCGGTATTTTTTTGACGTACAGCAGAAATGTGAAACAGACTACTGTAGAATTTCGAGGTGGAAGACGTGACGGGAACAATGTCAGCATGTTGTCAACAGAGGACAGGAGATTCGTTTGTCGAGGCGAAGACAATGCCTTAAAAAAGTATTTTTGCGCTTATCGCCCAGAGAGTAAAACACAGTCGAACAGATATCCGCCATTTCCACGTTTTCAAACTGTTTTACACTTACAGTAGAACAAAATTGAGACGCTTTGAAATAGCGAAGAATTTACTTTTTTCAAAAAACCATAATGTGTCACAGCACTCACTGTATTATTTTAGTGAGGAGAATGTGAGGCCAGCCACACTCCATTACAGAGCTAGCATATGTGGCAGTGCAGAGCCATTCGTAATGAATGAGTCGCGAGTGTGGATGTTATGACGTCTCCAAAGTGTATCAGCAAGAGACGCCTGCCCTGATCTTTAGATAATAAAGTACTGTCGCAAAGAAACTGCATAGATACTCACTAAGCTGTTGATAGTACGAGACATAATAAGAACAACTTTCTCTTTTCCATCACCATTGTCATCAGGACAATCATAACACTCTCTTAATATGTGGCCGGAATATGTATAGTGCCACAGCCCCACTTCGCAATGGAAAATGCTGTAATAAGGAAAACATGTCACCAGTCAGCTAGTAGAAACACGGGTAAGGCGAGAAAAATAATTTGTAAGGTGCAGAGTTGCAAACGGTTACATATACACGACTGAATATTTTTATGGCGTTTTAAAGCTAGAGCCAAACAAAAAGTGCGACCTTGACATTCCCTAACTTCCTAAACAGACGGAATTTTTCGAGTGCTAATTTTATTTTCTTAGTGTGGCCAATAACAGAGTAAGCTGTGTAGGTTCCAGAATACATGTAAACTCTCGTAAGTAGCTACTTTTCCAGGTACGCAAATTCGTTTCCGATGCCGGTTTGACGACGATGAGTTTTCTGCACTGGTAATGATGGATTTGCTTGCCGACGACCACAAGCACATACGAAAACAGTTAAGGTATTACAAAACCTGAATACATTTAAGATGAGTAATGCGAAAAAGCAGTTACTAGTAACTGTAAATATTGGCTGTGGTGTTGTACGCAAAAATAGTTACGTTACTTATATTCACGTAAAACCGAGCCCCATCACTTGTGTGAAAAGACAGGCCGCAGAGAGGAGAATGTACAGCAGCAACTTGTAGCCGCTCGGCGGCTGTTACCGTAGCATCGACAGATGACAGGAGTCTCAAGACTCGTTTACGTTTTAAGCACGGGGGAAGCAGCGTCGCAGACGTCGACAACTCGTTTGGCAGCACGGCTGGAGTCAGGTGGTCCAGGAAGAGGTGGTGGAGACATTCATACGAACCTCGATTTGTTACTCACGTTTAAACCGGCCAAGAACGACGTTGAATGTCGTTGCGACACATTCCGTCCACAGTCGTAACGGAATTTTCGGCGCAGTGCTGTTTCAGTGGCATTTCGTAAATATCTCGTCTTTGAAACTGTAGCTTTATGTATTGCTGAAGAACTGAAAACCCTTGAACTAAGAAGAATGCAATTAACAGTTGACGAAACATTTAGCTATGGAAAGAGAACGGTTACGGAAATTACTGTCGCTTTTATCAATAAGTACTGTTTTCTAGAGGCGAATACGATAGTTAACCCATGTTCGGATGAACGACGAGTTTGGTGATTCGGTTTCCACATGTGCTGTTTGATGACAACAAATCATCATCTCTCCGTGTGAGCAAACCGGTGGTCGACGCTCACATAACATATGTGAATACTGACGTGATAATTAAGAGGACCAAAGGTGTCAGCTTTGAGTATCTCCTAAATTACTATTGCGGAAATATTGAAGTGCTTCTGCATCGGACAGAATGTGTAATAGAGCTCACGGCCGTTTACTGTAGTGAGGTGGAAGTGTTGTGAAAACATTACGCCACAAGTGATTAGTGGAAGTCAGTGGCATTTTTCATCGAAGAATACGATGCGTAATTTCGTTTGGACATAACGGTAACTTTTGCGACATTGTGGGTGGAAGGCCCAACTCTGAATGTGGATTTATGCAATAACGGTTATGTGTGCCCTATTGTCGTAATGGCACTTATGCAGTTTAGCAGGTACGGAAAAATTTTTTCATTTTTTAGTCATCCAAATCGTTTCATACTTGGCATATATAATGTTTACATGGAGTTGCCAACAGTTCAATATTTTCGAATCATAGGCGGCCGCTGCCGCGGCCGCATTCCAAAAAAAAAACTCCCAACCTAACCTCAAGTGGGCTACGCTACACATGTGTAAATATACAGTGGGGGGAGTTTATTAAAAGTTTGTTAATTTTGCACTGGCGTTTGATTGTGGCTAATTAGTAAAAATACGTACCTACCGTTCCGTTAAAATGAACGTATACTGTAATCGACAAAATATTGAAAAATAAAAAAAAAAAATTTTTTTAAATTTAAAACAATTTTTTTGATGTAAATAATTGACTGGGGCGAAAATAAATATCGTATTCGTAATCAGCGTATCACATTTGACTATAATCGATCAAATTTTGGAAAAAAATGAAAAATTTTTTCCGTACCTGCTAAACTGCCTAAGTGCCGTCGTAATTTTTGGTCTAAGGCTTTGCTCGCCTATAACTTCGCTAAACGTTACGTTTGACTGGTGGTTGTGCAATTACTATCATTTTCCTCCGTTTTCATTTACTTAATAAAATCGACATTACTAGCTAGAAAGTTTAACTGCCGACGTTGCGGGAGGCTAGCCCCAACAATCAATGGGTGGGGCACTGACAAAGCTCTGTGGGCTGCAGAAGAGGGAGAATCAACAGAAAAACACATTCGGCTTCTACGTTACTAAGATCTGCAAGCATAATTAAATACGTTCAAAGTCAATACAATGTCATTATTTGGCGATTTCGTGTAACCAGTGCTGGTATTCGAGTGACGTGGCGGAACATGGGGGGACGACCCGTTTGGAAGTCATCCAGAGACGTATGTGCCACGTATGTGAAAAAAGGCATAACTTAAGCAGTGCTGTTTAAGCGAGATTTTGTCATCGTGCACCGTCGTTCATGCCAGAGATGAGCCGACTAGATCGCTGACCGCATTCCCAGGAGTTCAATACTTACTTAGTCTCTGATAAAATGATTGTGCTACAAACGGTAAAATGGTGGAATGTGTTGGTAGTGTGTTTTACCTTTAAAATACAGTAAAAAATTCGGAACCGGTAACGGCATTTCGAAAACCGATATGATAGTGTTTACATGACGAACCACAAGCGGTGGTGGAAGATCGGTTTGTGAGAAACACACTCGGTAGACATATGTAGAACTGCTAAGGAATGTTTTACTTTTTGTTTCACGCAATGAAAGTAAATATTAACATACCTTTCCTGTTACAAAACGGAAACACAGAGAAGCAAAGATTTTATTTTTACGCTTAACATTTCTCCCGCTTTCGATATTTACAATTCTCAACAAAAGGCCATCAGAATTTTCGTGTGCACTATTATATGCAATGTCCGTGATGGCCGCGTGTCACAAGATGCCCAGTAGACATGTTACTCTTTTCCGCGCTGTTTATTTCTTTTTAGCGTCTTATTGTTTATATCACTGCCGGACACTGCAAGTCGCCTACTGCCATCTCTCGACCAACGGCTGCTCTGCGTCCTCCGAAACTCCTTTCGCAGTCAACGTCTTCTGCCACGCGAGGCGCCAATAGAAGGTGTCTCCATATCGCTGGTTCGGCGTGAATCACGCATTTTCGTGAAATGAATAAAAAAAAAATAGAAATCTGTTTTTGTGGGCGTGGAGAGAAGGCTGCGGTCTTTTAGCATGAAAGGAGGTAACACGTAATATGAAATAACTGTGAGCGAACAAGACTGCCACGTCACAGAGACAGGCGGCTGCGATTTCAAATCCGTCAGCACACAGCGCCAGAGAGTATCGCATAACGCAGTCTGGCGGTGTGGAATAAACTTTGGATTGCCTTCGTACGACCGTAGCGATGGCCAGCGCTTTCAAATAAATTTGTATTACAGATATGGGATAAGTTGATTTTTTTGTACTGCCTTTCTAGAGAATGGAAATAAATAGATTCCGTTTTTCGTCACAGCTTTCAACACTACACAGAACGTTTTTTCTCGTCCGAGGTAAACTCTGAATTGAATATCGGGTTCGAGGCTACTCGCTAAGAACTGTTACTTCCATCAGTTTAAAATAATAGTCTACGTTGCATTAATTTTCATTTAGCTCTTCGGAATGCAGATAACCATTCATGGCATGGAGTAACAAGAGGCATCAGTCATTGGAATCAACGTTGGAAGAAACGTTATGTGACTGGAAAAGGAGCTACGTTCACAATCGGCGGCAGACTGCAAAGAAAGCGGTCGTGAAACACGGACTGGGAGCGACTGTCATTTGGCAAACCTTGAAACGGAAAGTCTGAAATACATAAACTGGATATAAAGGCCGTGCACGTTCTGTAATAATCTGTGGACGGCGAAACAGCTCACTCTGGACAGATTACAATGGCGTAACTGATCAGTGACTACTGGGCGCGCACGTTGCAATCGGCAGTATATGCCAGGATGAGCTATGGGCGGAGTTTCGGACACACGTTCGCCGCTTCAAGTAGGGATAGATTCCGACGCGTATCTTAAACAGAGATAAGGATTGACGTCTGTCTTTTTCGTAGAAAATTAAGTTCTGCGTGTAAATTACAAAAACATGTTATGCACCTAGTACTTCTAGAGATGTACCTGGTAAAAAGGTCCAAGTTTCGAAGGTACACGTCATTTGGTTGACGCTAACTGAGTGTAGAAAGAGGAAATGGGGTAACTAACGAATAAGCTATTGATAAAAATTGAACGTAAAATTGTTAATACTAATGCCCCTCGTAGGGAATTATTATACAACACGTTTCATTTGTTTATACCGATCACATAAAAAACATACTAACGTTTCAGGTATGAGCAAATAGTGAATTGATCAAATGTAGCGAAACACGTTGTGGGTGGTCAACCGAGACAGGGGTGCCGTGTGACGTCACACCTCAGTGTGGGCTGCTGTGCGGTTGCTACGGCTGTAGACGCGCCTCAGCCGCTGTGGTCACGGTCAAGGTTTCATGAACCACCCGGCTGCAACGGTAGCTCTGTGTTGCCACTATTCTACAGCCAAATCTCGGCATTCACTGGTTGTTTGTTGTTGTTGCCACCAAAATTGCAGCAATTATTCACACTGTGCAGTATGTAATTCGGCTGGCCCTCTTACTAAATATTGAGTTCATAAAGTTACAGATGAATTCCATATAGAAGTAATCACAAAATCATTCCTATGCCGCAACAGAAAATGCTCTGACTGTAGAAATTGTATCCTGGATGATTGCATGCTAAACGCAAAACTGCTATTTTGCTCGTTCTTTACCTAAGAAAGATACGATAGTAGTAATACAAACAGACAACTTGGACATGAGTTATGGCCTCAGTTAAGTGCAGTTCATAAGAAGTAGTCAGAATCAGCTGTCTGTAAAATGAGAAGTGGCAAGGACGAAAACTTTAATCAGTTTGTCCATCGAGGGTATATTGCAGATTCCTGTGATAGCTCTCAGTTCCACTGCGTAGTTTATTCTTTAAAATTGTCATAGCATTAAACCACCAGGAACGTTGAGTTTGACTGCTTGTTGCCGCTTTCGTTACTTCTTTCCATTTTCATTTATATCGTAGCATCCCTTATACTTGGAGGAAATTTGAATTTAACTGCCATCATTCCGTGGCGGCAACAGCAACAATCGACCGCTGATGCAGCGATAGAGCTCTGTGGGTCGCAAAGTACGGGAAACGGCCGGAGAAACGAGACGAGACATATTCATTGCTGCTTTCTGCAATTGCGATTAATATCGAAAGTAGCACACGTTTAATACAATAGCTTTACAAGAATGTGATGCATGTATCGTAATAAAAGTCTTAACTGTATTGTTCGCCGAAACTTTCAAAAATGACCATTCTACGTGAATCTATTGTGAAACGAATCAAAATTATATACACCTCTTAACCGAGCCAGTCAATTTACTTCCTCGCATCGTCAGTCAGGATGACCGTGTGTAAATAGTGTCTTTGCATTAAGCTTTTAGAAGATGTTCACTACAACAACAACTTGCAATGTCATTTTACTTACGAAATTTATACTATCTCAGCAAACAAGGAGTGAATGATGTCGATGTGTGTAAGTTACCTAGCCCCATAAACTGAGTAGCTGTGATGTAAAGTCTTTATGTTATCTCGTTATATGCATACGACAGAGTAACGAATCTGCCCCTTGGATGGGACAGTGTACTGATACGAATTGTTAAGCTCTGCCTGTGGAAACAAATAATCGCTTTTAGTTTCTCCTGACCAGAGACTACTTTCATTCTACTTACTAACAATGACAACAATATCGGAAGGTGGTAAATGTTTCCCATTTTCCTTAATGTAGGTGACCGACAAGAATAAAATACTTGCTGTCAGTTACACGGTGGCGATATCGAGACATCAGTATGAACCATGCAACAGAATTCTTTGAGGAGGTTTCAAACACATGGTGGCATTACACTAGGCCCTGAATCACAGCTATCGAACTGATTCGGTCAATTTAAGAGTTTCACATGTGTGTCTGTGCACGATTTTCGCTGCATGCTTACTAAGATTGCAAGGGGGGACGGGAATGGTTACCTCATCCAAACCAAGCGACAGAGGTAGATACGTATGTGACACTTATCCATAGCTTTCATACTGACTGCATGCGATGAAAGAGTTGAATTTATGAAATGTGATACATTATGAATCCATAAACAGCATAGGGAGCTCCCTAAAAGCAAGTACCTTGAAAGACTTTATGTAGGAGCCAAACATTGGTATTATTCTAGTTACAGAAGTAAAGGATACTGCACTACACGATGTATTGGGATAGCGTTGTAATTAATGCTGGAACTGGAGATGAATTAGAGACCGTGATACTCGCGAAAGAGGGCATAATAAAGGATCACGTTGAAAACTCACATGTAATACAGTTGTAGCTTGTACTGTTTACAACACCTGGCTATTTAATATATATGTTCCACCTGGTGGCAGTAAACGACGTAAACGAGCAGAGTTTCTTTAATTACGAAATTGTCCCTCTCTTCAGATTTCATTAAGGTAATATCATTTTGGCAGAAGATATGAAAGGCGTTCTACGTCCAAGAGGTCAATCTCCTAATCGGAACCCTTCTATTGAATTATAAAACGTAAGACAAGAGTACCATTAACTTAACACGAAGAGCATAAAACAGCGACATGGCTGGGTTTACATTAATTATTAACTGCTTGGAAGGTCGCTCGCACAGGCTACACCTGTGGAACAGAGACCAACGTGCTGCACACAGAAGTGTGGCGCAGCAGCTGCACTGAGCACGCTGCACTCGCGTGCACAGCTGATGTGGAGCGACAGGGCGCCCACCACACCAGAAGTCATGACGGAACCTCAACCCTGCACACCTACTGCCAGATGCCGAATGCTGCGACCGTTCCCGCAAAAATATGCAGGAATGGGAAGGTAACTTCACATCCTATATTTCTTTCCTCAGTTTGTGGACAATATGCACGAAAGTAAACTGTCTCCAGAAGGTGTGCTGCCTTTGGGATATGTGCTGTCCTTTGGAGGAGAGCTGTATTTAGGAAATGTGCTGTCTTTGCAAGGTGTCCTGCATTTGCAATGTGTGCAGCCTCCACAAGGTGTGCTGCCTTTGCAAGGCACTTGTTCTTTGCAAGGTGTTCTCCTTTGCAAGATTTTCAGCCATTGCATTCTGTCCTGTCTTCGCAAGGTGTGCTACTTTCGTGAGGTGTGCTGCCTTTGCAAGCTGTTCTGCCTTGACACAGTGTGTAGCCATCGCAAGGTGTGCAGCCTATGCTAGGTTTTCTGCCTCTACTATCAGAAGATGTGCTACCTTCACAAGATGTGCTGGCTTCTCAAGGAGTGCTGCTTTACAAGAAATGCTGCATTACCTAGGTGTGTTGCCTTCACAATATGTGCTGCCTTTGCAAGGTTACCTTGTGGAAGCTGCATATCCGGTGAAGGAAGTCAACCTTTCGAAAGTAGCAAACCTTGCGAAGGTAGCACAGCATGCAGAGGAAGAAGACCATGTGAAGAAATAAGACACTGCAAAGGCAGTACATATTGTGAAGGAGGGCCAACTTGTGAAGGCAGCACACCTTGTGAAGCCAGTACACTGTATAAATGCAGCATACAGTATGAAGGCAGCACACATTGTGAAGAAGCCGGCCGCGGTGGCCGACAGGTTCTAGGCGCTTCAGTCAGGACCTGCGCAACTGCTATGGTCGCTGGTTCGAATCCTGCCTCGGGCATGGATGTGCGTGATGTCCTTAGGTTAGTTAGGTTTCAGTAGTTCGAAGTTCTAGGTGACTGATGACCTCAGATGTTAAGTCCCATAGTGCTCAGAGCCATTTGAACCACATTGCGAAGACAGAATCACTTGTGAAGGCTGCAAACATCGCAAAGGCAGCACACATTGTGAACATAGCACACTTTGCTAAGGCAGCATACCTTGTGAAAGCTGCACAGATTGCGAATGCTGCACACCTTGAAATCACTGCAAGCATTGCAAATACTACAAATTTTATGAAGGATGCACACCTTGTAAAGGCTGCATACCCTGCAAAAGCAGCACATGGTGCAAAGGCGGCACACAATGAAAATGCAACACATGTTCAAATGCAGCACAGAATGCAAAGAGGCACATGCAGCAAAGGAAGCACATGCTGCAAAGGCAGCACATGCTGCAAAGGCAGCACAAATTGAGAAGCCTGAAACACACTGGAAAGGCAGCACAAACTGGAAAAGCAGCATATACTGGAAAGGAAGAACACACTGGAAAGGTGCAGACATTGGTAAGGCATCACAAACAGAATAGGCAACACTCACTGAAAACGCAGAACACACTGCGGAGCCACATCACTTGAAAACCACACACAATGTGAGGCAGCACACGCTGCGACTGCAGCCTTACCAGTGTGTGATGCCTTTCCAGTATGTGGTGCCTTTCTAGTGTGTGGTGCCTTTCCAGTGTGGTTCAAAATGGTTCAAATGGCTCTGAGCACTATGGAACTTAACATCTATGGTCATCAGTCCCCTAGAACTTAGAACTACTTAAACCTAACTAACCTAAGGACAGCACACAACACCCAGTCATCACAAGGCTGAGAAAATCCCTGACCCCGCCAGGAATCAAACCCGAGCGTGGGAAATGAGAACGCTACCACACGACCACGAGCTGCGGACTCCAGCGTGGTGCTTTCCACTATGTATGCTTCTCCAGTGTTGCTGCATATTAAATGTGTGCTTCCTTTCCGATGTGTACTGCCTTCCCAATATGTGCTGCCTTCCCAATGTGTGCTGTCTTTAAAATATGAGGTGACTTTCCAATGTGTGTTGCCTTTCTAAAATGTGCTACCTTTGCAACATGTGCTGTCATGGCAGTATGTTCTGCCAGAGCAGTGTGTGCTGCTATTGCAGCGTGTTCTGCCGTTGCAGCATGTGCTCCTTTCCTATTTGTGCTGCCTACCATTGTGTGTGGATTTCTAGTGTGCACTGCTTTTCTAGTGAGTGCTGCCTACCCAGTTTGTGATGCATTTCCATTGAGTGCTGCCTTTCCAGTGTGTGCTGCACCTCCAGGAGTGCTGCCTGTCCAGTTTGTGATGTGTTCCAGTGTCTGCTGCCTTTATAGTGTGTGTTGCATATCCAAAGTGTGCTGCCTTTATAGTGTGTGCTGCATATCCTGATTGTGATACATATCCAGGGTGTGCTACACTCCTTGCGAAGTCTCCACTCCGTGCGAAGGCTGCACTCCGTGCGATGGCTGCACTCCATGCGAAGGCTGCACTCCGTGCAACAGCAGCACTCCGTGCGAAGGCAGCACTCCGTGCGAAGGCAGCACCCCGTGCAAAGGCTGCACTCCGTGCGAAGGCTGCACACCGTGCGAAGGCTTCACTCAGTGCGAAGGCTGCACTCCGTGCGAAGGCTGCACTCCGTGCGAAGGCTGCAATCCGTGCGAAGGCTGCACTCCGTGCGAAGGCTGCACTCCGTGCGAAGGCTGCACTCCGTGCGAAGGCTGCACTCCGTGCGAAGGCTGCACTCCGTGCGAAGGCTGCACTCCGTGCGAAGGCTGCACTCCTTGCGAAGTCTCCACTCCGTGCGAAGGCTGCACTCCACGCGGTGGCTGCAATCCGTGCGAAGGCTGAACTCCGTGCAACAGCAGAACTCCGTGCGAAGGCAGCACTCCGTGCGAAGGCAGCACTCCCTGCTAAGGCTGCACTCTGTGCTAAGGCTGCACTCCGTGCGAAGACTGCACTCCGTGCGAAGGCTGCACTCCGTGCGAAGGCTGCACTCCGTGCGAAGGCTGCACTCCATGCGAAGGCTGCACTCCGTGCGAAGGCTGCAATCCGTGCGAAGGCTGCACTCCGTGCAACAGCAGCACTCCGTGCGAAGGCAGCACTCCGTGCGAAGGCAGCACTCCGTGCGAAGGCTGCACTCCGTGCGAAGGCTGCACTCCGTGCGAAGGCTGCACTCCGTGCGAGGGCTGTACTCCGTGCGAAGGCTGCACTCCGTGCGAAGGCTGCACTCCATGCGAAGGCTGCACTCCGTGCAAAGTCTGCACTCCGTGCGAAGGCTGCAGTCCGTGAGGAGGCTGCACTCAGTGCGTAGGCTGCCATCCGTGCGGGGGCTGCACTTCGTGCGGAGGCTGCACTCCGTGTGGAGGCTGCACTCCTTGCGAAGGCTGCACTCCGTGCGAAGGCTGCACTCCTTACGAAGTTTCCACTCCGTGCGAAGGCTGCACTCCGTGCGATGGCTGCACTCCGTGCGAAGGCTGCACTCCGTGCGAAGGCTGCACTCCGTGCGAAGGCTGCACTCCGTGCCACAGCAGCACTCCGTGCGAAGGCAGCACTCCGTGCGTAGGCAGCACTCCGTGCGAAGGCTGCACTCCGTGCGAAGGCTGCACTCCGTGCGAAGGCTGCACTCCTTGCGAAGTCTCCACTCCGTGTGAAGGCTGCACTCCTTGCGAAGTCTCCACTCCATGCGAAGGCTGCACTCCGTGCGATGGCTGCACTCCGTGCGAAGGCTGCACTCCGTGGAACAGCAGCACTCCGTGCGAAGGCAGCACTCCGTGCGAAGGGTGCACTCCGTGCGAAGGCTGCACTCCGTGCGAAGGCTGCACTCCGTGCGAAGGCTGCAGTCCGTGCGAAGGCTGCACTCCGTGCAAAGGCTGCACTCCGTGCGAAGGCTTCACTCCGTGGGAAGACTGCACTCCGTGCGAAGGCTGCACTCCTTGCGAAGTCTCCACTCCGTGCGAAGGCTGCACTCCGTGCGATGGCGGCAATCCATGCGAAGGCTGCACTCCGTGCAACAGCAGCACTCCGTGCGAAGGCAGCACTCCGTGCAACAGCAGCACTCCGTGCGAAGGCTGCACTCCGTGCGAAGTCTTCACTCCGTGCAAAGGCTGCACTCCGTGCGAAGTCTTCACTCCGTGCAAAGGCTGCACTCCGTGCGAAGGCAGCACTCCGTGTGAAGGCTGCACTCCGTGTGAAGGCAGCACTCCTTGCAAAGTCTCCACTCCATGCGAAGGCTGCACTCCGTGCGATGCCTGCACTCCGTGCGAAGGCTGCACTCCGTGCAACAGCAGCACTCCGTGCAACAGCAGCACTCCATGCGAAGGCAGCTCTCCGTGCGAAGGCAGAACTCCGTGGGAAGGCTGCACTCCGTACGAAGGCTGCACTCCGTGCGAAGGCTGCACTCTGTGCGAAGGCTGCACTCTGTGCGAAGGCTGCACTCTGTGCGAAGCCTGCACTCCGTGCGAAGGCTGCACTCCTTGCAAAGTCTCCACTCCATGCGAAGGCTGCACTCCGTGCGATGGCTGCACTCCGTGCAAAGGCTGCACTCCGTGCAACAGCAGCACTCCGTGCGAAGGCAGCTCTCCGTGCGAAGGCAGCTCTCCGTGCGAAGGCAACTCTCCGTGCGAAGGCTGCACTCCGTGCAAAGGCTGCACTCCTTGCGAAGTCTCCACTCCGTGCGAAGGCTGCACTCCGTGCGATGGCTGCACTCCGTGCGAAGGCTGCACTCCGTGCAACAGCAGCACTCCGTGCGAAGGCAGCACTCCATGCGAAGGCAGCACTCCGTGCGAAGGCTGCACTCCGTGCGAAGGCTGCACTCCGTGCGAAGGCTGCACACCGTGCGAAGGCTGCACTCTGTGCGAAGGCTGCACTCCGTGCGAAGGCTGCACTCCGTGCGAAGGCTGCACTCCGTGCGAAGGCTGCACTCCGTGCGAAGGCTGAACTCCTTGCGAAGTCTCCACTCCGTGCGAAGGCTGCACTCCGTGCGGTGGCTGCAATCCGTGCGAAGGCTGAACTCCGTGCAACAGCAGCACTCCGTGCGAAGGCAGCACTCCGTGCGAAGGCAGCACTCCCTGCTAAGGCTGCACTCCGTGCTAAGGCTGCACTCCGTGCGAAGGCTGCACTCCGTGCGAAGGCTGCACTCCGTGCGAAGGCTGCACTCCGTGCGAAGGCTGCACTCCGTGCGAAGGCTGCACTCTGTGCGAAGGCTGCACTCCTTGCGAAGTCTCCACTCCGTGCGAAGGCTGCACTCCGTGCGATGGGTGCACTCCGTGCGAAGGCTGCACTCCGTGCGAAGGCTGCACTCCGTGCTAAGGCTGCACTCCGTGCGAAGGCTGCACTCCGTGCGAAGGCTGCACTCCGTGCAAAGGCTGCACTCCATGCGAAGGCTGTACTCCGTGCGAAGGCTGCACTCCGTGCGAATGCTGCACTCCGTGCGATGGCTGCACTTTGTTCGGGGGCTGCACTCTGTGCGAAAACTGCTGCACTGCATGCAAAGGCTGCTCTCCCTGTGAAGGGAGTACTCCCAGTGGAGGCTGCACTCCATGCAGAGACAGCACTCCATGCAGAGACTGCACTCCATGCAGAGACTGCACTCCATGCGGAGGCTGCACTCCATGTGGAGGCAGCACCCCATGTGGAGGCAGCACTCCCTGCGGAGGCTGCACTCATTGTGAAGGCTGCACTCCTTGCGAAGGCTGCACTCCGTGCGAAGGCTGCACTCCGTGCGAAGGTTGCACTCCGTGCGAAGGCTGCACTCCTTGCAAAGTCTCCACTCCGTGCGAAGGCTGCACTCCGTGCAATGGCTGCAATCCGTGCGAAGGCTGCACTCCGTGCAACAGCAGCACTCCGTGCGAAGGCAGTACTCCCTTCGAAGGCAGCACTCCGTGCGAAGGCTGCACTCTGTGCGAAGGCTGCACTCCGTGCGAAGGCTGCACTCCTTGCGAAGTATCCACTACGTGCGAAGGCTGCACTCCGTGCGATGGCTGCACTCCGTGCGAAGGCTGCACTCCGTGCAACAGCAGATCTCCGTGCGAAGGCAGCACTCCGTGCGAAGGCAGCACTCCGTGCGAAGGCTGCACTCCGTGCGAAGGCTGCACTCCGTGTGAAGGCTGCACTCTGTGCGAAGGCTGCACTCCGTCCGAAGGCTGCACTCTGTGCGAAGGCTGCACTCCGTGCGAAGGCTGCACTCCGTGCGAAGGCTGCACTCCGTGCGAAGGTTGCACTCCGTGCGAAGGCTGCACTCCGTGCGAAGGCTGCACTCCGTGCGAAGGCTGCACTCCGTGTGAAGGCTGCACTCCTTGCGAAGGCTGCACTCTGTGCAACAGCAGCATTCCGTGCGAAGTTAGCACTCCGTGCGAAAGCAGCACTCCGTGCGAAGGCTGCACTCCGTGCGAAGACTGCACTCCGTGCGAAGGCTGCACTCCGTGCGATGCCTACACTCCGTGCGAAGGCTGCACTCCGTGCTACAGCAGCACTCCATGCGAAGGCAGCTCTCCGTGCGAAGGCAGAACTCCGTGGGAAGGCTGCACTCCATGCGAAGGCTGCACTCTGTGCGAAGGCTGCACTCTGTGCGAAGTCTGCACTCTGTGCGAAGGCTGCACTCCGTGCGAAGCCTGCACTCCTTGCAAAGTCTCCACTCCGTGCAAAGGCTGCACTCCGTGCGATGGCTGCACTCCGTGCAAAGGCTGCACTCCGTGCAACAGCAGCACTCCATGCGAAGGCAGCTCTCCGTGCGAAGGCAGCTCTCCGTGCGAAGGCAGCTCTCCGTGCGAAGGCTGCACTCCGTGCAAAGGCTGCACTCCTTGCGAAGTCTCCACTCCGTGCAAAGGCTGCACTCCGTGCGATGGCTGCACTCCGTTCGAGGGCTGCACTCCGTGCAACAGCAGCACTCCGTGCGAAGGCAGCAATCCGTGCGGAGGCAGCACTCCGTGTGCAGGATGCACTCCGTGCGAAGGCTGCACTCCGTGCGAAGGCTGCACTCCGTGCGAAGGCTGCACTACGTGCGAAGGCTGCACTCCATGCGGAGGCTGCACTCCTTGCGAAGGCTGCACTCCGTGCCAAGGCTGCACTCCGTGCCTAGGCTGCACTCCGTGCCAAGGCTGCACTCCGTCCCAAGGCTGCACTCCGTGCCAAGGCTGCACTCCTTGCGAAGTCTACACTCTGTGCGAAGGCTGCACTCTCTGCGAAGGCTGCACTCTATGCGATGGCTGCACTCCGTGCAACAGCAGCACTCCGTGCGAAGGCTGCACTCCGTGCGAAGGCTGCACTCCTTGCGAAGTCTCCACCCCATGCGAAGGCTGCAGTCCATGCGAAGGCTGCGTTCCGTGTGAAGGCTGCACTCCTTGCAAAGTCTCCACTCCGTGTGAAGGCTGCACTCCGTGCGATGGCTGCACTCCGTGCTAAGGCTGCACTCCATGCAACAGCAGCACTCCGTGCGAAGGCAGCTCTCCGTGCGAAGGCAGCACTCTGTGCGAAGGCAGCACTCCGTGCGAAGGCTGCACTCCGTGCGAAGGCTACACTCCGTGCGAAGGCTGCACTCTGTGCGAAGGCTGCACTCTGTGCGAAGGCTGCACTCCGTGCGAAGGCTGCACTCCGTGTGAAGACTGCACTCTGTGCGAAGGCTGCACTCCGTGCGAAGGCTGCACTCTGTGCAAAGGCTGCACTCCGTGCTTGGCTGCACTCCGTGCAACAGGAGCACTCCGTGCGAAGGCTGCACTCCGTGCGAAGGCTCACTCCTTGCGAAGTCTCCACTCCGTGCGAAGGCTGCAGTTCGTGCGATGGCTGCACTCCGTGCGAAGGCTGCACTCTGTGCAACAGCAGCATTCCGTGCGAAGTTAGCACTCCGTGCGAAGACTGCACTCCGTGCGAAGGCTGCACTCTGTGCAAAGGCTGCACTCCGTGCGAAGGCTGCACTCCGTGCGAAGGCTGCACTCCGTGCGAAGGCTGCACTCCGTGCGAAGGCTGCACTCCGTGCGAAGGCTGCACTCCGTGCGAAGGCTGCACTCCTTGCGAAGTCTCCACTCCGTGCGAAGGCTGCACTCCGTGCGATGGCGGCAATCCGTGCAAAGGCTGCACTCTGTGCAACAGCAGCACTCCGTGCGAAGGCAGCACTGCGTGCGAAGGCAGCACTCCGTGCGAAGGCTGCACTCCGTGCGAAGGCTGCACTCCATGCGAAGGCTGCACTCCTTGCGAAGTCTCCACTCCGTGCGAAGGCTGCACTCCGTGCGATGGCTGCACTCCATGCGAGGGCTGCACTCCGTGCAACAGCAGCACTCCATGCGAAGGCAGCACTCCGTGCGCAGGCAGCACTCCATGCGAAGGCTGCACTCCATGCGAAGGCTGCACTCCGTGCGAAGGCTGCACTGCTTGCGAAGGCTGCACTCCGTGCAAAGGCTGCACTCCGTGCCAAGGCTGCACTCCGTGCCAAGGCTGCACTCCGTGCCAAGGCTGCACTCCGTGCGAAGGCTGCACTCCTTGCGAAGTCTCCACTCCGTGCGAAGGCTGCACTCCGTGCGATGGCGGCAATCCATGCGAAGGCTGCACTCCGTGCAACAGCAGCACTCCGTGCGAAGGCAGCACTCCGTGCGAAGGCAGCACTCTGTGCGAAGGCTGCACTCTGTGCGAAGGCTGCACTCCGTGCGAAGCCTGCACTCCGTGCGAAGGCTGCACTCCTTGCAAAGTCTCCACTCCGTGCGAAGGCTGCACTCCGTGTGATGGCTGCAGTCCGTGCGAAGGCTGCACTCCGTGCAACAGCAGCACTCCGTGCGAAGGCAGCTCTCCGTACGAAGGCAGCACTCCGTGTGAAGGCTGCACTCTGTGCGAAGGCTGCACTCCGTGCGATGGCTGCACTGTGTTCGATGGCTGCACTCTGTGCGAAAACTGCTGCACTGCATGCAAAGGCTGCTCTCCGTGTGAAGGGTGTACTCCCAGTGGAGGCTGCACTCCATGCAGAGACTGCACTCCATGCAGAGACTGCACTCCATGCAGAGACTGCACTCCATGTGGAGGCTGCACTCCATGTGGAGGCTGCACTACCTGCGGAGGCTGCAATAATTGTGAATGCTGCACTCATTGTGAAAGCTGCACTCCGTGCGAAGGCTGCACTCTGTGCGAAGGCTGCACTCCGTGCAACAGCAGCACTCCGTGCGAAGGCAGCACTCCGTGCGAAGGCAGCTCTCCGTGCGAAGGCTGCACTCTGTGCGAAGGCTGCACTCTGTGCGAAGGCTGCACTCTGTGCGAAGGCTGCACTCCGTGCGAAGCCTGCACTCCATGCAAAGGCTGCACTCCTTGCAAAGTCTCCACTCCGTGCGAAGGCTGCACTCCGTGCGATGGCTGCACTCCGTGCAAAGGCTGCACTCCGTGCAACAGCAGCACTCCGTGCGAAGGCAGCACTCCGTGCGAAGGCAGCTCTCCGTGCGAAGGCTGCACTCTGTGCGAAGGCTGCACTCCGTGCGAAGGCTGCACTCCGTGCAACAACAGCACTCCGTGCGAAGGCTGCACTCCGTGCAAAGGATGCACTCCGTGCCAAGGCTGCACTCCTTGCGAAGTCTCCACTCCGTGCGAAGGCTGCTCTCCGTGCTATGGCTGCACTCCATGCGAAGGCAACACTCCGTGCGCAGGCAGCACTCCATGCGAACGCTGCACTCCATGCGAAGGCTGCACTCCGTGCGAAGGCTGCACTCCTTGCGAAGGCTGCACTCCTTGCGAAGGCTGCACTCCGTGCCAAGGCTGCACTCCGTGCCAAGGCTGCACTCCGTGTCAAGGCTGCACTCCGTGCCAAGGCTGCACTCCGTGCCAAGGCTGCACTCCTTGCGAAGTCTCCACTCCGTGCGAAGGCTGTACTCCGTGCTATGGCGGCAATCCATGCAAAGGCTGCACTCCGTGCAACAGCAGCACTCCGTGCGAAGGCAGCACTCCGTGCGAAGGCAGCACTCTGTGCGAAGGCTGCACTCCGCGCGAAGTCTTCACTCCGTGCGAAGGCTGCACTCCGTGCGAAGGCAGCACTCCGTGTGAAGGCTGCACTCCGTGCGAAGGCTGCACTCCTTGCAAAGTCTCCACTCCGTGCGAACGCTGCACTCCGTGCGATGGCTGCACTCCGTGCGAAGGCTGCACTCCGTGCAACAGCAGCACTCCGTGCGAAGGCAGCTCTCCGTGCGAAGGCAGCACTCCGTGGGAAGGCTGCACTCCGTGCGAAGGCTGCACTCCGTGCGAAGGCTGCACTCTGTGCGAAGGCAGCACTCTGTGCGAAGGCTGCACTCCGTGCGAAGCCTGCACTCCTTGCGAAGGCTGCACTCCTTGCAAAGTCTCCACTCCGTGCGAAGGCTGCACTCCGTGTGATGGCTGCACTCCGTGCGAAGGCTGCACTCCGTGCAACAGCAGCACTCCGTTGCGAAGGCAGCTCTCCGTGCGAAGGCAGCACTCCGTGTGAAGGCTGCACTCCATGTGTAGGCTGCACTCCGTGCGATGGCTGCACTGTGTTCGAGGGCTGCACTCTGTGCGAAAACTGCTGCACTGCATGCAAAGGCTGCTCTCCCTGTGAAGGGTGTACTCCCAGTGGAGGCTGCACTCCATGCAGAGACTGCACTCCATGCAGAGACTGCACTCCATGCAGAGACTGCACTCCATGTGGAGGCTGCACTCCATGTGGAGGCTGCACTACCTGCGGAGGCTTCAATCATTGTGAAGGCTGCACTCATTGTGAAAGCTGCACTCCATGCGAAGGCTGCACTCCGTGCGAAGGCTGCACACTGTGCGAAGTCTGCACTCCGTGCGAAGGCTGCACTCCTTGAGAAGTCTCCACTCCGTGCGAAGGCTGCACTCCGTGCGATGGCTGCACTCTGTGCGAGGGCTGCACTCCGTGCAACAGCAGCACTCCGTGCGAAGGCAGCAATCCGTGCGGAGGCAGCACTCCGTGCGCAGGCAGCACTCCGTGCGAAGGCTGCACTCCGTGCGAAGGCTGCACTCCGTGCGAAGGCTGCACTCCGTGCGAAGGCTGCACTCCGTGCGGAGGCTGCACTCCTTGCGAAGGCTGCACTCGGTGCCAAGGCTGCAAACCATGCCAAGGCTGCACTCCGTGCCAAGGCTGCACTCCGTGCCAAGGCTGCACTCCGTGCCAAGGCTGCACTCCTTGCGAAGTCTACACTCTGTGCGAAGGCTGCACTCTCTGTGAAGGCTGCACTCTATGCGATGGCTGCACTCCGTGCAACAGCAGCACTCCGTGCGAAGGCTGCACTCCGTGCGAAGGCTGCACTCCTTGCGAAGTCTCCACTCCGTGCGAAGGCTGCAGTCCGTGCGAAGGCTGCACTCCGTGCGAAGGCTGCACTCCTTGCAAAGTCTCCACTCCGTGTGAAGGCTGCACTCCGTGCGAAGGCTGCACTCCGTGCGAAGGCTGCACTCCGTGCAATAGCAGCACTCCGTGCGAAGGCAGCTCTCCGTGCGAAGGCAGCACTCCGTGTGAAGGCAGCACTCCGTGGGAAGGCTGCACTCCGTGCGAAGGCTGCACTCCGTGCGAAGGCTGCACTCTGTGCGAAGGCTGCACTCCGTGCGAAGGCTGCACTCCGTGCAACAGTAGCACTCCGTGCGAAGGCTGCACTTCGGGTGAAGGCTGCACTCCTTGCGAAGTCTCCACTCCATGCGAAGGCTGCACTCCGTGCGATGGCTGCACTCCGTGCGAGGGCTGCACTCCGTGCGAGGGCTGCACTCCGACAACAGCAGCACTCCGTGCGAAGGCAGCACTCTGTACGGAGGCAGCACTCCGTGCGAAGGCAGCACTCCGTGTGGAGGCTGCACTCTGTGCGAAGGCTGCACTCCGTGCGAAGGCTGCACTCCGTGCGGAGGCTGCACTCCTTGCGAAGGCTGCACTCCGTGCCAAGGCTGCACACCGTACCAAGGCTGCACTCCGTGCCAAGGCTGCACTCCGTGCCAAGGCTGCACTCCGTGCGAAGGCTGCACTCCGTGCCAAGGCTGCACTCCTTGCGAAGTCTCCACTCTGTGCGAAGGCTGCACTCTGTGCGAAGGCTGCACTCCGTGCGATGGCTGCACTCCGTGCAACAGGAGCACTCCGTGCGAAGGCTGCACTCCGTGCGAAGGCTCACTCCTTGCGAAGTCTCCACTCTGTGCGAAGGCTGCAGATCGTGCTATGGCTGCACTCCGTGCGAAGGCTGCACTCTGTGCAACAGCAGCATTCCGTGCGAAGTTAGCACTCTGTGCGAAAGCAGCACTCCGTGCGAAGGCTGCACTCCTTGCGAAGACTGCACTCCGTGCGAAGGCTGCACTCCGTGCGAAGGCTGCACTCCGTGCGAAGGCTGCACTCCGTGCGAAGGCTGCACTCCGTGCGAAGGCTGCACTCCTTGCGAAGTCTCCACTCCGTGCGAAGGCTGCACTCCGTGCGATGGCGGCAATCCGTGCGAAGGCTGCACTCCGTGCAACAGCAGCACTCCGTGCGAAGGCAGCACTGCGTGCGAAGGCAGCACTCCGTGCGAAGGCTGCACTCCGTGCGAAGGCTGCACTCCATGCGAAGTCTTCACTCCGTGCAAAGGCTGCACTCTGTGCTAAGGCAGCACTCCGTGTGAAGGCTGCACTCCGTGCGAAGGCTGCACTCCTTGCAAAGTCCCCACTCCGTGCGAAGGCTGCACTCCGTGCAATGGCTGCACTCCGTGCGAAGGCTGCACTCCGTGCAACAGCAGCACTCCATGCGAAGGCAGCTCTCCGTGCGAAGGCAGCACTCCGTGGGAAGGCTGCACTCCGTGCCAAGGCTGCACTCTGTGCGAAGGCTGCATTCTGTGCGAAGGCTGCACTCTGTGCGAAGGCTGCACTCCGTGCGAAGCCTGCACTCCGTGCAAAGGCTGCACTCCTTGCAAAGTCTCCACTCCGTGCGAAGGCTGCACTCCTTGTGATGGCTGCACTCCGTGCGAAGGCTGCACTCCTTGCAAAGTCTCCACTCCGTGCGAAGGCTGCACTCCGTGCAATGGCTGCACTCCGTGCGAAGGCTGCACTCCGTGCAACAGCAGCACTCCGTGCGAAGGCAGCTCTCCGTGCGAAGGCAGCTCTCCGTGCGAAGGCAGCACTCCGTGTGAAGGCTGCACTCCGTGCGAAGGCTGCACTCCGTGCGATGGCTGATGTCTGTTCGAGGGCTGCACTCTGTGCGAAAACTGCTGCACTGAATGCAAAGGCTGCTCTCCCTGTGAAGGGTGTACTCCCAGTGGAGGCTGCACTCCATGCAGAGACTGCACTCCATGCGGAGATTGCACTCCATGCAGAGACTGCACTCCATGTGGAGGCTGCACTCCATGTGGAGGCTGCACTCCCTGCGGAGGCTGCAATCATTGTGAAGGCTGCACTCATTGTGAAAGCTGCACTCCGTGCGAAGGCTGCACTCCGTGTGAAGGCTGCACACTGTGCAAAGTCTGCACTCCGTGCGAAGGCTGCACTCCTTGCGAAGTCTCCACTCCGTGCGAAGGCTGCACTCCGTGCGATGGCTGCACTCTGTGCGAGGGCTGCACTCCGTGCAACAGCAGCACTCCGTGCGAAGGCAGCACTCCGTGCGAAGGCAGCACTCTGTGCGAAGGCTGCACTCCGCGCGAAGTCTGCACTCCGTGCGAAGGCTGCACTCCGTGCGAAGGCAGCACTCCGTGTGAAGGCTGCACTCCGTGCGAAGGCTGCACTCCTTGCAAAGTCTCCACTCCGTGCGAAGGCTGCACTCCGTGCAATGGCTGCACTCCGTGCGAAGGCTGCACTCCGTGCAACAGCAGCACTCCGTGCGAAGGCAGCTCTCCGTGCGAAGGCAGCACTCCGTGGGAAGGCTGCACTCCGTGCGAAGGCTGCACTCCGTGTGATGGCTGCACTCTGTGCGAAAGCAGCACTCTGTGCGAAGGCTGCACTCCGTGCGAAGCCTGCACTCCGTGCGAAGGCTGCACTCCTTGCAAAGTCTCCACTCCGTGCGAAGGCTGCACTCCGTGTGATGGCTGCACTCCGTGCGAAGACTGCACTCCGTGCAACAGCAGCACTCCGTTGCGAAGGCAGCTCTCCGTGCGAAGGCAGCACTCCGTGTGAAGCCTGCACTCCGTGCGAAGGCTGCACTCCGTGCGATGGCTGCACTGTGTTCGAGGGCTGCACTCTGTGCGAAAACTGCTGCACTGCATGCAAAGGCTGCTCTCCCTGTGAAGGGTGTACTCCCAGTGGAGGCTGCACTCCATGCAGAGACTGCACTCCATGCAGAGACTGCACTCCATGCAGAGACTTCACTCCATGTGGAGGCTGCACTCCATGTGGAGGCTGCACTACCTGCGGAGGCTTCAATTATTGTGAAGGCTGCACTCATTGTGAAAGCTGCACTCCGTGCGAAGGCTGCACTCCGTGCGAAGGCTGCACACTGTGCGAAGTCTGCACTCCGTGCAAAGGCTGCACTCCTTGCGATGTCTCCACTCCGTGCGAAGGCTGCACTCCGTGCGATGGCTGCACTCTGTGCGAGGGCTGCACTCCGTGCAACAGCAGCACTCCGTGCGAAGGCAGCAATCCGTGCGGGGGCAGCACTCCGTGCGCAGGCAGCACTCCGTGCGAAGGCAGCACTCCGTGCGAAGGCTGCACTCCGTGCGAAGGCTGCACTCCGTGCGAAGGCTGCACTCCGTGCGAAGGCTGCACTCCGTGCGATGGCTGCACTCCGTGCGAAGGCTGCACTCCGTGCGAAGGCTGCACTCCGTGCGAAGGCTGCACTCCCTGCGAAGGCTGCACTCCGTGCGAAGGCTGCACTCCGTGCGAAGGCTGCACTCCGTGCGAAGGCTGCACTCCGTGCGTAGGCTGCACTCCGTGCGAAGGCTGCACTCCGTGCGAAGGCTGCACTCCGTGCGAAGGCTGCACTCCGTGCGAAGGCTGCACTCCGTGCAAAGGCTGCAATCCGTGCAAAGGCTGCACTCCGTGCGGAGGCTGCACTCCGTGCGGAGGCTGCACTCCGTGAGGAGGCTGCACTCCGTGCGGAGGCTGCACTCCGTGCGGAGGCTGCACTCCGTGAGGAGGCTGCACTCCTTGCGAAGGCTGCACTCCGTGCGAAGGCTGCACTCCTTACGAAGTCTCCACTCCGTGCGAAGTCTGCACTCTGTGCGATGGCTGCACTCCGTGCGAAGGCTGCACTCCGTGCGAAGGCTGCACTCCGTGCGAAGGCTGCACTCCGTGCCACAGCAGCACTCCGTGCGAAGGCAGCACTCCGTGCGAAGGCAGCACTCCGTGCGAAGGCTGCACTCCGTGCGAAGGCTGCACTCCGTGCGAAGGCTGCACTCCTTGCGAAGTCTCCACTCCGTGCGAAGGCTGCACTCCTTGCGAAGTCTCCACTCCGTGCTAAGGCTGCACTCCGTGCGAAGGCAGCACTCCGTGCTAACGCTGCTTTCCGTGCAAAGGCTGCTCTCCGTGCGAAGGCTGCACTCCTTGTGAAGTCTCCACTCCGTGCAATGGCTGCACTCCGTGCGAAGGCTGACATCGTGCAACAGCAGCACTCCGGGCGAAGGCATACTCCGTGCGAAAGCAGCACTCCGTGCGAACGCAGCACTCCGTGCGAAGGCTGCACACCGTGCGAAGGCAGCACTCCGTGCGAAGGGTGAACTCCGTGCGAAGAATGCACTCCGTGCAAAGGCTGCACTCCTTGCGAAGTCTCCACTCCGTGCGAAGGCTGCACTCCGTGCGATGGCTGCACTCCGTGCGAGGGCTGCACTCCGTGCGAGAGCTGCACTCAATGTGATAGCAGCACTCCGTGCGAAGGCAGCACTCCGTACGAAGGCTGCACTCCGTGCGAAGGCTGCACTCCGAGCGAAGGCTGCACTCTGTGCGAAGGCTGCACTCCCTGCCAAGGCTGCACTCCGTGCCAAGGCTGCACTCCGTACCAAGGCTGCACGCCGTGCGAAGGCTGCCCTCCGTGCGAAGGCTGCACTCCGTGCGAAGGCTGCACTCCGTGCGAAGGCTGCACTCCGTGCGGAGGCTGCACTCCGTGCGAAGGCTGCACACCGTGCGGAGGCTGCACTCCGTGCGGGGGCTGCACTCCGTGCGGAGGCTGCACTCCGTGAGAAGGCTGCACTCTTTACGAAGTCTCCACTCCGTGCGAAGGCTGCACTCCGTGCGGTGGCTGCACTCCGTGTGAAGGCTGCACTCCGTGCGAAGGCTGCACTCCGTGCGAAGGCTGCACTCCGTGCCACAGCAGCACTCCGTGCGAAGGCAGCACTCCGTGCGAAGGCAGCACTCCGTGCGAAGGCTGCACTCCGTGCGAAGGCTGCACTCCGTGCGAAGGCTGCACTCCTTGCGAAGTCTCCACTCCGTGCGAAGGTTGCACTCCTTGCGAAGTCTCCACTCCGTGCGAAGGCTGCACTCCGTGCGAAGGCATCACTCCGTGCCAAGGCTGCACTCCGTGCGAAGGCTGCAGTCCGTGCGAAGGCTGCACTCCGTGCGAAGGCTGCACTCCGTGCGAACGCTGCACTCCGTGCGAAGGCTGCACTCCGTGCGAAGGCTGCACTCCGTGCGAAGGCTGCACTCCGTGCGAAGGCTGCACTCCGTGCGAAGGCTGCACTCTGTGCGAAGGCTGCACTCCGTGCGAACGCTGCTTTCCGTGCAAAGGCTGCTCTCCGTGCGAAGGCTGCACTCCTTGTGAAGTCTCCACTCCGTGCAACGGCTGCACTCCGTGCGAAGGCTGACATCGTGCAACAGCAGCACTCCGGGCGAAGGCATACTCCGTGCGAAAGCAGCACTCCGTGCGAACGCAGCACTCCGTGCGAAGGCTGCACACCGTGCGAAGGCAGCACTCCGTGCGAAGGGTGAACTCCGTGCGAAGAATGCACTCCGTGCAAAGGCTGCACTCCTTGCGAAGTCTCCACTCCGTGCGAAGGCTGCACTCCGCGCGATGGCTGCACTCCGTGCGAGGGCTGCACTCCGTGCGAGGGCTGCACTCAATGTGATAGCAGCACTCCGCGCGAAGGCAGCACTCCGTGCGAAGGCTGCACTCCGTGCGAAGGCTGCACTCTGTGCGAAGGCTGCACTCCCTGCCAAGGGTGCACTCCGTGCCAAGGCTGCACTCCGTACCAAGGCTGCACTCCGTGCCAAGGCTGCACTCCATGCCAAGGCTGCACTCCGTGCCAAGACTGCACTCCGTGCCAGGGCTGCACTCCGTGCCAACGCAGCACTCCGTGCCAAGGCAGCAATCCGTGCGAAGCCTGCCCTCCGTGCGAAGGCTGCACTCCGTGCGAAGGCTGCACTCCGTGCGAAGGCTGCACTCCGTGCGAAGGGTGCACTCCGTGCGAAGGGTGCACTCCGTGCGAAGGGTGCACTCCGTGCGAAGGCTGCACTCCGTGCGAAGGTTGCACTCCGTGCGAAGGCTGCACTCCGTGCGAAGGCTGCACTCCGTGCGAAGGCTGCACTCCGTGCGAAGGCTGCACTCCGTGCGAAGGCTGCACACCGTGCGAAGGCTGCACTCCGTGCGAAGGCTGCACTCCGTGCGTAGGCTGCACTCCGTGCGAAGGCTGCACTCCGTGCGAAGGCTGCACTCCGTGCGAAGGCTGCACTCCGTGCGAAGGCTGCACTCCTTGCGAAGGCTGCAATCCGTGCCAAGGCTGCACTCTGTGCGGAGGCTGCACTCCGTGCGGAGGCTGCACTCCGTGCGGAGGCTGCACTCCGTGCGGAGGCTGCACTCCGTGCGGAGGCTGCACTCCGTGCGGAGGCTGCACTCCGTGAGAGGAGGCTGCACTCCTTGCGAAGGCTGCACTCCGTGCGAAGGCTGCACTCCTTACGAAGTCTCCACTCCGTGCGAAGTCTTCACTCTGTGCGATGGCTGCACTCTGTGCGAAGGCTGCACTCCGTGCGAAGGCTGCACTCCGTGCGAAGGCTGCACTCCGTGCGAAGGCTGCACTCCGTGCCACAGCAGCACTCCGTGCGAAGGCAGCACTCCGTGCGAAGGCTGCACTCCGTGCGAAGGCTGCACTCCGTGCGAAGGCTGCACTCCGTGCGAAGGCTGCACTCCTTGCGAAGTCTCCACTCCGTGCGAAGGCTGCACTCCTTGCGAAGTCTCCACTCCGTGCTAAGGCTGCATTCCGTGCGAAGGCAGCACTCCGTGCCAAGGCTGCACTCCGTGCGAAGGCTGCACTCCGTGCGAAGGCTGCACTCCGTGCGAAGGCTGCACTCCGTGCGAAGGCTGCACTCCGTGCGAACGCTGCACTCCGTGCGAAGGCTGCACTCCGTGCGAAGGCTGCACTCCGTGCGAAGGCTGCACTCGGTGCGATGGCTGCACTGTGGTCGAGGGCTGCACTCTGTGCGAAAACTGCTGCACTGCATGCAAAGGCTGCTCTCCCTGTGAAGGGTGTACTCCCAGTGGAGGCTGCACTCCATGCAGAGACTGCACTCCATGCAGAGACTGCACTCCATGTGGAGGCTGCACTCCATGTGGAGGCTGCACTCCCTGCGGAGGCTGCAATCATTGTGAAGGCTGCACTCATTGTGAAGGCTGCACTCCATGCGAAGGCTGCACTCCGTGCGAAGGCTGCACTCCGTGCGAAGTCTGCACTCCGTGCGAAGGCTGCACTCCTTGCGAAGTCTCCACTCCGTCCGAAGGCTGCACTCCGTGAGATGGCTGCACTCTGTGCGAGGGCTGCACTCCGTGCAACAGCAGCACTCCGTGCGAAGGCAGCACTCTGTGCGAAGGCAGCACTCCGTGCGAAGACTGCACTGTGTCCGAAGTCTGCACTCCGTGCCAACGCTGCACTCCGGCCAAGGCTGCACTCCGTGCGAAGGCTGCACTCCGTTCGAAGGCTGCACTCCGTGCGAAGGCTGCACTCCGTGCGAAGGCTGCACTCCGTGCGAAGGCTGCACTCCTTGCGAAGTCTCCACTCCCTGCGAAGGCTGCACTACGTGCGAAGACTGCACTCCGTGCGAAGGCTGCACTCCGTGCGAAGGCAGCACTCCGTGCGAAGGCAGCACTCCGTGCGAAGGCTGCACTCCGTGCGATGGCTGCACTCCGTGCGAAGGCTGCGCTCCGTGCGAAGGCTGCACCCCGTGCGAAGGCTGCACTCTGTGCGAAGGCTGCACTCCGTGCGAAGGCTGCACTCTGTGCGAAGGCTGCACTCCTTGCGAAATCTCCATTCCGTGCGAAGGCTGCACTCCGTGCGATGGCTGCACTCCGAGCGAAGGCAGAACTCCGTGCGAAGGCAGCACTCCGTGCGAAGGCAGCACTCCGTGCGAAGGCTGCACTCCGTCCGAAGGCTGCACTCCGTGCGAAGTCTGCACTACGTGCGAAGGCTGCACGCCGTGCGAAGGCTGCACTCCGTGCGAAGGCTGCACTCCGTGCGAAGGCTGCACTCCGTGCGAAGGTTGCACTCCGTACTAAGGCTGCATTCCGTGCGAAGGCTGCACTCCGTGCGAAGGCTCAACTCCGTGCGAAGTCTGCACTCCGTGCGAAGGCTGCACTCCGTGCGAAGGCTGCACTCCGTGCGAAGGCTGCACTCCGTGCGAAGGCTTTACTCTGTGCGATGGCTGCACTCCGTGCGATGGCTGCACTGTGTTCGAGGGCTGCACTCTGTGCGAAAACTGCTGCACTGCATGCAAAGGCTGCTCTCCCTGTGAAGGGTGTACTCCCAGTGGAGGCTGCACTCCATGCAGAGACTGCACTCCATGCGGAGACTGCACTCCATGAGGAGGCTGCACTCCATGTGGAGGCTGCACTCCTTGCGGAGGCTGCACTCATTTTGAAGGCTGCACTCCGTGCGAAGGCTGCACTCCGTGCCAAGGCTGCACTCCGTGCCAAGGCTGCACTCCGTGCCAAGGCTGCACTCCGTGCCAAGGCTGCACTCCTTGCGAAGTCTCCACTCTGTGCGAAGGCTGCAGTTAGTGCGATGGCTGCACTCCGTGCGAAGGCTGCACTCTGTGCAACAGCAGCATTCCGTGCAAAGTTAGCACTCCGTGGGAAAGCAGCACTCCGTGCGAAGGCTGCACTCCGTGCGAAGACTGCACTCCGTGCGAAGGCTGCACTCCGTGAGAAGGCTGCACTCCGTGAGAAGGCTGCACTCCGTGCGAAGGCTGCACTCCGTGCGAAGGCTGCACTCCGTGCGAAGGCTGCACTCCGTGCGAAGGCTGCACTCCGTGCGAAGGCTGTACTCCGTGTGAAGGCTGCACTCCGTGCGAAGGCTGCACTCCGTGCGAAGGCTGCACTCCGTGCGATGGCGGCAATCCGTGCGAAGGCTGCACTCCGTGCAACAGCAGCACTCCGTGCGAAGGCAGCACTGCGTGCGAAGGCAGCACTCCGTGCGAAGGCTGCACTCCGTGCGAAGGCTGCACTCTGTGCGATGGCTGCACTCCGTGCGATGGCTGCACTGTGTTCGAGGGCTGCACACTGTGCGAAAACTGCTGCACTGCATGCAAAGGCTGCTCTCCCTGTGAAGGGTGTACTCCCAGTGGAGGCTGCACTCCATGCAGAGACTGCACTCCATGAGGAGGCTGCACTCCATGTGGAGGCTGCACTCCTTGCTGAGGCTGCACTCATTTTGAAGGCTGCACTCATTGTGAAAGCTGCACTCCGTGCGAAGGCTGCACTCCGTGCGAAGGCTGCACTCCGTGCGAAGGCTGCACTCCGTGCCAAGATTGCACTCCTTGCGAAGTCTCCACTCTGTGCGAAGGCTGCAGTTAGTGCGATGGCTGCACTCCGTGCGAAGGCTGCACTCTGTGCAACAGCAGCATTCCGTGCGAAGTTAGCACTCCGTGCGAAAGCAGCACTCCGTGCGAAGGCTGCACTCCGTGCGAAGACTGCACTCCGTGCGAAGGCTGCACTCCGTGAGAAGACTGCACTCCGTGCGAAGGCTGCACTCCGTGAGAAGGCTGCACTCCGTGCGAAGGCTGCACTCCGTGCGAAGGCTGCACTCCGTGCGAAGGCTGCACTCCGTGCGAAGGCTGCACTCCGTGCGAAGGCTGCACTCCGTGCGAAGGCTGCACTCCGTGCGAAGGCTGCACTCCGTGCGAAGGCTGCACTCCGTGCGATGGCGGCAATCCGTGCGAAGGCTGCACTCCGTGCAACAGCAGCACTCCGTGCGAAGGCAGCACTGCGTGCGAAGGCAGCACTCCGTGCGAAGGCTGCACTCCGTGCGAAGGCTGCACTCCGTGCGAAGTCTTCACTCCGTGCAAAGGCTGCACTCTGTGCGAAGGCAGCACTCCGTGTGAAGGCTGCACTCCGTGCGAAGGCTGCACTCCTTGCAAAGTCTCCACTCCGTGTGAAGGCTGCACTCCGTGCGATGGCTGCACTCCGTGCGAAGGCTGCACTCCGTGCAACAGCAGCACTCCATGCGAAGGCAGCTCTCCGTGCGAAGGCAGCACTCCGTGGGAATGCTGCACTCCGTGCGAAGGCTGCACTCTGTGCGAAGGCTGCACTCTGTGCGAAGGCTGCACTCTGTGCGAAGGCTGCACTCCGTGCGAAGCCTGCACTCCGTGCGAAGCCTGCACTCCGTGCAAAGGCTGCACTCCTTGCAAAGTCTCCACTCCGTGCGAAGGCTGCACTCCGTGCGATGGCTGCACTCCGTGCAAAGGCTGCACTCTGTGCAACAGCAGCACTCCGTGCGAAGGCAGCACTCCGTGCGAAGGCAGCTCTCCGTGCGAAGGCTGCACTCTGTGCGAAGGCTGCACTCCGTGCGAAGGCTGCACTCCGTGCAACAGCAGCACTCCGTGCGAAGGCAGCACTCCGTGCGGAGGCAGCACTCCGTGCGCAGGCAGCACTCCATGCGAAGGCTGCACTCCGTGCGAAGGCTGCACTCCGTGCGAAGGCTGCACTCCGTGCCAAGGCTGCACTCCGTGCCAAGGCTGCACTCCGTGCCAAGGCTGCACTCTGTGCCAAGGCTGCACTCCGTGCCAAGGCTGCACTCCTTGCGAAGTCTCCACTCCGTGCGAAGGCTGCACTCCGTGCGATGGCGGCAATCCTTGCGAAGGCTGCACTCCGTGCAACAGCAGCACTCCGTGCGAAGGCAGCACTCCGTGCGAAGGCAGCACTCAGTGCGAAGGCTGCACTCCGTGCGAAGTCTTCACTCCGTGCGAAGGCTGCACTCCGTGCGAAGGCTGCACTCCGTGCGAAGTCTTCACTCCGTGGGAAGGCTGCACTCCGTGCGAAGGCTGCACTCCGTGCGAAGGCTGCACTCCGTGCGAAGGCTGCACTCTGTGCGAAGGCTGCACTGTGTGCGAAGGCTGCACTCCGTGTGAAGCCTATACTCCGTGCGAAGGCTGCACTCCTTGCAAAGTCCCCACTCCGTGTGAAGGCTGCACTCCTTGTGATGGCTGCACTCCGTGCGAAGGCTGCACTCCGTGCGAAGGCTGCACTCCATGCAACAGCAGCACTCCGTGCGAAGGCAGCTCTCCGTGCGAAGGCAGCACTCCGTGTGAAGGCTGCACTCCGTGCGAAGGCTGCACTCCGTGCGATGGCTGCACTCTGTTTGAGGGCTGCACTCTGTGCGAAAACTGCTGCACTGCATGCAAAGGCTGCTCTCCCTGTGAAGGGTGTACTCCCAGTGGAGGCCGCACTCCATGCAGAGAGTGCACTCCATGCAGAGACTGCACTCCATGCAGAGACTGCACTCCATGTGGAGGCTGCACTCCATGTGGAGGCTGCACTCCCAGCGGAGGCTGCAATCATTGTGAAGGCTGCACTCATTGTGAAAGCTGCACTCCGTGCGAAGGCTGCACTCCGTGCGAATGCTGCACACTGTGCGAAGTCTGCACTCCGTGCGAAGGCTGCACTCCTTGCGAAGTCTCCACTCCGTGCGAAGGCTGCACTCCGTGCGATGGCTGCACTCTGTGCGAGGGCTGCACTCCGTGCAACAGCAGCACTCCGTGCGAAGGCAGCACTCCGTGCGAAGGCGGCACTCCGTGCGAAGGCAGCACTCCGTGCGAAGGCTGCACTGTGTCCGAAGGCTGCACAGGCTGCACTCCGTGCAAAGGCTGCACTCCTGGCCAGCGCAGCACTCCGTGCGAAGGCAGCACTCTGTGCGAAGGCAGCACTCCGTGCGAAGGCTGCACTGTGTCCGAAGGCTGCACAGGCTGCACTCCGTGCAAAGGCTGCACTCCTGGCCAGCGCAGCACTCCGTGCGAAGGCAGCACTCTGTGCGAAGGCAGCACTCCGTGCGAAGGCTGCACTCCGTGCGAAGGCTGCACTCCGTGCGAAGGCTGCACTCCTTGCGAAGGGTGCACTCCTTGCGAAGTCTCCACTCTGTGCGAAGGCTACACTCCGTGCAATGGCTGCACTCCGTGCGAAGGCTGCACTCCGTGCAACAGCAGCACTCCGTGCGAAGGCAGCACTCCGTGCGAAGGCAGCACTCCGTGCGAAGGCTGCACTCCGTGCGAAGGCTGCTCTCCGTGCGAAGGCTGCACTCCGTGCGAAGGCTGCACTCCGTGCGAAGGCTGCACTCCGTGCGAAGGCTGCACTCCGTGCGAAGGCTGCACTCCGTGTGAAGGCTGCACTCCGTGCGAACGCTGCAGTCCTTGCGAAGTCTCCACTCCGTGCTAAGGCTGCACTCCGTGCGAAGGCTGCACTCCGTGCGAAGGCTGCACTGTGTTCGAGGGCTGCACTCTGTGCGAAAACTGCTGCACTGCATGCAAAGGCTGCTCTCCCTGTGAAGGGGGTACTCCCAGTGGAGGCTCCACTCCATGCAGAGACTGCTCTCCATGCAGAGACTGCACTCCATGCAGAGACTGCACTCCATGCAGAGACTGCACTCCATGTGGAGGCTGCACTCCATGTGGAGGCTGCACTCCCTGCGAAGGCTGCACTCATTGTGATGGCTGGACTCATTGTGAAGCCTGCATTCCGTGCGAAGGCTGCACTCCATGCGAAGGCTGCACTCCATGCGAAGGCAGCACTCCATGCGAAGGCAGCACTCCATGCGAAGACTGCACTCCGTGCGAAGGCTGCACTCCATGCGAAGGCTGCACTCCGTGCGAAGGCTGCACTCCGTGCGAAGGCTGCATTCCGTGCGAAGGCTGCACTGTGTTGGAGGGCTGAACTCTGTGCGAAAACTGCTGCACTGCATGCAAAGGCTGCTCTCCCTGTGAAGGGTGTACTCCCTGTGGTGGCTGCACTCCATGCAGAGACTGCACTCCATGCAGAGACTGCACTCCATGCAGAGACTGCACCCCATATGGAGGCTGCACTCCATGTGGAGGCTGCACTCCCTGCGGAGGCTGCACTCATTGTGAAGGCTGCATTCCGTGCGAAGGCTGCACACCGTGTGAAGGCTGCACTCCATGCGAAGACTGCACTCCGTGCGAAGGCTGCACTCCGTGCGAAGGCTGCACTCCATGCCAAGGCAGCACTCCATGCCAAGGCAGCACTCCGTGCCAAGGCTGCACTCCGTACCAAGGCTGCACTCCGTGCCAAGGCTGCACTCCGTGCCAAGGCTGCACTCCGTGCCAAGGCTGCACTCCGTGCCAAGGCAGCAATCCGTGCCAAGGCTGCACTCCGTGCGAAGGCTGCACTCCGTGCGAAGGCTGCACTCCGTGCGAAGGCTGCACTCCGTGCGAAGGCTGCACTCCGTGCGAAGGCTGCACTCCGTGCGAAGGCTGCACTCCGTGCGAAGGCTGCACTCCGTGCGAAGGCTGCACTCCGTGCGAAGGCTGCACTCCGTGCGAAGGCTGCACTCCGTGCGAAGGCTGCACTCCGTGCGAAGGCTGCACTCCGTGCGAAGGCTGCTCTCCGTGCGAAGGCTGCACTCCGTGCGAAGTTTGCACTCCGTGCGAAGGCTGCACCCCGTGCGAAGGCTGCACTCCTTGCGAAGTCTCCACTCCGTGCGATGGCTGCACTCCGTGTGAAGGCTGCACATCGTGCAACAGCAGCACTCCGTGCGAAGTCATACTCCATGCGAAAGCAGCACTCCGTGCGAACGCAGTACTCCGTGCGAAGGCTGCACTACGTGCGAAGGCTGCATGCCCTGCGAAGGCTGCACTCCGTGCGAAGGCTGCACTCCGTGCGAAGGTTGCACTCCGTGCGAAGGTTGCACTCCGTGCGAAGGCTGCACTCCGTGCGAAGGCTGCACTCGGTGCGAAGGCTCACCTCCGTGCGAAGTCTGCACTCCGTGCGAAGGCTGCACTCCGTGCGAAGGCTGCACTCCGTGCGAAGGCTGCACTCCGTGCGAAGGCTGCACTCCATGCGAAGGCTGCACTCTGTGCGATGGCTGCACTCCGTGCGATGGCTGCACTGTGTTCGAGGGCTGCACTCTGTGCCAATACTGCTGCACTGCATGCAAAGGCTGCTCTCCCTGTGAAGGGTGTACTCACAGTGGAGGCTGCACTCCATGCAGAGACTGCACTCCATGCGGAGGCTGCATTCCCTGCAGAGGCTGCACACATTGTGATGGCTGGACTCATTGTGAAGCCTGCATTCCGTGCGAAGGCTGCACTCCGTTCAAGGCTGCACTCCGTGCGAAGGCTGCACTCCGTGCGCGAAGTCTGCACTCCGTGCGAAGGCTGCACTCCTTGCGAAGTATCCACTCCGCGCGAAGGCTGCACTCCGTGCGATGGCTGCACTCCGTGCGAAGGCTGCACACTGTGCAACAGCAGCACTCCGTGCGAAGGCAGCACTCCGTGCGAAGGCAGCACTCCGTGCGAAGGCAGCACTCCATGCGAAGGCAGCACTCCGTGCGAAGGCAGCACTCCGTGCGAAGGCAGCACTCCGTGCGAAGGCAGCACTCCGTGCGAAGGCTGCACTCCGTGCGAAGCCTGCACTCCGTGCGAAGGCTGCACTCCGTGCGAAGGCGGCACTCCTTGCGAAGTCTCCACTCCGTGCGATGGCTGCACTCCGTGCGAAGGCTGCAAATCGTGCAACATAAGCACTCCGTGCGAAGGCATATTCCGTGCGAAAGCAGCACTCCGTGCGAACGCAGCACTCTGTGCGAAGGCTGCACTCCCTGCCAAGGCTGCACTCCTTGCCAAGGCTGCACTCCGTGCCAAGGCTGCACTCCGTGCCAAGGCTGCACTCCGTGCCAAGGCTGCACTCCGTGCCAAGGCTGCACTCCGTGCGAAGGCTGCACACCGTGCGAAGGCTGCACTCCGTGCGAAGGCTGCACTCCGTGCGAAGGCTGCACTCCGTGCGAAGGCTGCACTCCGTGCGGAGGCTGCACTCCTTGTGAAGGCTGTACTCCGTGCGAAGGCTGCACTCCTTACGAAGTCTCCACTCCGTGCGAAGGCTGCACTCCGTGCGATGGCTGCACTCCGTGCGAAGGCTGCACTCCGTGCGAAGGCTGCACTCCGTGCGATGGCTGCACTCCGTGCGAAGGCTGCACTCCATGGAACAGCAGCACTCCGGGCGAAGGCAGCATTCCGTACGAAGGCAACACTCCGTGCGAACGGTGCACTCCGTGCGAAGGCTTCACTCCGTGGGAAGACTGCACTCCGTGCGAAGGCTGCACTCCGTGCGAAGGCTGCACTCCGTGCGAAGGCTGCACTCCGTGCGAAGGCTGCACTCCGTGCGAAGGCTGCACTCCGTGCGAAGGCGGCACTCCGTGCGAAGGTTGCACTCCGTGCGAAGGAGGCGGCACTCCGTGCGAAGGTTGCACTCCGTGCGAAGGCTGCACTCCGTGCGAAGGCTGCACTCCGTGCGAAGGCTGCACTCCTTGCAAAGGCTGCACTCCGTGCGAAGGCTGCACTCCGTGCGAAGGCTGCACTCCGTGTGAAGGCTGCACTCCGTGCCATGGCTGCAATCCGTGCCAAGGCTGCAATCCGTGCCAAGGCTGCACTCCGTGCCAAGGCTGCACTCCGTGCCAAGGCTGCACTCCCTGCCAAGGCTGCACTCCCTGCCAAGGCTGCACTCCGTGCCAAGGCTGCACTCCGTGCCAAGGCTGCACTCCGTGCCAAGGCTGCACTCCGTGCCAAGGCTGCACTCTGTGCCAATGCTGCACTCCGTGCCAAGGGTGCACTCCGTGCGAAGGCTGCACTCCGTGCCAAGGCTGCACTCTGTGCCAATGCTGCACTCCGTGCCAAGGCTGCACTCCGTGCCATGGCTGCACTCCGTGCCAAGGCAGCACTCCGTGCCAAGGCTGCACTCCGTGCCAAGGCTGCACTCCGTGCCAAGGCTGCACTCCGTGCGAAGGCTGCACTCCGTGCGAAGGCTGCACTCCGTGCGCAAGCTGCACTCCGTGCGGAGGCTGCACTCCCTGCGAAGGCTGCACTCCGTGCCAAGGCTGCACTCCGTGCCAAGGCTGCACTCCGTGCCAAGGCTGCACTCCGTGCCAAGGCTGCACTCCGTGCCAAGGCTGCACTCCGTGCCAAGGCTGCACTCCGTGCCAAGGCTGCACTCCGTGCCAAGGCTGCACTCCGTGCCAAGGCTGCACTCCGTGCCAAGGCTGCACTCCGTGCCAAGGCTGCACTCCGTGCGAAGGCTGCACTCCGTGCGAAGGCTGCACTCCGTGCCAAGGCTGCACTCCGTGCCAAGGCTGCACTCCCTGCCAAGGCTGCACTCCCTGCCAAGGCTGCACTCCGTGCCAAGGCTGCACTCCGTGCCAAGGCTGCAATCCGTGCCAAGGCTGCAATCCGTGCCAAGGCTGCACTCCGTGCCAAGGCTGCACTCCGTGCCAAGGCTGCACTCCCTGCCAAGGCTGCACTCCCTGCCAAGGCTGCACTCCGTGCCAAGGCTGCACTCCGTGCCAAGGCTGCACTCCGTGCCAAGGCTGCACTCCGTGCCAATGCTGCACTCCGTGCCAAGGGTGCACTCCGTGCGAAGGCTGCACTCCATGCCAAGGCTGCACTCCGTGCCAATGCTGCACTCCGTGCCAAGGCTGCACTCCGTGCCAAGGCTGCACTCCGTGCCAAGGCAGCACTCCGTGCCAAGGCTGCACTCCGTGCGAAGGCTGCACTCCGTGCGAAGGCTGCATTCCGTGCGGAGGCTGCACTCCGTGCGCAAGCTGCACTCCGTGCGGAGGCTGTACTCCGTGCGGTGGCTGCACTCCGTCTGAAGGCTGAACTCCGTGCGAAGGCTGCACTCCGTGCGAAGGCTGCACTCCCTGCGAAGGCTGCACTCCGTGCCAAGGCTGCACTCCGTGCCAAGGCTGCACTCCGTGCCAAGGCTGCACTCCGTGCCAAGGCTGCACTCCGTGCCAAGGCTGCACTCCGTGCCAAGGCTGCACTCCGTGCCAAGGCTGCACTCCGTGCCAAGGCTGCACTCCGTGCCAAGGCAGCACTCCGTGCGAAGGCAGCACTCCGTGCGAAGGCTGCACTCCGTGCAAAGGCTGCACTCCGTGCGAAGGCTGCACTCCGTGCGAAGGCTGCACTCCGTGCCAAGGCTGCACTCCGTGCCAAGGCTGCACTCCGTGCCAAGGCTGCACTCCGTGCCAAGGCTGCACTCCGTGCGAAGGCTGCACTCCGTGCCACAGCAGCACTCCGTGCGAAGGCAGCACTCCGTGCGAAGGCAGCAGTCCGTGCGAAGGCTGCACTCCGTGCGAAAGCTGCACTCCGTGCGAAGGCTGAACTCCGTGCGAAGGCTGCACTCCTTGCGAAGTCTCCACTCCGTGCGAAGGCTGCACTCCGTGCGAAGTCTGCACTCCGTGCGAAGGCTGCACTCCGTGCGAAGGCTGCACTCCGTGCGAAGGCTGCACTCCGTGCGAAGGCTGCACTCCGTGCGAAGGCTGCACTCCGTGCGAAGGCTGCACTCCGTGCGAAGGCTGCACTCCCTGCCAAGGCTGCACTCCGTGCCAAGGCTGCACTCCGTGCCAAGGCTGCACTCCGTGCCAAGGCTGCACTCCGTGCCAAGGCTGCACTCCGTGCCAAGGCTGCACTCCGTGCCAAGGCTGCACTCCGTGCCAAGGCAGCACTCCGTGCCAAGGCTGCACTCCGTGCGAAGGCTGCACTCTGTGCGGAGGCTGCACTCCGTGCGGAAGCTGCACTCCGTGCGGAGGCTGTACTCCGTGCGATGGCTGCACTCCGTCTGAAGGCTGAACTCCGTGCGAAGGCTGCACTCCCTGCGAAGGCTGCACTCCGTGCCAAGGCTGCACTCCGTGCCAAGGCTGCACTCCGTGCCAAGGCTGCACTCCGTGCCAAGGCTGCACTCCGTGCCAAGGCTGCACTCCGTGCCAAGGCTGCACTCCGTGCCAAGGCTGCACTCCGTGCCAAGGCTGCACTCCGTGCCAAGGCTGCACTCCGTGCCAAGGCAGCACTCCGTGCGGAGGCTGCACTCCGTGCGGAAGCTGCACTCCGTGCGGAGGCTGTACTCCGTGCGATGGCTGCACTCCGTCTGAAGGCTGAACTCCGTGCGAAGGCTGCACTCCCTGCGAAGGCTGCACTCCGTGCCAAGGCTGCACTCCGTGCCAAGGCTGCACTCCGTGCCAAGGCTGCACTCCGTGCCAAGGCTGCACTCCGTGCCAAGGCTGCACTCCGTGCCAAGGCTGCACTCCGTGCGAAGGCTGCACTCCCTGGGAAGGCTGCACTCCGTGCGAAGGCTGCACTCCTTGCGAAGTCTCCATTCCGTGCGATGGCTGCACTCCCTGCAAAGGCTGCACATCGTGCAACAGCAGCACTCCGTGCGAAGGCATACTCCGTGCGAAAGCAGCACTCCGTGAGAAGGCTGCACTCCTTGCGAAAGCTGCACTCCCTGGGAAGGCTGCACTCCGTGCGAAGGCTGCACTCCTTGCGAAGTCTCCATTCCGTGCGAAGGCTGCACTCCGTGCGAAGGCTGCACTCCGTGCGAAGGCTGCACTCCGTGCGAAGGCTGCACTCCGTGCGAAGGCTGCACTCCGTGCGAAGGCTGCACTCCGTGCGAAGGCTGCACTCCGTGCGAAGGCTGCACTCCGTGCGAAGGCTGCACTCCGTGCGAAGGTTGCACTCCGTGCGAACGCTGCTTTCCGTGCGAAGGCTGCACTCCTTGCGAAGTCTCCACTCCGTGCGAAGGCTGCACTCCGTGCGAAGGCTGCGCATCGTGCAACAGCAGCACTCCGTGCGAAGGCATACTCCGTGCGAAAGCAGCACTCCATGTGAATGTAGCACTCCGTGCGAAGGCTGCACTCCGTGCGAAGGCTGCACTCCGTGCCACAGCAGCACTCCGTGCGAAGGCAGCACTCCGTGCGAAGGCAGCACTCCGTGCGAAGGCTGCACACCGTGCGAAAGCTGCACTCCGTGCGAAGGCTGAACTCCGTGCGAAGGCTGCACTCCTTGCGAAGTCTCCACTCCGTGCGAAGGCTGCACTCCGTGCGAAGTCTGCACTCTGTGCGAAGGCTGCACTCCGTGCGAAGGCTGCACTCCGTGCGAAGGCTGCACTCCGTGCGAAGGCTGCACTCCGTGCGAAGGCTGCACTCCGTGCGAAGGCTGCACTCCGTGCCAAGGCTGCACTCCGTGCCAAGGCTGCACTCCGTGCCAAGGCTGCACTCCGTGCCAAGGCTGCACTCCGTGCCAAGGCTGCACTCCGTGCCAAGGCTGCACTCCGTGCCAAGGCTGCACTCCGTGCCAAGGCTGCACTCCGTGCCAAGGCTGCACTCCGTGCCAAGGCTGCACTCCGTGCCAAGTCTGCACTCCGTGCCAAGGCTGCACTCCGTGCGAAGGCTGCTCTCCCTGCCAAGGCTGCACTCCGTGCCATGGCTGCACTCCGTGCCAAGGCTGCACTCCGTGCCAAGGCTGCACTCCGTGCCAAGGCTGCACTCCGTGCCAAGGCTGCACTCCGTGCCAAGGCCGCACTCCGTGCCAAGGCAGCACTCCGGGCCAAGGCTGCACTCCGTGCCAAGGCTGCACTCCGTGCCAAGGCTGCACTCCGTGCCAAGGCTGCACTCCGTGCGAAGCTGCACTCCGTGCGAAGCTGCACTCCGTGCGAACGCTGCACTCCGTGCGAAGGCTGCACTCCGTGCGAAGGCTGCACTCCGTGCGAAGGCTGGACTCCGTGCGAAGGCTGGACTCCGTGCGAAGGCTGCACTCCGTGCGAAGGCTGCACTCCGTGCGAAGGCTGCACTCCGTGCGAAGGCTGCACTCCGTGCGAAGGCTGCACTCCGTGCGAAGGCTGCACTCCGTGCGAAGGCTGCACTCCGTGCGAAGGCTGCACTCCGTGCGAAGGCTGCACTCCGTGCGAAGGCTGCACTCCGTGCGAAGGCTGCACTCCGTGCGAAGGCTGCACTCCGTGCGAAGGCTGCACTCCGTGCGAAGGCTGCACTCCTTGCGGAGGCTGCACTCCGTGCGGAGGCTGCACTCTGTGCAAAGGCTGCACTCCGTGCGGAGGCTGCACTCCTTGCGAAGGCTGTACTACGTGCGAAGGCTGCACCCCGTGCGATGGCTGCACTGTGGTCGACGGCTGCACTCTGTGCGAAAACTGCTGCACTGCATGCAAAGGCTGCTCTCCCTGTGAAGGGTGTACTCCCAGTGGAGGCTGCACTCCATGCTGAGACTGCACTCCATGCAGAGACTGCACTCCATGCAGAGACTGCACTCCATGCAGAGACTGCACTCCATGCAGAGACTGCACTCCATGTGGAGGCTGCACTCCATGCGGAGACTGCACTCCATGCGGAGGCTGCACTCCATGTGGAGGCTGCACTCCATGTGGAGGCTGCACTCCATGTGGAGGCTGCACTCCATGTGGAGGCTGCACTCCCTGCGGAGGCTGCAATCATTGTGAAGGCTGCACTCATTGTGAAGGCTGTACTCCGTGCGAAGGCTGCACTCCGTGCGAAGGCTGCACCCCGTGCGAAGTCTGCACTCCGTGCGAAGGCTGCACTCCTTGCGAAGTCTCCACTCCGTCAGAAGGCTGCACTCCGTGAGATGGCTGCACTCTGTGCGAGGGCTGCACTCCGTGCAACAGCAGCACTCCGTGCGAAGGCAGCAATCCGTGCGAAGGCAGCACTCCGTGCGAAGACTGCACTGTGTCCAAAGTCTGCACTCCGTGCCAAGTCTGCACTCCGGCCAAGGCTGCACTCCGTGCGAAGGCTGCACTCCGTGCGAAGGCTGCACTCCGTGCGAAGGCTGCACTCCGTGCGAAGGCTGCACTCCGTGCGAAGGCTGCACTCCGTGCGAAGGCTGCACTCCGTGCGAAGGCTGCACTCCGTGCGAAGGCTGCACTCCGTGCGAAGGCTGCACTCCGTGCGAAGGCTGCACTCCTTGCGAAGTCTCCACTCCCTGCGAAGGCTGCACTCCGTGCGAAGGCTGCACTCCGTGCGAAGGCTGCACTCCGTGCGAAGGCTGCACTCCGTGCGAAGGCAGCACTCGGTGCGAAGGCAGCACTCCGTGCGAAGGCTGCACTCCGTGCGAAGGCTGCACTCCGTGCGAAGGCTGCACTCCATGCGAAGGCTGCACTCCATGCGAAGGCTGCACTCCGTGCGAAGGCTGCACTCCGTGCGAAGTCTGTACACACCGTTATTACTGCGTAGTCTTATTTCATCACTCCTATTATGTGAGAAGATCTTTGTGGACGTCATGCAGTGTAAAGACTGCAAAGCAAGTCCAAGTAGCATGACTTGTAGTCAGTACACCTTGTGGGATAGCACTCTTAATGAAATAATGCCAGATTGTGAGGAAGATACATATAAGAAAGAGAAATGTTGCTGCAGGTAGAGGAGCAATCGTTCTGATACCAGTAGCTCTTGTCAGAGCAGCTCACAGCTCACCATGAAAGGAAAGCACACCTACCAGGGGCAACACACATTCGAAAGACAGTACAGGTTGTGAGAGACTACACTGATTGGTAGTGGCATATGTTATTAGGAAGTGACTCTATTGAAGGACAGAACGTGAAGCATGGACACCACTCCTTTTGAGGGCAACATCCCTACTGAGGACACAAGATCTTGGGATGGGAGAACCACACAATGTGAGCTCAGCTTGCTCTGCAAGGGGGGCTTGTTATGCATTGTATGTGAGTAGAGCGCAGCTAGCAAGGTTGGCGCACCAAGCGGGGACGGCGCACCAGGCGGGGACGGCGCACCAGGCGGGGACGGCGCACCAGGCGGGGACGGCGCACCAGGCGGGGACGGCGCACCAGGCGGGGACGGCGCACCAGGCGGGGACGGCGCACCAGGCGGGGACGGCGCACCAGGCGGGGACCGCGCACCACGCGGGGACGGCGCACCACGCGGGGACGGCGCACCACGCGGGGACGGCGCACCACGCGGGGACGGCGCACCACGCGGGGACGGCGCACCACGCGGGGACGGCCCACCAGGCGGGGACGGCACACCAGGCGGGGACGGCACACCAGGCGGGGACGGCACACCAGGCGGGGACGGCACACCAGGTGGGGACGGCACACCAGGTGGGGACGGCACACCAGGCGGGGACGGCACACCATGCGGGGACGGCACACCATGCGGGGACGGCACACCATGCGGGGACGGCACACCATGCGGGGACGGCACACCATGCGGGGACGGCACACCATGCGGGGACGGCACACCATGCGGGGACGGCACACCATGCGGGGACGGCACACCATGCGGGGACGGCACACCATGCGGGGACGGCACACCATGCGGGGACGGCACACCATGCGGGGACGGCACACCATGCGGGGACGGCACACCATGCGGGGACGGCACACCATGCGGGGACGGCACACCATGCGGGGATGGCACACCATGCGGGGGCGGCACACCATGCGGGGACGGCACACCATGCGGGGACGGCACACCATGCGGGGACGGCACACCATGCGGGGACGGCACACCATGCGGGGACGGCACACCATGCGGGGACGGCACACCATGCGGGGACGGCACACCATGCGGGGACGGCACACCATGCGGGGACGGCACACCATGCGAGGACGGCACACCATGCGAGGACGGCACACCATGCGAGGATGGCACACCATGCGAGGATGGCACACCATGCGAGAGTGGCACACCATGCGAGAGTGGCACACCATGCGAGAGTGGCACACCATGCGAGAGTGGCACACCATGCGAGTTGGCACACCATGCGAGAGTGGCACACCATGCGAGAATGGCAGACCATGCGAGAGTGGCACACCATGTGAGAATGGCACACCATGTGAGAATGGCACACCATGTGAGAATGGCACACCATGTGAGAATGGCACACCATGTGAGAATGGCACACCATGTGAGAATGGCACACCATGTGAGAATGGCACACCATGTGAGAATGGCACACCATGCATGGACAGCACACTTCAAAAGCACTGCACACCTAGAGATGGCAGCACACCTAGAGATGGCAGCACACCTGTGAAGTTAGCATGCCATGTGAAGACAGGTCACCCTGCAAAGATACCTTCAGAACACAAGACACCAATAAAACTGCACACCTGCTGAGTACATCAAGCGTTAAGAGGATGGCAGATATGCAGAGGACAGCTCACTTTAGGTAGTCCGCACACCTTAAAGGGAGAGCACATGTTGGAATGAGAGGACATTTTATAAGGGAGGCACACCCTAAGAGGAGAGTATGCCTTGTAATGTTAGTACACCGTGTGGGGATAGGACAATATATGAAGATGGCATATTTTCTGAAAAATTATATGTTCCAATGACTGCACCCATTATGAGGTTAGCACATGTTGGCAGTACAGCTCACCATGTGGGGGACATAATAATTTTCACGGACAGCACAACCAGCGGGGACAGCTCACCTTGCACAGAATGCACACCCCTTGCAAGAACAAAACAGCCTGCAAGGAAAGGACATCTCTCGAGGACAACACACCTTTTGCAGCAGCATACTTTTTGAGGACAGCGTATCTTATGAGAACAGCAAATATTTTCAGGACCGTTAAACAAGCGAGGACAGAACACCATATTAAGGTACAACATGTTGGGAGGAATAACACATTTTCTGATAAGTGCATATTGTGCCATGCCATTCCTGCTCACCGTGTGATAAGTGCAAAACCTTTGAGGACAGTACAGCTTACATTGACAGCACAGATATTGACACTGGCAATCCTCACAATGACAGAACACGTAGTTAGTGTATGTGACCTTGTGAACACAGCATACTTTTTGAGGACAGCACAGCACACATTGCAAGGACAGCACACCTTGCGAGGGAAGCACACCTTGCGAGGGAAGCACACCTTGTGGGGACAGTACAAGTTGCGAGGACAGTACAAGTTGCGAGGACAGCACAGCTTGCGAGGGCAGCACAACTTGCGAGGACAGCACAGCTTGCGAGGACAGCACAGCTTGCGAGGACAGCACAGCTTGCGAGGACAGCTCAACTTGAGAGGACAGCTCAACTTGAGAGGATAGCTCAACTTGAGAGGACAGCTCAACTTGAGAGGACAGCTCAACTTGAGAGGACAGCACAACTTGAGAGGACAGCACAACTTGAGAGGACAGCACAACTTGAGAGGACAGCTCAACTTGCAAGGATAGGAGACTTTGTGATTAACCTTGTAGTGCCATAACTATTGTACATTCAGTAACTGTTTCATTTGCAGCAACCTTTCTGTATACAGTAACACTTGCATGTTCAGATATACTGATATGAATAGGAAGAATTTCACTTTCAGCAGTTTTCGCTAATAGAACATGAATAGTGTGTGCTGCAACTCTTGCATGTACAGTATCTCAAATGTGCAGAGTAAGCTTTGCGTAAGCAGTCACTCCTCCATGCAAGGTATCTCTTGCAAGTTCAGTAACAGGTGCTTTTGCAGCTGAGTTGTGTGTATTAACCACAGAACTTGAATAGACTGCTTTGCATGCTGTAATGCTGAAAAAAAGAGATAGGGAGGAGAAAGAGCAGTATGTAGAAAGAAGGGAGGGAGTGTATGAGGAAAGTATGTTTGAGAGAGTTGAAGGGGATAGTAATATGGGGAAGGAGGAGAGGAGGAGAAGGAAGCCATGGTGAGTAGAGGGAGGATGTATCGGGGAAAGAGGAAACGACAGAGAGAAATAAGGAAGGAACGAAAGTAACAGGTAATATAAGTGTAAAGTGAATGGAGGAGGATAGAGAAAAATATATATAAATATATATATACATAGCGTGTAGATGGTATGTTTACTACAATAGAGAACACACGAAAACGCTGTACAGGCAGTGAAGTGGAGACTCATGAGGAGAAAACAAGCACTAAGTCTGAGGTGAAGCAAGAAGGAAGATCTTCCATGAAAGTAGGCGCTACCGAATAAAAAAAGTGGCAACACAGGTTGTAGAATGGGAGTCGAGCCAAATGGCAGCTGGAATAAAAGACGCTTGTTGGTGTGGTGTCTAATATCAGACATAATGTCTGTCAAGAAAAGAGGAACTTACAGATCAAACACGTGCATTGAAATTCCCGACGATTGGAGCATTACAATAATCAGTACCATAAGCTGTGCTGTGTGGTGCCAATAACAAGTTGTCATATGAGAATCAAAGGCAAGAAATCCGCTGTAATGCAGTAGATGAGAGACAGACGTACCAGTACTGCTAGACATGCCTAATGCTGAATAAATCAACGCTGCAACTTGTGCCGCCCATTCACATAACGTAGTGTTACAGATGAAGTGACTGCCAATAATCGCGGAGGGATTTCTATAGAGTGTAACAATAAAAAAAAAAGGAAAGTGTGAAGAGCGTGGGACACAGGGCAGCCAACACAATGTACGCCAAGGACAGAATGCGTCGGAAAGCGCGGTCCAGTATTGCGATAGGGCGTGTGGTGGAGGTGGGGGGGGGGGGTTAAGGGGCGCAAAATGCGGCCCATCATTCTTCGGAATTCGCAGCTCACGGCCGATATCCCGTGGTGCGATTCCAGGGATGAGCACAGCCTCTCACAGTCGCCTGGAGGCGTCATAAAATTTTGACTGTTCAGACTCAGCACTTTCATATCGACATGGCGAACATCCATGTTCAGCTATTTGCTTCCAGGCTGGACTTCCTGAGTTAGCAGGCTCCAATATAATATTGTTGCAACCCTAGCTTCCCGACTGAGAAAGCAAAACAGAAATTTACAGATCACACACACACACAAATCGTCGCAATTGGGCTGCATTAAAATAATCGGAGCATTACATAATAATTAAACCACAAGCAGTGCTGTGTGGTAGCAGTGAAATGTTGTCCAGAAGGAAATCCACGGGAAAAAAAAATCCGCTGTAATACACGCCATCAGAGGCGGGGGAGGCACGCCTGCTAATACAATTAACGGCGACTATTTTAATTGCTGTGTCTGATGGCTTGGCAGCGCACATACTGCTTCCTTACTTGCTTCCCAACTTGACAAGCGAAGTCGCAAACAAGTTATTTCAACAGGCGCATTTGTATCGCCTGTGTGATTTGTGGGGGGGGGGGGGGAGGCTGAGTGTAGTGCGTAGCCTGTTAGCTAGGCAGCATGCATTTTGTTTCCCTTCTAGCCGCCCGACTTAGCAAAAAAAATCCGCTGTAATACACGCCATCAGAGGCGGGGGAGGCACGCCTGCTAATACAATTAACGGCGACTATTTTAATTGCTGTGTCTGATGGCTTGGCAGCGCACATACTGCTTCCTTACTTGCTTCCCAACTTGACAAGCGAAGTCGCAAACAAGTTATTTCAACAGGCGCATTTGTATCACCTGTGTGATTTGTGGGGGGAGGGGGGGAGGCTGAGTGTAGTGCGTAGCCTGTTAGCTAGGCAGCATGCATTTTGTTTCCCTTCTAGCCGCCCGACTTAGCAAGCGACTTTGCAACGCGACTCCGCTGCGCTCCGCTTGCTCCCAGTTACATTATAAGGCGGCAACTCCGAACAAGTGGCAGCGAGAAACTCGCGTACACTGAACGGCGCTCTGAATATCTACAGCGTCAATGCAGAATACGGCACTCTATTTACATTCTTAAAACTTTGACACCGCCAAGCGACCACCGTCCTCAGTACGTCATAAAAATTTCAGCTCGACACGACCTTACTGTCCCAGAGAAAAACGCACTCAAAGACGCAAATACAAACCGAAAAGAAAAACGGGTTACACAAACTCGCGCAAAAGCTACTTTTTCGTCACATGTAGTTACATATTAAACACTTTCCGTTACTCTCCACTCATTCCACTGTGGAAACTAGTATTTTTTTTCGTCGCCAAACGGTCCTATATCAAAGCAAACTACGCGTACTGGGCCAGGCGGCGCGGCGCGTCTGCGCACTTAGTGTTTCAAAACACGCTGCATAAACGTCCGTAACTCCTCGATGCCTTCACTTACAATCTTAAAACTTTGACACCGCCAAGCGACCACCGTCCTCAGTACGTCATAAAAATTTCAGCTCGACACGACCTTACTGTCCCAGAGAAAAACGCACTCAAAGACGCAAATACAAACCGAAAAGAAAAACGGGTTACACAAACTCGCGCAAAAGCTACTTTTTCGTCACATGTAGTTACATATTAAACACTTTCCGTTACTCTCCACTCATTCCACTGTGGAAACTAGTATTTTTTTTCGTCGCCAAACGGTCCTATATCAAAGCAAACTACGCGTACTGGGCCAGGCGGCGCGGCGCGTCTGCGCACTTAGTGTTTCAAAACACGCTGCATAAACGTCCGTAACTCCTCGATGCCTTCACTTACAATCTTAAAACTTTGACCCCGCCAAGCTACCACCGACCGCATTACGTGATATTCATTTCGACTTGATACGCCCTTACCCTCCCCGGAAAAAACGCTCTCAAAGACGCAAATGCAAACCGAAAAGAAAAACGGGTTACACAAACTCGCGCAAAAGCTACTTTTTCGTCACATGTAGTTACATATTAAACACTTTCCGTTACTCTCCACTCATTCCACTGTGGAAACTAGTATTTTTTTTCGTCGCCAAACGGTCCTATATCAAAGCAAACTACGCGTACTGGGCCAGGCGGCGCGGCGCGTCTGCGCACTTAGTGTTTCAAAACACGCTGCATAAACGTCCGTAACTCCTCGATGCCTTCACTTACAATCTTAAAACTTTGACCCCGCCAAGCTACCACCGACCGCATTACGTGATATTCATTTCGACTTGATACGCCCTTACCCTCCCCGGAAAAAACGCTCTCAAAGACGCAAATGCAAACCGAAAAGAAAAACGGGTTACACAAACTCGCGCAAAAGCTACTTTTTCGTCACATGTAGTTACATATTAAACACTTTCCGTTACTCTCCACTCATTCCACTGTGGAAACTAGTATTTTTTTTCGTCGCCAAACGGTCCTATATCAAAGCAAACTACGCGTACTGGGCCAGGCGGCGCGGCGCGTCTGCGCACTTAGTGTTTCAAAACACGCTGCATAAACGTCCGTAACTCCTCGATGCCTTCACTTACAATCTTAAAACTTTGACACCGCCAAGCGACCACCGTCCTCAGTACGTCATAAAAATTTCAGCTCGACACGACCTTACTGTCCCAGAGAAAAACGCACTCAAAGACGCAAATACAAACCGAAAAGAAAAACGGGTTACACAAACTCGCGCAAAAGCTACTTTTTCGTCACATGTAGTTACATATTAAACACTTTCCGTTACTCTCCACTCATTCCACTGTGGAAACTAGTATTTTTTTTCGTCGCCAAACGGTCCTATATCAAAGCAAACTACGCGTACTGGGCCAGGCGGCGCGGCGCGTCTGCGCACTTAGTGTTTCAAAACACGCTGCATAAACGTCCGTAACTCCTCGATGCCTTCACTTACAATCTTAAAACTTTGACACCGCCAAGCGACCACCGTCCTCAGTACGTCATAAAAATTTCAGCTCGACACGACCTTACTGTCCCAGAGAAAAACGCACTCAAAGACGCAAATACAAACCGAAAAGAAAAACGGGTTACACAAACTCGCGCAAAAGCTACTTTTTCGTCACATGTAGTTACATATTAAACACTTTCCGTTACTCTCCACTCATTCCACTGTGGAAACTAGTATTTTTTTTCGTCGCCAAACGGTCCTATATCAAAGCAAACTACGCGTACTGGGCCAGGCGGCGCGGCGCGTCTGCGCACTTAGTGTTTCAAAACACGCTGCATAAACGTCCGTAACTCCTCGATGCCTTCACTTACAATCTTAAAACTTTGACCCCGCCAAGCTACCACCGACCGCATTACGTGATATTCATTTCGACTTGATACGCCCTTACCCTCCCCGGAAAAAACGCTCTCAAAGACGCAAATGCAAACCGAAAAGAAAAACGGGTTACACAAACTCGCGCAAAAGCTACTTTTTCGTCACATGTAGTTACATATTAAACACTTTCCGTTACTCTCCACTCATTCCACTGTGGAAACTAGTATTTTTTTTCGTCGCCAAACGGTCCTATATCAAAGCAAACTACGCGTACTGGGCCAGGCGGCGCGGCGCGTCTGCGCACTTAGTGTTTCAAAACACGCTGCATAAACGTCCGTAACTCCTCGATGCCTTCACTTACAATCTTAAAACTTTGACCCCGCCAAGCTACCACCGACCGCATTACGTGATATTCATTTCGACTTGATACGCCCTTACCCTCCCCGGAAAAAACGCTCTCAAAGACGCAAATGCAAACCGAAAAGAAAAACGGGTTACACAAACTCGCGCAAAAGCTACTTTTTCGTCACATGTAGTTACATATTAAACACTTTCCGTTACTCTCCACTCATTCCACTGTGGAAACTAGTATTTTTTTTCGTCGCCAAACGGTCCTATATCAAAGCAAACTACGCGTACTGGGCCAGGCGGCGCGGCGCGTCTGCGCACTTAGTGTTTCAAAACACGCTGCATAAACGTCCGTAACTCCTCGATGCCTTCACTTACAATCTTAAAACTTTGACACCGCCAAGCGACCACCGTCCTCAGTACGTCATAAAAATTTCAGCTCGACACGACCTTACTGTCCCAGAGAAAAACGCACTCAAAGACGCAAATACAAACCGAAAAGAAAAACGGGTTACACAAACTCGCGCAAAAGCTACTTTTTCGTCACATGTAGTTACATATTAAACACTTTCCGTTACTCTCCACTCATTCCACTGTGGAAACTAGTATTTTTTTTCGTCGCCAAACGGTCCTATATCAAAGCAAACTACGCGTACTGGGCCAGGCGGCGCGGCGCGTCTGCGCACTTAGTGTTTCAAAACACGCTGCATAAACGTCCGTAACTCCTCGATGCCTTCACTTACAATCTTAAAACTTTGACACCGCCAAGCGACCACCGTCCTCAGTACGTCATAAAAATTTCAGCTCGACACGACCTTACTGTCCCAGAGAAAAACGCACTCAAAGACGCAAATACAAACCGAAAAGAAAAACGGGTTACACAAACTCGCGCAAAAGCTACTTTTTCGTCACATGTAGTTACATATTAAACACTTTCCGTTACTCTCCACTCATTCCACTGTGGAAACTAGTATTTTTTTTCGTCGCCAAACGGTCCTATATCAAAGCAAACTACGCGTACTGGGCCAGGCGGCGCGGCGCGTCTGCGCACTTAGTGTTTCAAAACACGCTGCATAAACGTCCGTAACTCCTCGATGCCTTCACTTACAATCTTAAAACTTTGACACCGCCAAGCGACCACCGTCCTCAGTACGTCATAAAAATTTCAGCTCGACACGACCTTACTGTCCCAGAGAAAAACGCACTCAAAGACGCAAATACAAACCGAAAAGAAAAACGGGTTACACAAACTCGCGCAAAAGCTACTTTTTCGTCACATGTAGTTACATATTAAACACTTTCCGTTACTCTCCACTCATTCCACTGTGGAAACTAGTATTTTTTTTCGTCGCCAAACGGTCCTATATCAAAGCAAACTACGCGTACTGGGCCAGGCGGCGCGGCGCGTCTGCGCACTTAGTGTTTCAAAACACGCTGCATAAACGTCCGTAACTCCTCGATGCCTTCACTTACAATCTTAAAACTTTGACCCCGCCAAGCTACCACCGACCGCATTACGTGATATTCATTTCGACTTGATACGCCCTTACCCTCCCCGGAAAAAACGCTCTCAAAGACGCAAATGCAAACCGAAAAGAAAAACGGGTTACACAAACTCGCGCAAAAGCTACTTTTTCGTCACATGTAGTTACATATTAAACACTTTCCGTTACTCTCCACTCATTCCACTGTGGAAACTAGTATTTTTTTTCGTCGCCAAACGGTCCTATATCAAAGCAAACTACGCGTACTGGGCCAGGCGGCGCGGCGCGTCTGCGCACTTAGTGTTTCAAAACACGCTGCATAAACGTCCGTAACTCCTCGATGCCTTCACTTACAATCTTAAAACTTTGACCCCGCCAAGCTACCACCGACCGCATTACGTGATATTCATTTCGACTTGATACGCCCTTACCCTCCCCGGAAAAAACGCTCTCAAAGACGCAAATGCAAACCGAAAAGAAAAACGGGTTACACAAACTCGCGCAAAAGCTACTTTTTCGTCACATGTAGTTACATATTAAACACTTTCCGTTACTCTCCACTCATTCCACTGTGGAAACTAGTATTTTTTTTCGTCGCCAAACGGTCCTATATCAAAGCAAACTACGCGTACTGGGCCAGGCGGCGCGGCGCGTCTGCGCACTTAGTGTTTCAAAACACGCTGCATAAACGTCCGTAACTCCTCGATGCCTTCACTTACAATCTTAAAACTTTGACACCGCCAAGCGACCACCGTCCTCAGTACGTCATAAAAATTTCAGCTCGACACGACCTTACTGTCCCAGAGAAAAACGCACTCAAAGACGCAAATACAAACCGAAAAGAAAAACGGGTTACACAAACTCGCGCAAAAGCTACTTTTTCGTCACATGTAGTTACATATTAAACACTTTCCGTTACTCTCCACTCATTCCACTGTGGAAACTAGTATTTTTTTTCGTCGCCAAACGGTCCTATATCAAAGCAAACTACGCGTACTGGGCCAGGCGGCGCGGCGCGTCTGCGCACTTAGTGTTTCAAAACACGCTGCATAAACGTCCGTAACTCCTCGATGCCTTCACTTACAATCTTAAAACTTTGACACCGCCAAGCGACCACCGTCCTCAGTACGTCATAAAAATTTCAGCTCGACACGACCTTACTGTCCCAGAGAAAAACGCACTCAAAGACGCAAATACAAACCGAAAAGAAAAACGGGTTACACAAACTCGCGCAAAAGCTACTTTTTCGTCACATGTAGTTACATATTAAACACTTTCCGTTACTCTCCACTCATTCCACTGTGGAAACTAGTATTTTTTTTCGTCGCCAAACGGTCCTATATCAAAGCAAACTACGCGTACTGGGCCAGGCGGCGCGGCGCGTCTGCGCACTTAGTGTTTCAAAACACGCTGCATAAACGTCCGTAACTCCTCGATGCCTTCACTTACAATCTTAAAACTTTGACACCGCCAAGCGACCACCGTCCTCAGTACGTCATAAAAATTTCAGCTCGACACGACCTTACTGTCCCAGAGAAAAACGCACTCAAAGACGCAAATACAAACCGAAAAGAAAAACGGGTTACACAAACTCGCGCAAAAGCTACTTTTTCGTCACATGTAGTTACATATTAAACACTTACCGTTACTCTCCACTCATTCCACTGTGGAAACTAGTATTTTTTTTCGTCGCCAAACGGTCCTATATCAAAGCAAACTACGCGTACTGGGCCAGGCGGCGCGGCGCGTCTGCGCACTTAGTGTTTCAAAACACGCTGCATAAACGTCCGTAACTCCTCGATGCCTTCACTTACAATCTTAAAACTTTGACCCCGCCAAGCTACCACCGACCGCATTACGTGATATTCATTTCGACTTGATACGCCCTTACCCTCCCCGGAAAAAACGCTCTCAAAGACGCAAATGCAAACCGAAAAGAAAAACGGGTTACACAAACTCGCGCAAAAGCTACTTTTTCGTCACATGTAGTTACATATTAAACACTTTCCGTTACTCTCCACTCATTCCACTGTGGAAACTAGTATTTTTTTTCGTCGCCAAACGGTCCTATATCAAAGCAAACTACGCGTACTGGGCCAGGCGGCGCGGCGCGTCTGCGCACTTAGTGTTTCAAAACACGCTGCATAAACGTCCGTAACTCCTCGATGCCTTCACTTACAATCTTAAAACTTTGACCCCGCCAAGCTACCACCGACCGCATTACGTGATATTCATTTCGACTTGATACGCCCTTACCCTCCCCGGAAAAAACGCTCTCAAAGACGCAAATGCAAACCGAAAAGAAAAACGGGTTACACAAACTCGCGCAAAAGCTACTTTTTCGTCACATGTAGTTACATATTAAACACTTTCCGTTACTCTCCACTCATTCCACTGTGGAAACTAGTATTTTTTTTCGTCGCCAAACGGTCCTATATCAAAGCAAACTACGCGTACTGGGCCAGGCGGCGCGGCGCGTCTGCGCACTTAGTGTTTCAAAACACGCTGCATAAACGTCCGTAACTCCTCGATGCCTTCACTTACAATCTTAAAACTTTGACACCGCCAAGCGACCACCGTCCTCAGTACGTCATAAAAATTTCAGCTCGACACGACCTTACTGTCCCAGAGAAAAACGCACTCAAAGACGCAAATACAAACCGAAAAGAAAAACGGGTTACACAAACTCGCGCAAAAGCTACTTTTTCGTCACATGTAGTTACATATTAAACACTTTCCGTTACTCTCCACTCATTCCACTGTGGAAACTAGTATTTTTTTTCGTCGCCAAACGGTCCTATATCAAAGCAAACTACGCGTACTGGGCCAGGCGGCGCGGCGCGTCTGCGCACTTAGTGTTTCAAAACACGCTGCATAAACGTCCGTAACTCCTCGATGCCTTCACTTACAATCTTAAAACTTTGACACCGCCAAGCGACCACCGTCCTCAGTACGTCATAAAAATTTCAGCTCGACACGACCTTACTGTCCCAGAGAAAAACGCACTCAAAGACGCAAATACAAACCGAAAAGAAAAACGGGTTACACAAACTCGCGCAAAAGCTACTTTTTCGTCACATGTAGTTACATATTAAACACTTTCCGTTACTCTCCACTCATTCCACTGTGGAAACTAGTATTTTTTTTCGTCGCCAAACGGTCCTATATCAAAGCAAACTACGCGTACTGGGCCAGGCGGCGCGGCGCGTCTGCGCACTTAGTGTTTCAAAACACGCTGCATAAACGTCCGTAACTCCTCGATGCCTTCACTTACAATCTTAAAACTTTGACCCCGCCAAGCTACCACCGACCGCATTACGTGATATTCATTTCGACTTGATACGCCCTTACCCTCCCCGGAAAAAACGCTCTCAAAGACGCAAATGCAAACCGAAAAGAAAAACGGGTTACACAAACTCGCGCAAAAGCTACTTTTTCGTCACATGTAGTTACATATTAAACACTTTCCGTTACTCTCCACTCATTCCACTGTGGAAACTAGTATTTTTTTTCGTCGCCAAACGGTCCTATATCAAAGCAAACTACGCGTACTGGGCCAGGCGGCGCGGCGCGTCTGCGCACTTAGTGTTTCAAAACACGCTGCATAAACGTCCGTAACTCCTCGATGCCTTCACTTACAATCTTAAAACTTTGACCCCGCCAAGCTACCACCGACCGCATTACGTGATATTCATTTCGACTTGATACGCCCTTACCCTCCCCGGAAAAAACGCTCTCAAAGACGCAAATGCAAACCGAAAAGAAAAACGGGTTACACAAACTCGCGCAAAAGCTACTTTTTCGTCACATGTAGTTACATATTAAACACTTTCCGTTACTCTCCACTCATTCCACTGTGGAAACTAGTATTTTTTTTCGTCGCCAAACGGTCCTATATCAAAGCAAACTACGCGTACTGGGCCAGGCGGCGCGGCGCGTCTGCGCACTTAGTGTTTCAAAACACGCTGCATAAACGTCCGTAACTCCTCGATGCCTTCACTTACAATCTTAAAACTTTGACACCGCCAAGCGACCACCGTCCTCAGTACGTCATAAAAATTTCAGCTCGACACGACCTTACTGTCCCAGAGAAAAACGCACTCAAAGACGCAAATACAAACCGAAAAGAAAAACGGGTTACACAAACTCGCGCAAAAGCTACTTTTTCGTCACATGTAGTTACATATTAAACACTTTCCGTTACTCTCCACTCATTCCACTGTGGAAACTAGTATTTTTTTTCGTCGCCAAACGGTCCTATATCAAAGCAAACTACGCGTACTGGGCCAGGCGGCGCGGCGCGTCTGCGCACTTAGTGTTTCAAAACACGCTGCATAAACGTCCGTAACTCCTCGATGCCTTCACTTACAATCTTAAAACTTTGACACCGCCAAGCGACCACCGTCCTCAGTACGTCATAAAAATTTCAGCTCGACACGACCTTACTGTCCCAGAGAAAAACGCACTCAAAGACGCAAATACAAACCGAAAAGAAAAACGGGTTACACAAACTCGCGCAAAAGCTACTTTTTCGTCACATGTAGTTACATATTAAACACTTTCCGTTACTCTCCACTCATTCCACTGTGGAAACTAGTATTTTTTTTCGTCGCCAAACGGTCCTATATCAAAGCAAACTACGCGTACTGGGCCAGGCGGCGCGGCGCGTCTGCGCACTTAGTGTTTCAAAACACGCTGCATAAACGTCCGTAACTCCTCGATGCCTTCACTTACAATCTTAAAACTTTGACCCCGCCAAGCTACCACCGACCGCATTACGTGATATTCATTTCGACTTGATACGCCCTTACCCTCCCCGGAAAAAACGCTCTCAAAGACGCAAATGCAAACCGAAAAGAAAAACGGGTTACACAAACTCGCGCAAAAGCTACTTTTTCGTCACATGTAGTTACATATTAAACACTTTCCGTTACTCTCCACTCATTCCACTGTGGAAACTAGTATTTTTTTTCGTCGCCAAACGGTCCTATATCAAAGCAAACTACGCGTACTGGGCCAGGCGGCGCGGCGCGTCTGCGCACTTAGTGTTTCAAAACACGCTGCATAAACGTCCGTAACTCCTCGATGCCTTCACTTACAATCTTAAAACTTTGACCCCGCCAAGCTACCACCGACCGCATTACGTGATATTCATTTCGACTTGATACGCCCTTACCCTCCCCGGAAAAAACGCTCTCAAAGACGCAAATGCAAACCGAAAAGAAAAACGGGTTACACAAACTCGCGCAAAAGCTACTTTTTCGTCACATGTAGTTACATATTAAACACTTTCCGTTACTCTCCACTCATTCCACTGTGGAAACTAGTATTTTTTTTCGTCGCCAAACGGTCCTATATCAAAGCAAACTACGCGTACTGGGCCAGGCGGCGCGGCGCGTCTGCGCACTTAGTGTTTCAAAACACGCTGCATAAACGTCCGTAACTCCTCGATGCCTTCACTTACAATCTTAAAACTTTGACACCGCCAAGCGACCACCGTCCTCAGTACGTCATAAAAATTTCAGCTCGACACGACCTTACTGTCCCAGAGAAAAACGCACTCAAAGACGCAAATACAAACCGAAAAGAAAAACGGGTTACACAAACTCGCGCAAAAGCTACTTTTTCGTCACATGTAGTTACATATTAAACACTTTCCGTTACTCTCCACTCATTCCACTGTGGAAACTAGTATTTTTTTTCGTCGCCAAACGGTCCTATATCAAAGCAAACTACGCGTACTGGGCCAGGCGGCGCGGCGCGTCTGCGCACTTAGTGTTTCAAAACACGCTGCATAAACGTCCGTAACTCCTCGATGCCTTCACTTACAATCTTAAAACTTTGACACCGCCAAGCGACCACCGTCCTCAGTACGTCATAAAAATTTCAGCTCGACACGACCTTACTGTCCCAGAGAAAAACGCACTCAAAGACGCAAATACAAACCGAAAAGAAAAACGGGTTACACAAACTCGCGCAAAAGCTACTTTTTCGTCACATGTAGTTACATATTAAACACTTTCCGTTACTCTCCACTCATTCCACTGTGGAAACTAGTATTTTTTTTCGTCGCCAAACGGTCCTATATCAAAGCAAACTACGCGTACTGGGCCAGGCGGCGCGGCGCGTCTGCGCACTTAGTGTTTCAAAACACGCTGCATAAACGTCCGTAACTCCTCGATGCCTTCACTTACAATCTTAAAACTTTGACCCCGCCAAGCTACCACCGACCGCATTACGTGATATTCATTTCGACTTGATACGCCCTTACCCTCCCCGGAAAAAACGCTCTCAAAGACGCAAATGCAAACCGAAAAGAAAAACGGGTTACACAAACTCGCGCAAAAGCTACTTTTTCGTCACATGTAGTTACATATTAAACACTTTCCGTTACTCTCCACTCATTCCACTGTGGAAACTAGTATTTTTTTTCGTCGCCAAACGGTCCTATATCAAAGCAAACTACGCGTACTGGGCCAGGCGGCGCGGCGCGTCTGCGCACTTAGTGTTTCAAAACACGCTGCATAAACGTCCGTAACTCCTCGATGCCTTCACTTACAATCTTAAAACTTTGACCCCGCCAAGCTACCACCGACCGCATTACGTGATATTCATTTCGACTTGATACGCCCTTACCCTCCCCGGAAAAAACGCTCTCAAAGACGCAAATGCAAACCGAAAAGAAAAACGGGTTACACAAACTCGCGCAAAAGCTACTTTTTCGTCACATGTAGTTACATATTAAACACTTTCCGTTACTCTCCACTCATTCCACTGTGGAAACTAGTATTTTTTTTCGTCGCCAAACGGTCCTATATCAAAGCAAACTACGCGTACTGGGCCAGGCGGCGCGGCGCGTCTGCGCACTTAGTGTTTCAAAACACGCTGCATAAACGTCCGTAACTCCTCGATGCCTTCACTTACAATCTTAAAACTTTGACACCGCCAAGCGACCACCGTCCTCAGTACGTCATAAAAATTTCAGCTCGACACGACCTTACTGTCCCAGAGAAAAACGCACTCAAAGACGCAAATACAAACCGAAAAGAAAAACGGGTTACACAAACTCGCGCAAAAGCTACTTTTTCGTCACATGTAGTTACATATTAAACACTTTCCGTTACTCTCCACTCATTCCACTGTGGAAACTAGTATTTTTTTTCGTCGCCAAACGGTCCTATATCAAAGCAAACTACGCGTACTGGGCCAGGCGGCGCGGCGCGTCTGCGCACTTAGTGTTTCAAAACACGCTGCATAAACGTCCGTAACTCCTCGATGCCTTCACTTACAATCTTAAAACTTTGACCCCGCCAAGCTACCACCGACCGCATTACGTGATATTCATTTCGACTTGATACGCCCTTACCCTCCCCGGAAAAAACGCTCTCAAAGACGCAAATGCAAACCGAAAAGAAAAACGGGTTACACAAACTCGCGCAAAAGCTACTTTTTCGTCACATGTAGTTACATATTAAACACTTTCCGTTACTCTCCACTCATTCCACTGTGGAAACTAGTATTTTTTTTCGTCGCCAAACGGTCCTATATCAAAGCAAACTACGCGTACTGGGCCAGGCGGCGCGGCGCGTCTGCGCACTTAGTGTTTCAAAACACGCTGCATAAACGTCCGTAACTCCTCGATGCCTTCACTTACAATCTTAAAACTTTGACCCCGCCAAGCTACCACCGACCGCATTACGTGATATTCATTTCGACTTGATACGCCCTTACCCTCCCCGGAAAAAACGCTCTCAAAGACGCAAATGCAAACCGAAAAGAAAAACGGGTTACACAAACTCGCGCAAAAGCTACTTTTTCGTCACATGTAGTTACATATTAAACACTTTCCGTTACTCTCCACTCATTCCACTGTGGAAACTAGTATTTTTTTTCGTCGCCAAACGGTCCTATATCAAAGCAAACTACGCGTACTGGGCCAGGCGGCGCGGCGCGTCTGCGCACTTAGTGTTTCAAAACACGCTGCATAAACGTCCGTAACTCCTCGATGCCTTCACTTACAATCTTAAAACTTTGACCCCGCCAAGCTACCACCGACCGCATTACGTGATATTCATTTCGACTTGATACGCCCTTACCCTCCCCGGAAAAAACGCTCTCAAAGACGCAAATGCAAACCGAAAAGAAAAACGGGTTACACAAACTCGCGCAAAAGCTACTTTTTCGTCACATGTAGTTACATATTAAACACTTTCCGTTACTCTCCACTCATTCCACTGTGGAAACTAGTATTTTTTTTCGTCGCCAAACGGTCCTATATCAAAGCAAACTACGCGTACTGGGCCAGGCGGCGCGGCGCGTCTGCGCACTTAGTGTTTCAAAACACGCTGCATAAACGTCCGTAACTCCTCGATGCCTTCACTTACAATCTTAAAACTTTGACACCGCCAAGCGACCACCGTCCTCAGTACGTCATAAAAATTTCAGCTCGACACGACCTTACTGTCCCAGAGAAAAACGCACTCAAAGACGCAAATACAAACCGAAAAGAAAAACGGGTTACACAAACTCGCGCAAAAGCTACTTTTTCGTCACATGTAGTTACATATTAAACACTTTCCGTTACTCTCCACTCATTCCACTGTGGAAACTAGTATTTTTTTTCGTCGCCAAACGGTCCTATATCAAAGCAAACTACGCGTACTGGGCCAGGCGGCGCGGCGCGTCTGCGCACTTAGTGTTTCAAAACACGCTGCATAAACGTCCGTAACTCCTCGATGCCTTCACTTACAATCTTAAAACTTTGACCCCGCCAAGCTACCACCGACCGCATTACGTGATATTCATTTCGACTTGATACGCCCTTACCCTCCCCGGAAAAAACGCTCTCAAAGACGCAAATGCAAACCGAAAAGAAAAACGGGTTACACAAACTCGCGCAAAAGCTACTTTTTCGTCACATGTAGTTACATATTAAACACTTTCCGTTACTCTCCACTCATTCCACTGTGGAAACTAGTATTTTTTTTCGTCGCCAAACGGTCCTATATCAAAGCAAACTACGCGTACTGGGCCAGGCGGCGCGGCGCGTCTGCGCACTTAGTGTTTCAAAACACGCTGCATAAACGTCCGTAACTCCTCGATGCCTTCACTTACAATCTTAAAACTTTGACCCCGCCAAGCTACCACCGACCGCATTACGTGATATTCATTTCGACTTGATACGCCCTTACCCTCCCCGGAAAAAACGCTCTCAAAGACGCAAATGCAAACCGAAAAGAAAAACGGGTTACACAAACTCGCGCAAAAGCTACTTTTTCGTCACATGTAGTTACATATTAAACACTTTCCGTTACTCTCCACTCATTCCACTGTGGAAACTAGTATTTTTTTTCGTCGCCAAACGGTCCTATATCAAAGCAAACTACGCGTACTGGGCCAGGCGGCGCGGCGCGTCTGCGCACTTAGTGTTTCAAAACACGCTGCATAAACGTCCGTAACTCCTCGATGCCTTCACTTACAATCTTAAAACTTTGACCCCGCCAAGCTACCACCGACCGCATTACGTGATATTCATTTCGACTTGATACGCCCTTACCCTCCCCGGAAAAAACGCTCTCAAAGACGCAAATGCAAACCGAAAAGAAAAACGGGTTACACAAACTCGCGCAAAAGCTACTTTTTCGTCACATGTAGTTACATATTAAACACTTTCCGTTACTCTCCACTCATTCCACTGTGGAAACTAGTATTTTTTTTCGTCGCCAAACGGTCCTATATCAAAGCAAACTACGCGTACTGGGCCAGGCGGCGCGGCGCGTCTGCGCACTTAGTGTTTCAAAACACGCTGCATAAACGTCCGTAACTCCTCGATGCCTTCACTTACAATCTTAAAACTTTGACACCGCCAAGCGACCACCGTCCTCAGTACGTCATAAAAATTTCAGCTCGACACGACCTTACTGTCCCAGAGAAAAACGCACTCAAAGACGCAAATACAAACCGAAAAGAAAAACGGGTTACACAAACTCGCGCAAAAGCTACTTTTTCGTCACATGTAGTTACATATTAAACACTTTCCGTTACTCTCCACTCATTCCACTGTGGAAACTAGTATTTTTTTTCGTCGCCAAACGGTCCTATATCAAAGCAAACTACGCGTACTGGGCCAGGCGGCGCGGCGCGTCTGCGCACTTAGTGTTTCAAAACACGCTGCATAAACGTCCGTAACTCCTCGATGCCTTCACTTACAATCTTAAAACTTTGACCCCGCCAAGCTACCACCGACCGCATTACGTGATATTCATTTCGACTTGATACGCCCTTACCCTCCCCGGAAAAAACGCTCTCAAAGACGCAAATGCAAACCGAAAAGAAAAACGGGTTACACAAACTCGCGCAAAAGCTACTTTTTCGTCACATGTAGTTACATATTAAACACTTTCCGTTACTCTCCACTCATTCCACTGTGGAAACTAGTATTTTTTTTCGTCGCCAAACGGTCCTATATCAAAGCAAACTACGCGTACTGGGCCAGGCGGCGCGGCGCGTCTGCGCACTTAGTGTTTCAAAACACGCTGCATAAACGTCCGTAACTCCTCGATGCCTTCACTTACAATCTTAAAACTTTGACCCCGCCAAGCTACCACCGACCGCATTACGTGATATTCATTTCGACTTGATACGCCCTTACCCTCCCCGGAAAAAACGCTCTCAAAGACGCAAATGCAAACCGAAAAGAAAAACGGGTTACACAAACTCGCGCAAAAGCTACTTTTTCGTCACATGTAGTTACATATTAAACACTTTCCGTTACTCTCCACTCATTCCACTGTGGAAACTAGTATTTTTTTTCGTCGCCAAACGGTCCTATATCAAAGCAAACTACGCGTACTGGGCCAGGCGGCGCGGCGCGTCTGCGCACTTAGTGTTTCAAAACACGCTGCATAAACGTCCGTAACTCCTCGATGCCTTCACTTACAATCTTAAAACTTTGACACCGCCAAGCGACCACCGTCCTCAGTACGTCATAAAAATTTCAGCTCGACACGACCTTACTGTCCCAGAGAAAAACGCACTCAAAGACGCAAATACAAACCGAAAAGAAAAACGGGTTACACAAACTCGCGCAAAAGCTACTTTTTCGTCACATGTAGTTACATATTAAACACTTTCCGTTACTCTCCACTCATTCCACTGTGGAAACTAGTATTTTTTTTCGTCGCCAAACGGTCCTATATCAAAGCAAACTACGCGTACTGGGCCAGGCGGCGCGGCGCGTCTGCGCACTTAGTGTTTCAAAACACGCTGCATAAACGTCCGTAACTCCTCGATGCCTTCACTTACAATCTTAAAACTTTGACACCGCCAAGCGACCACCGTCCTCAGTACGTCATAAAAATTTCAGCTCGACACGACCTTACTGTCCCAGAGAAAAACGCACTCAAAGACGCAAATACAAACCGAAAAGAAAAACGGGTTACACAAACTCGCGCAAAAGCTACTTTTTCGTCACATGTAGTTACATATTAAACACTTTCCGTTACTCTCCACTCATTCCACTGTGGAAACTAGTATTTTTTTTCGTCGCCAAACGGTCCTATATCAAAGCAAACTACGCGTACTGGGCCAGGCGGCGCGGCGCGTCTGCGCACTTAGTGTTTCAAAACACGCTGCATAAACGTCCGTAACTCCTCGATGCCTTCACTTACAATCTTAAAACTTTGACCCCGCCAAGCTACCACCGACCGCATTACGTGATATTCATTTCGACTTGATACGCCCTTACCCTCCCCGGAAAAAACGCTCTCAAAGACGCAAATGCAAACCGAAAAGAAAAACGGGTTACACAAACTCGCGCAAAAGCTACTTTTTCGTCACATGTAGTTACATATTAAACACTTTCCGTTACTCTCCACTCATTCCACTGTGGAAACTAGTATTTTTTTTCGTCGCCAAACGGTCCTATATCAAAGCAAACTACGCGTACTGGGCCAGGCGGCGCGGCGCGTCTGCGCACTTAGTGTTTCAAAACACGCTGCATAAACGTCCGTAACTCCTCGATGCCTTCACTTACAATCTTAAAACTTTGACCCCGCCAAGCTACCACCGACCGCATTACGTGATATTCATTTCGACTTGATACGCCCTTACCCTCCCCGGAAAAAACGCTCTCAAAGACGCAAATGCAAACCGAAAAGAAAAACGGGTTACACAAACTCGCGCAAAAGCTACTTTTTCGTCACATGTAGTTACATATTAAACACTTTCCGTTACTCTCCACTCATTCCACTGTGGAAACTAGTATTTTTTTTCGTCGCCAAACGGTCCTATATCAAAGCAAACTACGCGTACTGGGCCAGGCGGCGCGGCGCGTCTGCGCACTTAGTGTTTCAAAACACGCTGCATAAACGTCCGTAACTCCTCGATGCCTTCACTTACAATCTTAAAACTTTGACACCGCCAAGCGACCACCGTCCTCAGTACGTCATAAAAATTTCAGCTCGACACGACCTTACTGTCCCAGAGAAAAACGCACTCAAAGACGCAAATACAAACCGAAAAGAAAAACGGGTTACACAAACTCGCGCAAAAGCTACTTTTTCGTCACATGTAGTTACATATTAAACACTTTCCGTTACTCTCCACTCATTCCACTGTGGAAACTAGTATTTTTTTTCGTCGCCAAACGGTCCTATATCAAAGCAAACTACGCGTACTGGGCCAGGCGGCGCGGCGCGTCTGCGCACTTAGTGTTTCAAAACACGCTGCATAAACGTCCGTAACTCCTCGATGCCTTCACTTACAATCTTAAAACTTTGACCCCGCCAAGCTACCACCGACCGCATTACGTGATATTCATTTCGACTTGATACGCCCTTACCCTCCCCGGAAAAAACGCTCTCAAAGACGCAAATGCAAACCGAAAAGAAAAACGGGTTACACAAACTCGCGCAAAAGCTACTTTTTCGTCACATGTAGTTACATATTAAACACTTTCCGTTACTCTCCACTCATTCCACTGTGGAAACTAGTATTTTTTTTCGTCGCCAAACGGTCCTATATCAAAGCAAACTACGCGTACTGGGCCAGGCGGCGCGGCGCGTCTGCGCACTTAGTGTTTCAAAACACGCTGCATAAACGTCCGTAACTCCTCGATGCCTTCACTTACAATCTTAAAACTTTGACCCCGCCAAGCTACCACCGACCGCATTACGTGATATTCATTTCGACTTGATACGCCCTTACCCTCCCCGGAAAAAACGCTCTCAAAGACGCAAATGCAAACCGAAAAGAAAAACGGGTTACACAAACTCGCGCAAAAGCTACTTTTTCGTCACATGTAGTTACATATTAAACACTTTCCGTTACTCTCCACTCATTCCACTGTGGAAACTAGTATTTTTTTTCGTCGCCAAACGGTCCTATATCAAAGCAAACTACGCGTACTGGGCCAGGCGGCGCGGCGCGTCTGCGCACTTAGTGTTTCAAAACACGCTGCATAAACGTCCGTAACTCCTCGATGCCTTCACTTACAATCTTAAAACTTTGACCCCGCCAAGCTACCACCGACCGCATTACGTGATATTCATTTCGACTTGATACGCCCTTACCCTCCCCGGAAAAAACGCTCTCAAAGACGCAAATGCAAACCGAAAAGAAAAACGGGTTACACAAACTCGCGCAAAAGCTACTTTTTCGTCACATGTAGTTACATATTAAACACTTTCCGTTACTCTCCACTCATTCCACTGTGGAAACTAGTATTTTTTTTCGTCGCCAAACGGTCCTATATCAAAGCAAACTACGCGTACTGGGCCAGGCGGCGCGGCGCGTCTGCGCACTTAGTGTTTCAAAACACGCTGCATAAACGTCCGTAACTCCTCGATGCCTTCACTTACAATCTTAAAACTTTGACACCGCCAAGCGACCACCGTCCTCAGTACGTCATAAAAATTTCAGCTCGACACGACCTTACTGTCCCAGAGAAAAACGCACTCAAAGACGCAAATACAAACCGAAAAGAAAAACGGGTTACACAAACTCGCGCAAAAGCTACTTTTTCGTCACATGTAGTTACATATTAAACACTTTCCGTTACTCTCCACTCATTCCACTGTGGAAACTAGTATTTTTTTTCGTCGCCAAACGGTCCTATATCAAAGCAAACTACGCGTACTGGGCCAGGCGGCGCGGCGCGTCTGCGCACTTAGTGTTTCAAAACACGCTGCATAAACGTCCGTAACTCCTCGATGCCTTCACTTACAATCTTAAAACTTTGACCCCGCCAAGCTACCACCGACCGCATTACGTGATATTCATTTCGACTTGATACGCCCTTACCCTCCCCGGAAAAAACGCTCTCAAAGACGCAAATGCAAACCGAAAAGAAAAACGGGTTACACAAACTCGCGCAAAAGCTACTTTTTCGTCACATGTAGTTACATATTAAACACTTTCCGTTACTCTCCACTCATTCCACTGTGGAAACTAGTATTTTTTTTCGTCGCCAAACGGTCCTATATCAAAGCAAACTACGCGTACTGGGCCAGGCGGCGCGGCGCGTCTGCGCACTTAGTGTTTCAAAACACGCTGCATAAACGTCCGTAACTCCTCGATGCCTTCACTTACAATCTTAAAACTTTGACCCCGCCAAGCTACCACCGACCGCATTACGTGATATTCATTTCGACTTGATACGCCCTTACCCTCCCCGGAAAAAACGCTCTCAAAGACGCAAATGCAAACCGAAAAGAAAAACGGGTTACACAAACTCGCGCAAAAGCTACTTTTTCGTCACATGTAGTTACATATTAAACACTTTCCGTTACTCTCCACTCATTCCACTGTGGAAACTAGTATTTTTTTTCGTCGCCAAACGGTCCTATATCAAAGCAAACTACGCGTACTGGGCCAGGCGGCGCGGCGCGTCTGCGCACTTAGTGTTTCAAAACACGCTGCATAAACGTCCGTAACTCCTCGATGCCTTCACTTACAATCTTAAAACTTTGACCCCGCCAAGCTACCACCGACCGCATTACGTGATATTCATTTCGACTTGATACGCCCTTACCCTCCCCGGAAAAAACGCTCTCAAAGACGCAAATGCAAACCGAAAAGAAAAACGGGTTACACAAACTCGCGCAAAAGCTACTTTTTCGTCACATGTAGTTACATATTAAACACTTTCCGTTACTCTCCACTCATTCCACTGTGGAAACTAGTATTTTTTTTCGTCGCCAAACGGTCCTATATCAAAGCAAACTACGCGTACTGGGCCAGGCGGCGCGGCGCGTCTGCGCACTTAGTGTTTCAAAACACGCTGCATAAACGTCCGTAACTCCTCGATGCCTTCACTTACAATCTTAAAACTTTGACCCCGCCAAGCTACCACCGACCGCATTACGTGATATTCATTTCGACTTGATACGCCCTTACCCTCCCCGGAAAAAACGCTCTCAAAGACGCAAATGCAAACCGAAAAGAAAAACGGGTTACACAAACTCGCGCAAAAGCTACTTTTTCGTCACATGTAGTTACATATTAAACACTTTCCGTTACTCTCCACTCATTCCACTGTGGAAACTAGTATTTTTTTTCGTCGCCAAACGGTCCTATATCAAAGCAAACTACGCGTACTGGGCCAGGCGGCGCGGCGCGTCTGCGCACTTAGTGTTTCAAAACACGCTGCATAAACGTCCGTAACTCCTCGATGCCTTCACTTACAATCTTAAAACTTTGACACCGCCAAGCGACCACCGTCCTCAGTACGTCATAAAAATTTCAGCTCGACACGACCTTACTGTCCCAGAGAAAAACGCACTCAAAGACGCAAATACAAACCGAAAAGAAAAACGGGTTACACAAACTCGCGCAAAAGCTACTTTTTCGTCACATGTAGTTACATATTAAACACTTTCCGTTACTCTCCACTCATTCCACTGTGGAAACTAGTATTTTTTTTCGTCGCCAAACGGTCCTATATCAAAGCAAACTACGCGTACTGGGCCAGGCGGCGCGGCGCGTCTGCGCACTTAGTGTTTCAAAACACGCTGCATAAACGTCCGTAACTCCTCGATGCCTTCACTTACAATCTTAAAACTTTGACCCCGCCAAGCTACCACCGACCGCATTACGTGATATTCATTTCGACTTGATACGCCCTTACCCTCCCCGGAAAAAACGCTCTCAAAGACGCAAATGCAAACCGAAAAGAAAAACGGGTTACACAAACTCGCGCAAAAGCTACTTTTTCGTCACATGTAGTTACATATTAAACACTTTCCGTTACTCTCCACTCATTCCACTGTGGAAACTAGTATTTTTTTTCGTCGCCAAACGGTCCTATATCAAAGCAAACTACGCGTACTGGGCCAGGCGGCGCGGCGCGTCTGCGCACTTAGTGTTTCAAAACACGCTGCATAAACGTCCGTAACTCCTCGATGCCTTCACTTACAATCTTAAAACTTTGACCCCGCCAAGCTACCACCGACCGCATTACGTGATATTCATTTCGACTTGATACGCCCTTACCCTCCCCGGAAAAAACGCTCTCAAAGACGCAAATGCAAACCGAAAAGAAAAACGGGTTACACAAACTCGCGCAAAAGCTACTTTTTCGTCACATGTAGTTACATATTAAACACTTTCCGTTACTCTCCACTCATTCCACTGTGGAAACTAGTATTTTTTTTCGTCGCCAAACGGTCCTATATCAAAGCAAACTACGCGTACTGGGCCAGGCGGCGCGGCGCGTCTGCGCACTTAGTGTTTCAAAACACGCTGCATAAACGTCCGTAACTCCTCGATGCCTTCACTTACAATCTTAAAACTTTGACCCCGCCAAGCTACCACCGACCGCATTACGTGATATTCATTTCGACTTGATACGCCCTTACCCTCCCCGGAAAAAACGCTCTCAAAGACGCAAATGCAAACCGAAAAGAAAAACGGGTTACACAAACTCGCGCAAAAGCTACTTTTTCGTCACATGTAGTTACATATTAAACACTTTCCGTTACTCTCCACTCATTCCACTGTGGAAACTAGTATTTTTTTTCGTCGCCAAACGGTCCTATATCAAAGCAAACTACGCGTACTGGGCCAGGCGGCGCGGCGCGTCTGCGCACTTAGTGTTTCAAAACACGCTGCATAAACGTCCGTAACTCCTCGATGCCTTCACTTACAATCTTAAAACTTTGACACCGCCAAGCGACCACCGTCCTCAGTACGTCATAAAAATTTCAGCTCGACACGACCTTACTGTCCCAGAGAAAAACGCACTCAAAGACGCAAATACAAACCGAAAAGAAAAACGGGTTACACAAACTCGCGCAAAAGCTACTTTTTCGTCACATGTAGTTACATATTAAACACTTTCCGTTACTCTCCACTCATTCCACTGTGGAAACTAGTATTTTTTTTCGTCGCCAAACGGTCCTATATCAAAGCAAACTACGCGTACTGGGCCAGGCGGCGCGGCGCGTCTGCGCACTTAGTGTTTCAAAACACGCTGCATAAACGTCCGTAACTCCTCGATGCCTTCACTTACAATCTTAAAACTTTGACACCGCCAAGCGACCACCGTCCTCAGTACGTCATAAAAATTTCAGCTCGACACGACCTTACTGTCCCAGAGAAAAACGCTCTCAAAGACGCAAATGCAAACCGAAAAGAAAAACGGGTTACACAAACTCGCGCAAAAGCTACTTTTTCGTCACATGTAGTTACATATTAAACACTTTCCGTTACTCTCCACTCATTCCACTGTGGAAACTAGTATTTTTTTTCGTCGCCAAACGGTCCTATATCAAAGCAAACTACGCGTACTGGGCCAGGCGGCGCGGCGCGTCTGCGCACTTAGTGTTTCAAAACACGCTGCATAAACGTCCGTAACTCCTCGATGCCTTCACTTACAATCTTAAAACTTTGACACCGCCAAGCGACCACCGTCCTCAGTACGTCATAAAAATTTCAGCTCGACACGACCTTACTGTCCCAGAGAAAAACGCACTCAAAGACGCAAATGCAAACCGAAAAGAAAAACGGGTTACACAAACTCGCGCAAAAGCTACTTTTTCGTCACATGTAGTTACATATTAAACACTTTCCGTTACTCTCCACTCATTCCACTGTGGAAACTAGTATTTTTTTTCGTCGCCAAACGGTCCTATATCAAAGCAAACTACGCGTACTGGGCCAGGCGGCGCGGCGCGTCTGCGCACTTAGTGTTTCAAAACACGCTGCATAAACGTCCGTAACTCCTCGATGCCTTCACTTACAATCTTAAAACTTTGACACCGCCAAGCGACCACCGTCCTCAGTACGTCATAAAAATTTCAGCTCGACACGACCTTACTGTCCCAGAGAAAAACGCTCTCAAAGACGCAAATGCAAACCGAAAAGAAAAACGGGTTACACAAACTCGCGCAAAAGCTACTTTTTCGTCACATGTAGTTACATATTAAACACTTTCCGTTACTCTCCACTCATTCCACTGTGGAAACTAGTATTTTTTTTCGTCGCCAAACGGTCCTATATCAAAGCAAACTACGCGTACTGGGCCAGGCGGCGCGGCGCGTCTGCGCACTTAGTGTTTCAAAACACGCTGCATAAACGTCCGTAACTCCTCGATGCCTTCACTTACAATCTTAAAACTTTGACACCGCCAAGCGACCACCGTCCTCAGTACGTCATAAAAATTTCAGCTCGACACGACCTTACTGTCCCAGAGAAAAACGCACTCAAAGACGCAAATACAAACCGAAAAGAAAAACGGGTTACACAAACTCGCGCAAAAGCTACTTTTTCGTCACATGTAGTTACATATTAAACACTTTCCGTTACTCTCCACTCATTCCACTGTGGAAACTAGTATTTTTTTTCGTCGCCAAACGGTCCTATATCAAAGCAAACTACGCGTACTGGGCCAGGCGGCGCGGCGCGTCTGCGCACTTAGTGTTTCAAAACACGCTGCATAAACGTCCGTAACTCCTCGATGCCTTCACTTACAATCTTAAAACTTTGACCCCGCCAAGCTACCACCGACCGCATTACGTGATATTCATTTCGACTTGATACGCCCTTACCCTCCCCGGAAAAAACGCTCTCAAAGACGCAAATGCAAACCGAAAAGAAAAACGGGTTACACAAACTCGCGCAAAAGCTACTTTTTCGTCACATGTAGTTACATATTAAACACTTTCCGTTACTCTCCACTCATTCCACTGTGGAAACTAGTATTTTTTTTCGTCGCCAAACGGTCCTATATCAAAGCAAACTACGCGTACTGGGCCAGGCGGCGCGGCGCGTCTGCGCACTTAGTGTTTCAAAACACGCTGCATAAACGTCCGTAACTCCTCGATGCCTTCACTTACAATCTTAAAACTTTGACCCCGCCAAGCTACCACCGACCGCATTACGTGATATTCATTTCGACTTGATACGCCCTTACCCTCCCCGGAAAAAACGCTCTCAAAGACGCAAATGCAAACCGAAAAGAAAAACGGGTTACACAAACTCGCGCAAAAGCTACTTTTTCGTCACATGTAGTTACATATTAAACACTTTCCGTTACTCTCCACTCATTCCACTGTGGAAACTAGTATTTTTTTTCGTCGCCAAACGGTCCTATATCAAAGCAAACTACGCGTACTGGGCCAGGCGGCGCGGCGCGTCTGCGCACTTAGTGTTTCAAAACACGCTGCATAAACGTCCGTAACTCCTCGATGCCTTCACTTACAATCTTAAAACTTTGACCCCGCCAAGCTACCACCGACCGCATTACGTGATATTCATTTCGACTTGATACGCCCTTACCCTCCCCGGAAAAAACGCTCTCAAAGACGCAAATGCAAACCGAAAAGAAAAACGGGTTACACAAACTCGCGCAAAAGCTACTTTTTCGTCACATGTAGTTACATATTAAACACTTTCCGTTACTCTCCACTCATTCCACTGTGGAAACTAGTATTTTTTTTCGTCGCCAAACGGTCCTATATCAAAGCAAACTACGCGTACTGGGCCAGGCGGCGCGGCGCGTCTGCGCACTTAGTGTTTCAAAACACGCTGCATAAACGTCCGTAACTCCTCGATGCCTTCACTTACAATCTTAAAACTTTGACACCGCCAAGCGACCACCGTCCTCAGTACGTCATAAAAATTTCAGCTCGACACGACCTTACTGTCCCAGAGAAAAACGCACTCAAAGACGCAAATACAAACCGAAAAGAAAAACGGGTTACACAAACTCGCGCAAAAGCTACTTTTTCGTCACATGTAGTTACATATTAAACACTTTCCGTTACTCTCCACTCATTCCACTGTGGAAACTAGTATTTTTTTTCGTCGCCAAACGGTCCTATATCAAAGCAAACTACGCGTACTGGGCCAGGCGGCGCGGCGCGTCTGCGCACTTAGTGTTTCAAAACACGCTGCATAAACGTCCGTAACTCCTCGATGCCTTCACTTACAATCTTAAAACTTTGACACCGCCAAGCGACCACCGTCCTCAGTACGTCATAAAAATTTCAGTTCGACACGACCTTACTGTCCCAGAGAAAAACGCACTCAAAGACGCAAATACAAACCGAAAAGAAAAACGGGTTACACAAACTCGCGCAAAAGCTACTTTTTCGTCACATGTAGTTACATATTAAACACTTTCCGTTACTCTCCACTCATTCCACTGTGGAAACTAGTATTTTTTTTCGTCGCCAAACGGTCCTATATCAAAGCAAACTACGCGTACTGGGCCAGGCGGCGCGGCGCGTCTGCGCACTTAGTGTTTCAAAACACGCTGCATAAACGTCCGTAACTCCTCGATGCCTTCACTTACAATCTTAAAACTTTGACCCCGCCAAGCTACCACCGACCGCATTACGTGATATTCATTTCGACTTGATACGCCCTTACCCTCCCCGGAAAAAACGCTCTCAAAGACGCAAATGCAAACCGAAAAGAAAAACGGGTTACACAAACTCGCGCAAAAGCTACTTTTTCGTCACATGTAGTTACATATTAAACACTTTCCGTTACTCTCCACTCATTCCACTGTGGAAACTAGTATTTTTTTTCGTCGCCAAACGGTCCTATATCAAAGCAAACTACGCGTACTGGGCCAGGCGGCGCGGCGCGTCTGCGCACTTAGTGTTTCAAAACACGCTGCATAAACGTCCGTAACTCCTCGATGCCTTCACTTACAATCTTAAAACTTTGACCCCGCCAAGCTACCACCGACCGCATTACGTGATATTCATTTCGACTTGATACGCCCTTACCCTCCCCGGAAAAAACGCTCTCAAAGACGCAAATGCAAACCGAAAAGAAAAACGGGTTACACAAACTCGCGCAAAAGCTACTTTTTCGTCACATGTAGTTACATATTAAACACTTTCCGTTACTCTCCACTCATTCCACTGTGGAAACTAGTATTTTTTTTCGTCGCCAAACGGTCCTATATCAAAGCAAACTACGCGTACTGGGCCAGGCGGCGCGGCGCGTCTGCGCACTTAGTGTTTCAAAACACGCTGCATAAACGTCCGTAACTCCTCGATGCCTTCACTTACAATCTTAAAACTTTGACACCGCCAAGCGACCACCGTCCTCAGTACGTCATAAAAATTTCAGCTCGACACGACCTTACTGTCCCAGGCAAAAACGCACTCAAAGACGTAAATACAAACCGAAAAGAAAAACGGGTTACACAAACTCACGCAAAAGCTACTTTTTCGTCTTATCTAGTTACAAATTAAACACTTTCCGTTACCCTCCTTTCATTCTACTGTGGAAACTAGTATTTTTTTACGTCGCCACGCGGTCCGATATCAAAGCAAATTACGCTTACTGCGCTAGCCGGCGCGGCGCGTCTCCGCTCATCGTGTTTCAAAACACACTGCATAAACGTCCGTAACTCATCGATGCCTTCACTTACAATCTTAAAACTTTGACACCGCCAAGCGACCACCGTCCTCAGTACGTCATAAAAATTTCAGCTCGATACGACCTCACTGTCCCAGGCAAAAACGCACTCAAAGACGTAAATACAAACCGAAAAGAAAAACGGGTTACACAAACTCACGCAAAAGCTACTTTTTCGTCTTATCTAGTTACAAATTAAACACTTTCCGTTACCCTCCTTTCATTCTACTGTGGAAACTAGTATTTTTTTACGTCGCCACGCGGTCCGATATCAAAGCAAATTACGCTTACTGCGCTAGCCGGCGCGGCGCGTCTCCGCTCATCGTGTTTCAAAACACACTGCATAAACGTCCGTAACTCATCGATGCCTTCACTTACAATCTTAAAACTTTGACACCGCCAAGCGACCACCGTCCTCAGTACGTCATAAAAATTTCACCTCGATACGACCTCACTGTCCCAGGCAAAAACGCACTCAAAGACGTAAATACAAACCGAAAAGAAAAACGGGTTACACAAACTCACGCAAAAGCTACTTTTTCGTCTTATCTAGTTACAAATTAAACACTTTCCGTTACCCTCCTTTCATTCTACTGTGGAAACTAGTATTTTTTTACGTCGCCACGCGGTCCGATATCAAAGCAAATTACGCTTACTGCGCTAGCCGGCGCGGCGCGTCTCCGCTCATCGTGTTTCAAAACACACTGCATAAACGTCCGTAACTCATCGATGCCTTCACTTACAATCTTAAAACTTTGACACCGCCAAGCGACCACCGTCCTCAGTACGTCATAAAAATTTCACCTCGATACGACCTCACTGTCCCAGGCAAAAACGCACTCAAAGACGTAAATACAAACCGAAAAGAAAAACGGGTTACACAAACTCGCGCAAAAGCTACTTTTTCGTCACATGTAGTTACATATTAAACACTTTCCGATGGTATGAAACGTGGTGTGCCGGCCGGAGTGGCCCAGCGGTTCTAGGCGCTACAGTCTGGAACCGCGCGACCGCTACGGTCGCAGGTTCGAATCCTGCCGCGGGCATGGATGTGTGTGATGTCCTTAGGTTACTTAGGTTTAAGTAGTTCTAAGTTCTAGGGGACTTATGACCTCAGCAGTTGAGTCCCATAGTGCTCAGAGCCACTTGAACCATTTTGAAACGTGGTGTGTGTCCGCATGCGCCAAAGAGCAGCGTATAACGCAGTCAGGCACCGTAAAATAAAGCCTTGGTGACTTTTGTTCTCGCGATCATTGCTCACCGGCGACATGACAGAGTAATATCGCGGACAGAAGATTTTTTGTTTTTTGTTTTTATCGCCTTTCCAGTAAATTAGTTGTGACCTTCACTGCGGTTCTCGTCTTCACATATGCAGTGTGTAAAAGCCGACGATAGATCTTTTTTCTTATCCGTTACTAGTTACGAACGCAATCTGTAGAAACGGAAGGACAACAGCTGGACACATTGTACGAAGCAAAACACGTTCTGACACTGCGATTATAATCCGCGTCGATACGAAACACACGACGCTGTCAACTTCTTTATTATGTCTTGACAATCGATGGGTGGCGACTACATATCTGCTAATCCTATGTACGTGTTTAAGGTTTCGCCTTGACTCGAGAGGAATTTTTCTAGCCATCGTACGTCTTGAAAACCGTGGAGCTCCGTCCCTTACCGCTACGCATACTCCACACAACGCATGTCATGCAAGTGAGCATAATAAAAGTATCACATGCGGTAATTGGCTTGGATAAAAACGTTTCGACGGTACTTTTTTACGATTATTATACGTGTTTTCCGGAAGATTTACTCACAGAATCTCCTCCTTCTCAGGGGTGTAGGGTAAGATCAGCTGAGACAGAAGGTTATCCATGTAGGTGCGGAGTGCGAAACAGCATACTTCGAATGCACTACAATGGTACAACTACCAGCGACTAGGAGTGTGATTCACGTGTGGGAATGGACACGCATCTCGCAATTGGCGGGCAACGCAAGATTCTGCTGTTCCTAAATATTAAAAATTAAGTCGCTGTGCCAATTACGGATTCACTATCGTTTCGATGACGAACACTTGCATATATATTTTCCTCCCGCTTTCGTTTATCTCAGAAAACCGCCACTACTCGCGGGAGAGCTAAAATTTACACCGATCCTCGTGGTAGCAGGAACAATCAGTCACTGAGGCAGCGACAAAACTCTGTCGGTTGCAGGAGAACGGAAGACTAGCATAAAAAGAAATTCAGCTTCTACATTACCACTGTTTACATTTGTGATTAACTTTTAAATTCGCTCACACTCTGTACAGTGTAATTATGAGGAGCTGATGCTGGTTTCACGGTTTGTGTGTCGCGTGCCAGCGTTCCAGTGACGTAGCAAAATATAGGTGGACGATCGGCGTGGGAGTCATTGAATGACATATGTGCAGTGTACGTAAAAAATTAAAAATTTAAGCAGTGCTGTTTCAGCGAAGTTTGCCATCCCGCATCGTTGTACAGGGTACATACAAAATATATGATGAAAAGTGTAGCCTAGAAAGGCTGCATGAAACACAGAAATTTGAGAATAGCATTTAGGCGTCGCAATTGCACATTTTCGGCGGTACCGGAACGTAATTAAAATCTCCCACACGGGCATCTTGGCACCAGATGATGGTTAATTTACCGAAAATGTATACCTATGAAATGATCGATAAAAATAAATGATTAATTGCAGCGGATACAAGAAGACTTGGTTGCCAAGTGACGTCACACGTCAGTGTGGTCTGCTGCCGTCTCTAAACGCCCCTCAGCCGCTGTCGTCACCATTAAGACGTCACGGAAGACTCAGCTGTCACGACAGCCCTGTGATGGCAGACATCTATAGCCAAGTCTTTCTATTTTTTTGCTTGTTTATCGTTGTTGCCGAGAAAACTGCCGCATTCATTCACGTAATTCAGTTTGGAAGGTCACATGAATTACATGTAGAGGTAATGACAAAATCATTCATGTGTGGCAACAGGGAATGCTCTGGCTGGAGGTATTGTTTCCTGGGTGATAGCGTGCTAGACACAAGACTACTATCTCATGTGAGCGTTACGTAAGGAAGATACAACAGTAGGAATAGTAACAGTCAACTTCGTTATGAATTACTGGCTTAATTATGTGTAGCTCATAAGAAATAGTCTGATTCAGTTGTGTGTAAAATGAAATGTGGCAAGGACGATAACTTTTAGTGAGTTTGTCTGTTGCGAGCGTAACTTTAAACTTTGATTTTTTTAATAGATAAAACTGTTTATCTTTTAAAATTCTCGTCGCATTAAACTAAAAGAAAAGTGCTGTCTGACTGCTAGCTGCCGCGTTCGTTACTTCTTTCTGTTTTCATTTCTTTAATAGAATCTCAGTTGCTCTAGAGAAACTCAGAATCTAACTGCCATCTTTCCGTGGCGCCTACAGCAAAATCGACCGCTGATGCACCGACAGAGCTCTGTGGTCTGCGAGAGATAGAGAATTAACGGAGAGATAAATTCGCCTTCTATATTACTACGATCTGCATTTGCAGGTGTATACGTAAACAGAATATCTGAAGAACAGGATAAATTTAAAGTATCACACGTGTATCGGACTTGGCTGACGCACCATGTTTCATTTTTCAATATCTCATAAAAGAGCCAAAATGAATGACGGATAAGCAGCCACTTAATTAACATAATTATCTGTAGCGAATGTTCAAACCGACCACCGTTGTCATGCTGACATAGCGCCTTAAATATTCACGTGCGGCCTCTGGCTTCTACATTGAGATTCTTTCATTTGTTGCCGTCCTTGTGCCCTACACTTTTGGTCAAATTGTGTTTCCGCACCCTGCATATGCCAGACGAGGCGTGACAGAGGGTTGGTCGAATTCCAGTACACTTAATCTTTGATAGAAAGTGTGGAAAACGGCAAAATGACGGAATGCGTTGGAAGCAATTTGTAACTTTAAAATTCAGTGGATGATAACTATGATACGTTTAACAAAGGCGCTAAGGAAATAGATGTGAAATACGTTTCTCGATTACAAAATGTCCTCAGGTAAAGTAGTAAATGTACAAGTGTCGTGACAAGCGTATCAGTCACGCTATTATGGGGCACCACGTGAGACCGCACAGAGTCAGTATTAATGAAAGTAAAGACTATGCACCGTCGGTCAACTGCCAAAGCATTGAAAACGAAGCAAAATTTTTAACTGCGTTGGTCACATTGTTACCATCAACGTGAGTAACGGCGGTACTCTTTTTTATCGTCTGTGATTCGGTATTGATGACTCAGAGGCTGTTGAATACGGCGATATTAACTTCTCTTTGTATTTCAATAAACATTTGAAACATGTGGAGAACAATCTATGAAACCACGTAGACCTCGACCAGAATTTAATATTTTCTGTGATTTAACACCTAGCCTGGTTACTGAGCAGGTAAGGTGGACGGTACGACAGATATGACGTTTACACGGGGGACAACATTCACAAGACGAAACTTTGGGCAACTGCTTTTCTCTAGTCATGTTTGCATATGAAACGTTAGTCCGAACAAGCCTCTATTTTGCGAGCTTCATAACATTTACGCTCACAGCCTCTGCAATGCAAGTATCCTCGGTACAGCGAACTTTTCGGCGTTTCCCTAATATCGAGAGGAGACATTAACAAATGGTGGAGGGTACGGACTTGTTACGGACGCCAGTGAAAACATGGGGAGCAGGAGGAGGTTGCACATAAATGGATGTTCAAAAGTATCCACGTCCGTTAAAGCGTTGGAAGGTGCTGTATTGAGCGACAAAAGTTACGTTTACTGGTGCACGGTTGTGAACTAAGTGTAGATACAGGTTGCGCACTTACTTCTTTTACGGCTTTGTGGTACCCACTATTCAAACACGATGGAGAATGGCCAGCATACTTGACAACAGGTTACAATAAGGATAACTTTAAAGTTTCCACATTATCAAGAAGACGAGACTGGCCTGTTTTTATACACGACCGGAATGTACAGGAGACCACTGCACCATTTCCGGAGAGAAGATGTCACAGCGATGTAAACACGTCGTCTACTCGGCTCGCGCGATCCTTTTGCACATCACCAGACACAGCGATTAATAATTATATTAGCTGGCAGCTGTAGCCAGCAGAGTTGAAACCAGTCGGAAAGATGTCCGCCGTTTACGTTTTCAAGGTGTATTAAGCGTATAGTAGAGCAAAAATGAGACACATTGAAATGAAAAAAAAATTGTTTCTTCAGTACTTTAGTAATAAGAATGTGAGGCCAGGGTCACTCGATTACAGGCGTGGCGTGTTTGCCAGTGCAGGATCGTCGGTAATGAATGACTCGCGAGTGTCGATGATGCGACGTCTCCACAGAGTATCAGCAAGAGACGCCCTCCCCAGACCTGAATATGTGTAACACAACTGAAGCGAAGGGAACAGTCAATTCTGGGAAGCGCGCCATATTTCTAACATTTTCCCTCGTTTGCCACTTGCCTCATCTAAGTGTAATACTTTGCCTAGCGTTATACGTAAAAATATTTAGAGTACTGTTACCAACATAAAATATAGGAATACAGACATTCTTTTGTATAAGAAAAGGGCTTCACATTTTTCTGTCGTCAGAGAAGCCGCAAAAACCAGATTTCCCCCCAAAAAATTCAATTTGCGCAGCGGCTATGCTACGGAGCAATTGGTCGAATCATTTGCGTCCGGACGTGGGGGAGCAGCGTCGCAGACGTCGACACCTCGTCTGGCAGCACGGCGACAGTGATGCGGAGCCGAAGTAAAGGAGACGAATCTTTCTAAAGTAATCCTGAACAGATACAAAAGTTTAACTCGACAAGAGCACGGACAGCGTCTGACGTAAGAATGCCGTCGCAAGCCACTCCGTTCCCCGTTGTAACGGAATTTTAGGCGCACAGCTGTTTTCGCAACAGTTTATTGTAAACACTGCGTCATTTGAATTGTCCGCTTATCTGATTCTGACGAATTACAGGGCGGTGAACTGGAAGGAACTGCGATTACGATGAGAAGTTGAAGGTTTTTCTTAGCTGTAGATTAATCGGAAGAACGTAACATTTCTTATCGTATCTTCTGTGGATTAGGGGAGACCACACCATGCTGATTCAGTCTATTCACCTATGAGATGAAATAAAAAAAATTAAACAGATTTACCCCTAGTTCGCAAATGCCTTCATCGCCTCGCTAGTACGGACGACCTCCAGATTCAGCCGTTGACAAAAGTTTGCAACCGACGCTTCCTCCTTTCCCAAACAGAGCAGGGCACACAGCGAGAGGTGAATAGCGTACACAGAAATGAATGACTTCGTTAAATATGCTGATATCAGCTGTCTTTTCTTTCCTTTCTGCTCTCACTATAAAGCTACGGCGCAAGAGTAACACACACTGTGTGACGTGGTGGTTGTACGTGCAGGAACGGTGAAGTATAATCTGCCGGAACCAAGAGGTGCTATCAGTTTCTTCTGACCAGAAGAGAAAGTAGCTTCAAATGTTACCAATACTGACTAAACTGAAAGCAGCAAAATACTTGTTCCAGAACCACATCTTCACTGGCTCCAAAACTTTAATAGCAACTGGAAGTTTCGATGTTTACGTCGAGGCATCTATGCATTGTATGCATTGTTCATGCAAATCTCCTGAGTACAACAGACGCTTTGTTACGCCAAAGTCAGTGTATCAATGACAAATTAAAACTTCTAGTAGTAGACAGTGGTTCTAGTACGGCAACTGTGTTTCCCGTAATTGGGTCACAGTTTTCAAAGATTACGTACATGTATGACTGGCGCCAGTTTCTACTACAGTCTTCTAGTAAGGACCATTTAAACACGACGGAGAGTGCACAACACGTTTTGTAGAAGCAGATATTAATGAGTAATTTACTCTGTGTCGTCATCAAGGGAACTCTGATATTGCTTTGATACGTGGCCGGAATGTGTGAGATGTCGCAGAACTACTTTGCGGAGGAAGATGGAACTACAACGATAACACGGAGGAATCTTTTGGAATACTGAACGTATCATCTTGGTGAACAGAGGATAAGGTAGGGGCTGCATACGTGGGTTGTGACAATCTCTCGTAATAAACAGGACGGGAGTGTAGAGGTTATAACGTCACGGTTGTGTATCATGGAACGCCATGTATGTGGAACATATGTAAATTTTCCACAGAATGACTACACATCTGCATATGCGTTTCTAGGGCTGGGCTGACAGCGGTGAGTTCCCGCGCTTGCCGACCATCAGAAAGACACGTGAAACAAAAGTCGTTACAGTTTGCCCACTGACGGATCACTCAGGAATGTTTGGACACTCTTTCAAAAGGTTTCAACCCAAATGACAACAACACACGCTACGCGGCAAACATTTCCCAAAATTCTTGGATTGGATGAAAGCAGGGATGTTGGCTGTGTCGGTCGTCATTTCTGAAACTCTACGAATGGCGAAAATTTTTGACACGACAGAGCGTTAATCTCTAACCCACTATTATGAATTTACTATACAAGCAACGTTTTTTGGTACATCACGCTTCTTATCTCGAAATTGCTTCGTCATCTGTACTAGGTCAAGCACAAGTCGTAGGTTTTTATTCTGTATTAAAATAGGACATTACGGATGTCACTTCTTAAAGCATAATGCCACACATGAGACGCAGTCGTAAGGAAGTGGCCAGAAAACTATATGCTTCCCGCCAACGGATTCTGTGGAAGCGGCCAGCTAAATGAGCCACAGTCCAACAAGAAAAGGAATTGGTCGCATTACTGTAAGTCTGCCATTTGTGAAAATAAGGAGGTGGCAGGACATTGTTTGAAACGTTTGCTGTCGTTCCACGTGGCCAAACGTAACAGGGATAGTTACCGCATTAACGTCGCGAATGTTTGCAGAAGTAGGTTAACTGAATTAGTAGATGTGTCACACTAATACAAAAAGATCAGTTGTTGAAGTCAGTACTTGATTCCAGTTGCAGGTAATGTAACCGTCTAATGTATTTGGTTTCGAACCTCAACACGGCAAGGATAGATGAATGCTCCGTGTATATGTGTATCTCTACGGCCGAACACATGAAACCGTGGTGTGTGTGCACAGTTTCACATACGCCAACGGCGAGCATATAACGCAGTCAGGCACCGTAAACCAAAGTTGTGGTGGCCTTCGTTCTCGCGATGGGCGCTACCCAGCTACACGACAAAATAACACCGCTGACGCAAGATTTTTCCTTTTCTTTGCCTTTTCAGTGAATTAATTGTTGATTTGAATGTGGTCGTCGTCCTCTCGTGTGCAGTGTGTAAAGGCCCTCGAAGAATCCTTTTTCATCTGTTACCATTTAACGAATGCAATTTGTAGAAACAGAAGGCGAACGGCTAGGCACGTAGGCAGGAAGTAATACAGGCTCTCACACTGAGTTTTAATTTCACATCGATACAAAGCCGACGATGCTGTCCACTTTTTAATTACGTCATCATAAACGATGTCTGGCGAGAACATATTCGCTAATTCTACGTACCCGGCTAAGACTTGGCCTTGCCTCTAGAGCAATTTTTCTATCCATTATACGTCATCAAAACCGTGGAGTGTAAATTCGTTCCAGCTCTTACCGCTTCGCATATTCCGCACAACGCGTGTCATCCACGTCAGCATAATAAAACAGCATCATTGAGTTATTTGGCTTGGATAGAAACGTTTTGACAGTGCTTTTTTTACGGTTTTCTTTACATGTTTACCGGGAGATTTTTTCACTCAATCGCCTCCTTCTCGGGAGTGTAGGGTAAAATCAGCTGGAGGCAGCTGTGACAGGAGGCCATCCACGAATGTGCGGAATGCGAAACAGCACAGTCCAGATGCGTTACAGTGGTACAACTGGCCAGCGACTACGGCTGTGATTCACATGTGGGGAAGGACACACACCTACTCGAGTTCTTGCTGTGGGTAGACATGCGTCGTGTAGGGATTCACTCTCATTTCGACGATGAACACTTGCATCTGAATTTTTCTCCCGTTTTCGCTTATTTCACAAAACCGCCATTACTCGCGGGAGAGTTAAAACTGCCAACATTCCGCGGTGCTGGCAGCAACAATCGGTCTCTGACGCAGCGACAAAGCTCTGTCGGTTGCAGGAGACGGAAAATTAACAGAAAAATACATCCAGCTTCTACATTACTACTATATGTATTTGTGACTAACGTCTAAATGTGCTGACAATCAGTACGGAGTAATTATGCAGATCTGATGCTGGTTTCGTGATTTTGTGCGTCGCGTGCTGGCTTTCCACTGACGTGACGCAATGTGGGCGGAAGACCGGGGTGGGAGTCATTCAGTGAAGTATGTGTAGCGTACGTTAAAAGTGAACAAATTAAGCAGTGCTGGTTTCGCCATCCTGCATCGTTATACAGGGACCGGAGAAACGATTTGACCAAAAGTGTAGCGCGCAAAGACAGTGTGAAACATAGTGAGTACAACTCGGGGTCGCAAATTTGTATTTTCGGCGCCACAGGAACGTAATTGAAATCTGACATGTGGACGTCTTTACTCAAAATGAAAGACAATTCATAGAAAATGTAAGTGTAACCACAATCTATGGACGAACCAGTCTCAGGAAGGTAACAAGGAAAACTCAAAGCATCACATACACGTGTATAATACTTAGCCGACGTTCCACACAACACTTCTTTAGACAATCACATGTGCATGTTTTATATTTCAAGATGTCTTCAAAAGGGCAAAGTAAAGGAAACGTGATCCACCACTTACTTAGTGTTAAGTATGTCGCAGCAAATGTTCAAACTGCCCACCGTTTTTATGCTGGCATAGCGCTATAAATATTCAACAGCGATCTCTAGTTCCTATACTCGGATTGGTTTTTTCAATGCTGTCTTTCTGCCCTACACTTTGGGTCAGACTGTTTTTTTTTTTTTTTTCACACACTGTACATGTGAGACAAGACGAGGCAGAATGATGGTCAACTTCTCAGGAGTCCATAGAAAGTGCTGGAAACGGCAAAATGACGGAATGCGTTGGTACTGGTAGATAACTTTAAAATTTATTAGAAAAAGTGCGATACGTTTAACCAAGGCGCTAGACTGTAAGATACGTTTCTTGGTCGCAAAAAGTCCTCGACTGAAGTAGTGAATCTACAAATGTCATCACAATAGCCTCCGTCACGTTACTATGGAGCAACATATGAGCCCCTGCAGCATCGGTATTCACGAAACGAGAGACAGTGCACCGGTGGTCAGTTCCCAAAGCACTGAAAATTAAACACGATTTTTAACTGTGTTGGTCCCATTGCTCCTATCGTCGTAAGTACAGTATTTTTACAGCTTCTGTGACGTGGAAGTGATGACAGAGACCGATGAATACCGTCATATCAACTCCCCCCACACGTTAACCTATGGAACCAAGTAGCCCTCATTTCTTCTTCTGATCAGAGGCAAACCACATTCAATTTATTTACGTTTTTGACTGTACTCAAACGTGGTGAATTTTGCCTCTAGTCCTCCGTCAAGGTAGCTGACACCTGCTGCGATTTTCCATGTTTGTATTCGGCAGTCAAGATGAACGGTACGACAGAGACGACGACTACACGGGAAACAGCAGTCAGGTGAGGAAAATTTCGGAAACCATTTTTCTCTAATGATGAGGTTGCATGTTAAACATTAATCGGCTTTGATAGGATGAACAAACGTCGATGTCCAGAGCTTCATAATTTTTACACGCATCTCTCTGCAATGGAGCTGCCCTTGACGAAGCGAACTTGTCATTTTGTGTAATATGAAGAGGAAACATTAACAAGTAGTGGAGAGTACGGAATCCTGGAAGACGCCAGTGGAGTCGTGATATGGGGGAAGGTGAGGAGCAGACTGCACGTAAAGGGATGTCCAAAAGCCTCGTGCACGGCCACTGAAGCGCACGCAGCTGATTTATTAAACAATCAGGATTACGCTCGTTGCGGAAAGAAGCGCGAGATGGGCACTGCTGCAAACACATTTCACCGAAAAGCGTTTGGCGTTTACGAACGGCGGCAAAACTACTCAAAGACTGAGGACCCATTCAGACCGCTGTGCACAGAGTCAGGGGGTCTCTTGTCTCCGGCCACTGTTTGCCGGAGCCCTCGCCACTGAGCGAGGGGCTGGCTGTGGCTATTAGCACATTTCCAGGATCCATATCGCAGTGTTTGCGTGATAAGACAGAACTGCTATTGGCAGTCCTACTATTTGACGGTATATTGATAATTTTCACTTATCGACCGTCTGACAGCAACTGAATAAAACACAATTTTAGTGCCATACGCGTTTCGCCTTTATTTTCTGCAAGACATCATCAGTGGCAGGTTGCGTGGACAATTTCTTACATATTACGCTCCTGTTGCATTTTCGGTGTTCTTCTTCTTATGAATGCGAATTTGCGGTTTTTTCCCACATTCCACAGCACTATGAACTGAACGCTTGTTTCAATGCAATGTTTTGGTTTCTGTTGCCGACTGTCAGACGGTCCATAAGTAAAAATTATCAATATACCGTAATATTACACGCAACTGAGGAAGACAGGACTACAAAAGTTGAAGATGTCTACTATTTGACGTTCACAGAAACGGACTGGGTACCAGATACGCTTCCTAATGTAAGTATATTACGGAGAAATCGAAGATTCGAATACTAGAGAACGATTCTATCATCGCAAATGTCCCGCAGACGTGTTTGTCCCATATTGGGCAATGAATGACTTCGAGAGAGTATCTAGGAATACAAATCGCACAGATGTGTGGTACAGCTCTGCGACGCCGTCTGTTGAAACACGACGAATGGCACGTTTAACAAGAGGGTATACATAATGACAACTTTTATTTTCGTGGTTTTTCAAAAAAACATTGCGGAATTGTTTTAATATATACCAAGAATGTGAAACAGACTACGTTAGAATTTTGAAACCATAAGGAGTATAAGGTTTGCGCTTGTAGCCCGGTGACTTAAAAACGATCGACCAGACATCCGCCATTTGCACGCTTTCAAAGAGGGTTAACACATGCACTAGAAAAAAAAGTGTCGTACTCAACCTCTTCAGAAAATCATGCATCAGGGAAAACATGTCAAGCAGCCAGCCCTTACAACACAAGTAAGGCCTGAATAAATACATCTAAGCGACAGAGTTGCAAACGGTTACGTACACACCACTCAGATGTTTCTAGAGTGAACTAAAGCTAGAGACAAACAAAAAGTATGCTCTTGAAATTCCTTAACTTCCTAAAACGACGGAACTTTTCGAGTGCCGAATGTATTTTCTTAGCGTGGCCAATAACAGACCAAGCTGTGTCGGTTCCAGAATACATAATGTCATAGGCACCTTTCCACGTAAGCAAATTCGTCTCTGGTTTTACGGTGGTGAGTTTCCTGCTCTGCTAATGGTGCAATTTGCTTGCCCACGGCCAAAAACACGTGTGAAAACAGGGAGGATATTACGAAACCTGAATATGCTTTGGACGATAATGCGATAAAACAGTTAGCAATAAATGTAAATATTCGCTGTAGTATTTTAGGTAAAATTAGTTGCGTTATTTATACTGAGGTAAAACCAAGGTACATCAGTTCCGTGGAAAGGCAGGCCGCAAGAGACGGGAACGTAGAGCAGATACTTGCACCGGCACCGCGGCTACAGCCTTTCCTTGAGGGGCTGCAGAGGATTTCCCCGACTTGGTTGCAATTCGAGCATGGGGGGGGGGGGGAGGGAAGCAGCGTGGCAGACATCGACGCCTTCTTTGACAGCACGGCTGCAGCCGGCTGGTGCAGAGAGAGGCAATGGAGAGATTCGTCCGAATCTTGATTTCTTATTCAAATCTAACGCGCCGAAAGCATTTGTATCCAGAATGCCGCTGCGACACACTCCGTTCGCAGTTGTAACGAAATTTTCGGCGCAGTACTGCTTTCGCGACATTTCAAAAATTCACCTCCTTGTAAGTGTTCGTTTATGTACTGCTGAAGAGACGAAAACCTCTGAACTAATTACGATGATGAGTCTACGAAACATTTAGCTCTGGAAAGAGAACGATTATGGAAATTATTGTCGATTACATCAGTTCGTATCATTTCCTGGTGACGATTACGATAGATTGTTACTGTCCACGTCTGCATACGAGTTTTAGCCGCTGTTTCAGAGCAATAAATCATTGTCTCTCCATGTGAACAAATCGGTGCTCGGCACTCACATTATGTATGTGAATGCCAACAAGATAAGTAAGAAGGAAGAAGACGTTGAATCTTTATAGCTCGTCCATTAATGTTGCGAAAATATTGAAATGCTTTCAAATGCGAACAGAGTGTGTAATATAGCACACAATAGTTTGCTGTAGGCAGGTGGAAGTGTTATGTAAGCATGACGCCACAAGTGATTACTGGAAGTCAGTGGTATTTTTCATTGAAGAATACGATGCGTAATTTCGATTGGACACAACGATAACTTTTGCGAGTTTATGTCTGAAGGGCCTAACTCTAAATGTGGGTTTATATAGATTAAATACAGTCATGTGGGTTCCATTGACGTTATTTATCGCTTAAAGGTTTACTCGCTTATAACTTCGATAAATGAAAAGTTTGACTGACGCTTGTGCACTTACTATCCCTTTTCCGTTTTTATTTTCTCCATAAAACCGCCATTATGCGCGCGAAAGTTAAAACTGCCGACATTGTGGAGCGCCAGCAGCAACAATCAGTCGCTGAGACAGCGACAATGCTGTGTGGGCCGCGGGAGACGCAGAATTAACGGAAAAATAGACTCAGCCTCTGTCTTTCTACGATCTGCACGCGCGATTAAAAATGCCCAACGTCATTACCGTGTCATTATGCGAATGCGACGCTGGTTTTAAGATTTTGTGTAACCCGTGCAGGCGTTCGGGTTGCGTCCCTTTTGGTAGTCAGCCACTGACGTGTGTGAAAAAATGCAAACGTAAGCAGTGGCGGTTGGGCGGGGTTTTGACATCCTGCACCGTTACACATTATCAGACATGACATGACAAGGGTACTGACCACAGTCTCAATTTTCGATAAAATTAAAGTGCTTAAAACCGTAAAATGATGGAATGCTGCGGTATTTTTTCTCGCTTCAAAATACAGTACGAAATCCGGCATCGGTGACCATGTTTCGGGAATCGATGTGATAGCGTTTACATGTCGGACCAGCAGCGGTAGTGGCAGATTCGGTTTATGAAAAGCACATTCGGTAGCCGTCTCTAGCACTGTTAAATAACGTTTTATAGTTTGTTTGACACAATGAAAGCGATCATTAACATACAGTTTCTTTTTCGAAGCGGAAACACAGAGAAACTAAGATTTTATTTTTACGCCTAACATTTCTCCTTCGTTCGACATTTATAATTTTCTGCAACAAGATATCAGAATTTCCGTGTCCATTATTATATACAAGGTCCTTGATCGTTGAGTGACACAATGCCGCCCGTAAACATACTCTTTTCCACGCTGTTTATTCCTTTCCAACTTCTTATTCGGTATATCAAAGCTAAACACGGCAAGTCGCATGCTGCCATCTGTCGGCCATCGACTACACTGCGTCCTCTGTAACTCCTTTCGCAGTTGACTTATTCTGCAACACGGGTCGCCATCAGAACGTGTCTTTCGATACCGCTGGTTGGGGTGCGATTCACGCACTTTCAAGAAATAAAAACAGAACATCTGTACATCGAAATCTCTTCTGGGCAACGAGGGAAGGCTGTAGCGTGTTTGTATGACAGAAAGTAAAATGTGATGACTGTGAGCGGACGAGACTGCCACATCAGAAAAACAGGCGGCAGCGATTCCAAATCCGCCGCCACACAGCCCCAGAGAATATCGTATAACGCTGTCAGGCGGTGTAGAATAAATTCTAGATGGTTTTCGTTCTCGAGCGAGGCGTTGGTCAGCGCTTTCAAATAAGTGGTAGCATATTAAAACATGAAATAAGTTTATATTTTCTATGTCCTATGAAAAAAATGGAAATAAATAAGGTTTTTTTTCGTCACGTTCCAACACTAACAGGAACTTTTCTTTTTTCGTGAGAGGAAAAAAATTGATTTCAAAGTCAGGTGCAAGTATATTCCCTGCGAAGCGTACTTTTCAACTACTTAATATAATACGTGGCCTTAATTTCTCTTTAGTTCTTCAGTGACAGGGCACAATTCCTGGCATGGAGAACAAGAGACATAAGCAGTTAGGTGCGGCGCTGGAAGATACATCATCTGAATGGAGAAAGAGCTAAAGTAACAACCGGCGGCAGTCTTCAGAGAAAGCGGTCGCGAATCAGGTGTCGAGTGCGACGGACTACCTGGCGGATCTTGAAACGGAAAATCTGAACATCAACAGTAGCGGGAGGCAAAGGCCGGACAAGTTCTGATAGATAGGAAGAGCATCCAGCAATCTGTGGGCGGCGATATGGCACCGTGTGACAGATTAGAATCGGCGTAACTGGTCAGTGAGTGGGACAGGATACTGGAATGCGTCTGACAACTGGCGGCAGATGCAGCATTATGCTGTGCTCACAGTTTTGGACATTAGTTCGCTGGCTTGAGTAGGGAGAGACTCCAATGTTTCTCTTAACCAGCTACACGGATTGACATGTGTCTTTTTCGTGGAAGATCGGAATTTGCATATGAATTATAAAGATATGTTATGCGCCTAATACTACTAAAGATGTACCCGGTAATAGTGGGGCAACTTTGAAATGTACAAGCAAAAATGATTGACGTTTACTGAGTGTAGAATGAGGAAAGTCGGGAACAAGGGAGAGAAACTATCGAAATGCTCGATAAAGATAAATAAATGATTGGATACAGCGAGACACGTCGCGCGTGGTGTACGGAGACAGGGGTGCGACGTGGCGGCCTCAGCCGCTGTGGCCGCCATTAAGACTTCAGAACGACTCAGCTGACACTGCAGCCCTATGATGGCGGACATCTGTAGCCAAGTCTTAGTATTTTGTTCTTATTTAGCACGGTTGCTCAAAAAATTGAAACATTTATTCACACTATGCAGTATGTAATTCGGCTCACCCTGTTACTAAATGTTCAGTTTATAAAGAAAAATATAAATTACATGAAGGGCATTTCTGCTCTGGCTGGAGCAATTGTCTCCTCCACGGTTGCATGATAGACGTAACACTTCTATCAAGTGTGAGCATTTTCCTCATTCTTTACCTAAGAAAAATACGAGACTAGTAAAATTAATAGTCAACTTCGTCATGAATTACAGGCTCAGTTGTGCGTAGTTCGTAGGAACGTGGCAGGGACGATATCTTTAGTGAGTTTGTCTGTGGTGGACGCAACATAAAACCTGCGTTTCTGTAATTGCTGGTAACTCAATCGCATCACGAACATTATCGTTCAAAATTGTCATCGCATTAAATTAACAGAAACGTACTGTTTGACTGCCAGTTGCCGCTTTCGTTACTCCTTCCTGTTTTGATTTCTTTAATAGAATCCCAGTTACTGCGGAGAAAGCCTGAATCTAACTGCCATCATTCCGTGGCGCCAACACCAACAATCGACCGCTGATGAACCGACAGAGCTCTGTGGTCTGCAGCAGACGCAGAATTAACGGAAAGATAAACTCGGCTTCTGCATACTACGATCTGCGTTGGCGATTAATGTCTGAGTGTGCTTACAATCAGTACGGTGTCACCATGCGAATGTGGTGCTGGTTTGGTGATTTTGTGGGTCGCGTGCTGGCTTTCCAGTGACGTGGCGGAATATAGGCGGTCAACCTGGCTGGGTGTCATTCAGTGAGATATGTGTAGCGTCTGTAAAAAGTGAATAATTTAAACGGTGCAGGCTGAGCGACGTTTGCCATCCAGGAATGTTATACAGGGTACGGAAAAACAATTTGACCAAAAGTGCAGGGCGGAAAGACAGTACGAATCGTAGGAATTTGAGTGCCGCAAGTAAGAGCCGCAAATGCGTAATTTCGGCGCTACAGGAGTGTAATTAAAATCTGACATGGAGACTTCTTTACCCAAAATGAAAGGTAATTTATAGAAAATGTACGGGTGAACACAGTCTTTGGTCTAACCAGTCTTCAGGATGAGAAGAAGAAAACTTTAGAACATCACATACACGTTCATCATACTTAGGCGACGTACCACACAATATTTCCTTAGAAATGAAGACAATCGCATGTCCATGTTTAATACTTGAAGATGTCTTAAAAAAGGTCAAAGTAAATGAACAATGAGTCACCACTTAATTAAGTAAGCATGTCGTAGCAAGTGACATAATAATAGTCGAACTCTCACGACTCCATAGAAAATGCTGGAAACGACAAAATGACGGAATGCGTTGGTAGCGATATACAACTACAAAATTTAGTAGACGGCAAGTACGTGAAAGAAAGTGCGAAACGTTTAAGCAAGTAGTAAATGTATAAATGTGGTGAGAAAAGCGTCTGGCACATTATTATGGGGCAACATACGTATTATGAGCCCCTACAGCGTCGGTATTAATGGAACGAGAGAGACAATGCACCATTGGTCAGTTCCCTATGGACTGAAAATGAAGCGCAACTTTTAATGGCGTTGGTAGCATTGCTCCTATCATAGAGACGAATTAATTTTATAGTTTCTGTGATGTGGAAGTGATGACTCAGAGACCGATGAATAGCGTGATATCAACTGCTCTCCGTATCTCGATATATACCCGCGACACAGTAACCCACGAGACCGAGTTGCCCTGATTTGTTCCCCTGGCAGAGGCGAACTATATTCTATTTACGGTTTTCACTGTACCAAAATGTCGTGAAATTTGCCTCAGGTCCTCCATGTAGGTATCTGACACCTGCAGCAAGTTTCCATGTTTGTACTGAGCAGTCAGGATGAACGGTACGAGAGAGACGACGACTACACGGGAAACAACATTCAGGGGAGGAAAATTTCGGAAACAGTTTTAATCATGTGGTTACACGTTAAACAGTAATCGACTTTGCTAGAGTGAGCAAACGTCGGTGTCCCGGGCTTCATAATTATTACACGCGTGGTCTCTGCAATGCAGATGTCCTTCACGAAGCAGACTTATCAGTCTTTGCGTAATACGAGGTGGAGACATTAACAAGTAGTGGAGAGTACGGCTTCCTGGCAGACGCCAGTGGAGTCGTGATGTGGTGGAGGGTGGAGATTGGAAGTGGAGCAACGTTCAAAAGTCACGTGCTCGGCCATTGAAGCATTCGTAGGTGGTTTCTTGAGCGATCAGGATTACGCTCGTTGTGGAAAGAAGTCCGAGATGGACACTGTTGCAAACACATTTCACCAAAAAGCTTTAGGCGTTTAGGCACGGCGACAAAACTTGTCAAAGACTACAAACCCATCCACACGGCTGTGCACAGAGTCAGGGGGTGTCTTGTCTCCGGCCACTGTCTGCCGTGGCCCTCGCCACTAAGCGAGAGGCTGGCTGTGGTCATAAGCACATTTCCAGGATCGCAAGACCGCTACGGTCGCAGGTTCGAATCCTGCTTCGGGCATGGATGTTTGTGATGTCCTTAGGTTAGTTAGGTTTAAGTAGTTCTAAGTTCTAGGGGACTAATGACCTCAGCAGTTGAGTCCCATAGTGCTCAGAGCCATTTGAACCATTTTTTTTTCCAGGATCCATATCGCAGAGGTTGCGTGATAAGACGGAACTGCTATTGGCAGATCCGTTTGCAGAGACTGCTCTATGTAATAAATAGTAGCTGTCCCACTATTTGACGATCACAGAAACGGACTGAGTACCAGATACGCTCCCCTACGCAAGTATGTTACTGAGAAATCGGAGATTCGAATAGTAGAGAACAATTGTATCATCGCAAATGTCGTGGCAGTTGTGTTTGTCCCATATTGGGCAATCGCTTCGAGAGAGTGTGTAGATATACAAATCGCGCCGATCTGTGGTACAGCTTTGCGATGTCGACTGTTGAACCACGGCGAATGGTACGTTTAAGAAGAGGAAATAAAAATGACAACATTTGTATTCGTGGTCATTCAAATAAATCGCCGGATTGTTTTAATATATACCAAGAATGTGGAACCGACTGCGGTAGAATTTCGGGATATGAAGACGCTGCAGGAATAAAATCAGCATGTTGGCAACAGACGTCACGTAATCCGTTTGTCGAGGCGAACACAAAGCCGTGGGGAGTACGTTTTGCGCTTGTAGCCCGTGAGTTAGACACGATCGGACAGATATCCGCCGATTACACGCTTTCCAAATGTGTAGTAAAAGAAAAGTTGTATTAAATGGAAAAATCGTCTGTCCAGAAATGCATGTCTCTTTTTAGAGTAGTTGCCGTGTTATTCTAGCGAGAAGCAAAAAGGCCGGGCTCGCCCGATTTCAGGGCTAGCATATGTGGCAGTGGGCAGCCGTAATGAATGAGACGCGAGTGTGGATGTTATGACGTCACTGTGGTGTACGAGCAAGTAACGCCTGCCGTGGCCTTTAGTTAATTAAGTACTGTCGCATAGTGACTGCAGAGCTACGCAGGATAATAACAACAACTCATTCTCTATCCATTATCATCACGACAATTGTAACACACTTTTAGTGTGTGGCCGAATATGTAAAGGGCCACAGCACCACGTCGCAATGGAAGGTGCCAAATTAAGCAAAACATGTCAAGCAGTCAGCTCCTAAAACACAAGTTTAGGCCAGATTAATTATACGTAAGCGACAGAGTTGCAGACGGTAACATAAACACCTCTGGGATGATTTTAGAGTGTATTGAAGCTAGAGACAAGCAAAAAGTATGCCCTTGAAATTCCTTAACTTCCTAAAACGACGGTCTTTTTCGAGTGCTACATGTCTTCTCTTAGTGTGTCCTACAACAGGCCAAGCTGTGTCGGCTCTATAATAGATGCAAACCTTCACAAGTTGCTTTCTCGGTAAGCAAATTTGTCTCCGACGCTGGTTTGACGACGGAGAGTTTCCTGCACTGCTAATGGCGCGTTTGATTGCCGGCGGCCACAAACACATGTGAAAACAGTGAGGGTATTAGGAAACCTGAATATGCTTTGGACGATAATGCGAGAAAACAGTTAGTAATAAATGTAAATATTCGCCGTAGTGTTTTGGCAACATTATTTACGTTATTTATATTCAGGTAAAACCAAGGAACATCTGTTCCGTGAGAAGACAGGCCGCAGAGACGAGAGTGTACAGCAGTAACTTGTACCGTCACGGCGGCTGCTGGGAAGCTGCAGAGGCTCTCCTAGACTTGATAACTTTTAACCTGTGGTGGAAGCAGCGTCGCAGACATCGACACCTTGTTTGCCAGCACCGCTCTAGTCGGCTGGTCCACAAAGAGGCGACGGAGAGATTCGCCCGAACCTCGGTTTGTTATTCGTGGCTAATCCGGCGAAGAACGCCGAAAGCGAGTGTCAGGGCAATGTCGCTGCGGTACACTCCGTTCCCATTTGTAACGAAAGTTTCGGCACGGTTCCAAGTCTCTGTAATTGTTCATTTACGTATTGCTGAAGAAACGAAAGCCTCTGAACTAATTATGATGATGAGTTTATGAAACATTCAGCTTTGCGAAGAGAACGGCTATGGAAATTAGTCTCGCTTATGTAAGTTAATATCATTTTCTAGCGACCAGTATCATATAGGTAGTTTCTGTTGGAACGAACGGCGACTTTTGCGATTCGGCTTCTACCTCTGCATACGAGTTTCAGCCGCTGTTGCAGAGCGATAAAACATTATCAATCCTTGTTAACAAACCGGTGCTCGAAGCTCACATAACGTTTGTGAATGACGACATGATAATTAAGCAGTAACAAGACGATAAATCTTTGTAGCTCGTCAATTACTATTGCGAAAATATTGAAATGCTTTTATGTGCGGACAGTGTTTAATATAGCAGACAATCGTTTGCTATAGGGAGGTGGAAGTGTCACGCAAGCATGACGCCACAAGTACCATTTTTCATTGAAGAATACGATGCGTAATTTCGATTGGACAGAACGATAACTTTTGCGAGTTTGTGTGTGGAAGGCCTAACTCTAAATGAGGGTTTATATGGACTACGTGCAGTTATGTGTGCCCCACCGACGTTGTTTATCGTGTAAAGGTTTATTTTTAACGCCGAAAAATGTAAAGTTTGAGTGGTGGTTGTGCATATACTATCGTTTTTTTCCGGTTTCATTTGCTCCTTAAAACCGCCATTGTTCGCGATCAAGTGATAAACTGCCGACATTTTGGAGCGCCAGCACCAACAATAGGTCACTGTGGCAGCGACAAAGCTCTGTGGGCTGCAGCAGGCGCAGAATTGACGGAAAAATAAACTCAGCTTCTGTCTTGCTACGATCTGCAACCGCGATTAAAAGTGTCCAACGCCAGTACCGTGTCAGTATGCGAATGCGACGCTGGTTTTACGATTTTGTGTAACCCGTGCTGGCGTTCGAGTGGCGTCCCTTTTGGTAGTCAGTCACTGACGTGTGTGAGAAAACGCAAACGTAAGCAGTGGCAGTTGGGCGGGGTTTCGCCGTCCTGCACCGTTACACATTATCAGACATGACACGACAAGGGTGCTGACCGCAGTCTCAATTCTTCGATAAAATGAATGTGCTTAAAACGGTAAATCGATGGAATGTTGTGGTGGTGTTTTTTTCCTTCGAAATACAGCAAGAAATCCGGCATCGGTGATCAGGTTTCGGGAGTCGATATGATAGCGTTTACATGACGAACCAGAAGCGGTAGCGACAGATCGGTTTGTGGAAAGCACATTCATTAGCCGTGTGTAGAACTGTTAAATAACGTTTATATTTTGTTTGACAGAATGAAAGCGATTATTAACATACCGTTACTTTCTCGAAACGGAAACACAAGAGATTCAAAAATTTTATTTTTACGCTAAACTTTCTCCTCCGTTCGACATTTATAATTTACTATATAAAGGTATGAGAATTTCAGTGTCCATATTATACACAATGGAGCCCGTATACATCTTTTTCGCGCTGTGTATTCCGTTTCACCGGCATATTCCCTATATCAAAGCTTAACACGGGAAGTCGCATGCTGCCATCTGTCGGCCATCGACGACACTGCGTCCTCTGTAACTCCTTTCGCAGTTACCGTCTTCTGCAACACGGGGCGCCATCACAGCGTGTACCGCTGATTCGAGTGCGAATCACGCACTTCCAAGAAATAAAAACAGAACATCCGTACATCGAAATCTCTTGTAGTGGGCAACGAGGGAGGGCTGTAGCCTATATGTATGATAGAAGATAAAATGAGATAACTGCGAGCGGACAAGACCGCCACACCAGAGAAACAGGCGGCTGCGGTTCCAAATTCGCCTCCACACAGCACCAGAGAATATCGTATAACGCAGTCAGGAGCCGTAGAATAAATTTCAGACTGTTATCGTTCTCGAGCGAAGCGTTGCTAAGCGCTTTCAAATAAGCAGTAGCATATTAAAACATAAAATAACTTTATATTTCCTATTTCTTTTGCAAAGAATGGAAATAAATACTGTTTTTTTCGTCACATTCCAACACTCCCCGGAACATCTTTTCTTTTTTCCTGAGAGGAAAAAAATTGATTTCAATGTCAGGTGCAAGTATATTGCCTACGAAGTGTACTTTTCAACTACTCAAAATAATACGTGGCATTAATTTTTCTTTAGTTCTTCAGTAAAAGGTCACAATTCGTAGCATGGAGTAACAAGAGGCATAAGCAGTTAGGTGCGACACTGGAAGATACATCATCTGAATGGAGAAAGAGCCAAATTAACAACCGGCGGCAGTCTTCAGAGAAAGCGGTCGCGGACCGCGTGTTACGAGCGATCGACTGTCTGGCGAATCTTGAAACGGAAAATCTGAACTACATCGACAGCAGGGGGAGGCAAAGAGCGGAAAAGTTGTGTTACGTAGGAGGACTATCCAGAAATCTGTGGGCGGCGATATGGCACCGGGTGGACAGATTAAAATCGGCGTAACTGGTCAGTGAGTGGGACACGTTACTGGAATGCATCTTACAACTGGCAGCAGACGCGAAATGACGTCTGCCTTTTTCATAGATCAAGTTTTGCACGCAAATCGTACAGACGTGTTAAGCACCTAACACTACTAGAGATGTACCTTGTAAAGGCGGGCCAAGTTTCAGAGGTGCACGCAACTTGTTTGACGCTGGGTTTAGATTGAGGAAATACAGTAACTAACGAACAAGTGCCCGACAAAATTGAATGTAAAATTGTTAATAATCGTGCCGCTCGTAAAAAAGTATTATACAGAGCGTTTAAATTGATTGTATTGATACCGAGAAAATATAGTGGAGTTCAAAGGTGAGTAAATATGGAAATGCTCGATAAAGGGAAATAAGTGATAAGATATAGTAACACACGTCGCGCGTTGTCTTGGAGACAGGGGTGCCTTGTGACGTCACCCCACACTGTGGGCTGCTGCTGCATCTGTAGACGAGCCTCAGCAGCCGTGGCCACCATTAAGATTTCACGAATGACTCAGCTGCCACTGCAGCTCGGTGACGGCAGATATCTGTAGGCGAGTCTCAGTATTTTGTGCCCGTCGTTCTTTGTTGGAAAATCGCAGCATTCATTCACACTATGCAGTACTTAACTCGGTTCGCCCTTTTACTAAATATGCAGTTTATACAGTAAAGTACGAATTACATGCAAAGGTAATTGTAAAATCATACCTCTGTCGGAGAAAGAAATGCTCTGGATAGAGGAATTGTTTCCAGGATGATTGAGAGCATTTTGCTAATTCCTTACCTAAAAAAAATACGAGAGTAGCAGTAGTAGTAATAGTCAACTTGGTCATGAATTACAGGCTCAGTTATGTGTAGTTCATTGGAAATAGTACAATTCCGTTGTGTTTAAAATGAAACTTGGCACGGACGATAACTATAGTGAGTTTGTCTGTGGAGGGCCCAACTTAAAACCTGGGTTTCTGTAATTGCTGGTAACGCAGTCGCATCACCAAAGTTATCATTCTAAATTGTCATCGCATTAAACAACCAGAAACGTACTGTTTGATTCCGAGTTGTCTCATTCGTTACTTCTTTCTGTTTTCATTCCTTTAACAGAGTCCCAGTTACTCCGGAGAAACTCTGAATCTAACTGCCATCATCCCGTGGCGCCAGCAGCAACAATCGACCGCTGATGCAGCCACAGAGCTGTGTGGTCTGCGGGAGACGGGGAATTCACGGAAAGATAAACTCGGCTTCTACATTACTACGATCTGCAATTGCGATTAATGCCCGAATGTGCTTACAACCAGTACAGTGTCACTGTGCGAATCTGGTGCGGTTTCGTGATTTGTGGATCGCGTGCTGGCTTTCCAGTGACGTGGCGGAATATAGGCGGACGACCTGGCTGGGTGTCATTCAGTGACGTATGTGTAACGAACGTATGAAGCGACTAATTTAAACAGTGCTGTTTGAGCGAGGTTTGCCATCCAGCACCATTATACAGGGCGTGGAGAAACAGTTTGACCAAAAGTGCAGGGCGAAAGGACAGGATGAAACATAGAAATGCGTGTATGGCAACTAAGAGTCGTAAATTCATATTTTCAGCGCTACGGGAACGTAATTGAAATCTGCCATACTGAGGCCCTTGTTCAAAATGATGGGTATTTTACAGAAAATGTATACATAAATTTCAAGCGTCACAAACACGTGTATCGCATTTAGCTGACGAACGAGACAGTACTTCTTCAGAAATGAGGACAATCACATGCCCATGTTTCTTGTTTGAGTATATTTAAAAAAAGTGAAAAAGAGTGAAAAATGAGCGACCACTTAATTAACAGGAGTATGTATAGAGAATGTTCTAACTGACCACCGTTTCCATGCTGCCGTACCACCTTAAATATTTAACTGCGACCTGCATTTTCAATACTCAGATTCCTTCGTTTGACACTCTCTTTGTGCCCTACACTTTTGGTCAAATAGTTTTTCCGCCCTGTAAATGCCAGACGATACGTTACAGAATGTTGTTCGAATTCTCAGGAGTCCAGTACACTTAATCGTTCGTAGGATGTTCTAACAATGGCAAGATGTCACAATGCGTTGGTAGCGATTTGTAACTTTAAAGTTCAGTAGACAGTAACTATGTTAAAGGAAATGTGACACATATAACGAGGCACTACGGAATTAGACGTGTAATATGTTTTCTGATTACAAAAAGTTCTCTAGTGGAGCGGTAACCGCATAAATGTCGTGACAAGCGTGTGTGTCACGCTATTATGGAGCAACGTATGAGACCCCACAGAATCGGTATTAGTGAAAGCATGCACCGTTGCTCAGTTGCCAAAGCGTTCAAAATTAAACAAAACACTTAACTGGGTCTATGACATTGGAACTATCATCGTGAATGAAGACGAAATAAATTTATAGTGTCTATGGTGTGGAAGTGTGGATTCAGAGAGTGATGAATACCGTGAAATTAATTCCTCTATTTTATTTTGTTTGTTCGATAAATATGTACGACACTATGGAACCAAGTAGCCCCTATTCCTTCTCCCGACCAGAGGCAAACACTATTCTACTTATTAACTATTTTGACAATACTGAAATGTGGTGAATATTGCTTCTAGCCGTCCATGAACGTGGGCTAACAGAATCGGATACCTGCCGCGAGTTTCCATGTTTGTACTGAGCAGTCAAGATGAAAGGCGCGACAGAGGCATCGACTACGCGGGACACAACATTTAGATGACCAAAATTTCGGAAACCAATTTTCTGTTGTGGTGGTTACATGTGAGACCTTAATCGATTCCACTAGCCGGAACGACCGCCTGCGGTACGTTCCACGCTTCATACGTTTCACACCTATGGCCTCCGCTGAGCAACTGTCGACGATGGAACAAACTTGTCGGTGTTTTCGTATTGTGAAAGGAAGACGTCAATATGTAATGTAGAGTACGAATTCCTTACGGACGCCATTGAAAATATAAGGTGGAGAAATGTGAGGAGGAGATCACACGTAAAGGGTTGTTCAAAAGTCTTATCCAGGACCATTAAAGCGTTCGTGGCTGCTTTATTAGTAGACCGGAATTACGCTCGTTGTCGAAAGAAATATGAGGCGGGCACTAGTGGAAGCGTTTTGCACCTGAAAAGATTAGGCGTTTAGATGTGGGCAGAAGACTTGGAGTAAATTCACATTCCCACCGCTGTACACAGGGTTATGGGACGTTTTTGTCACCATCCACTGTTGTGTGGCGGAGCCTTTGCCACTAAGCGAGAGGTGGCTGTGGTTGTAGGGACACATCCAGCATCGACATCGCAGATGTGGAATGTAGTAGCAGTCCTACTATTTTACTGTCACAAAACGATTTGAAGGCCGCATACACCTCCCGAAATATGTATATAACCGACAAATCAGAGATTCGAATACTAGATAATAATTGTATCATAACGAATTCCCCGCAGATGTGCTTGTCCCACACTGGGCAATCATTTAGAAAGAGTACGTAGGCATACAAATCGCACTGGCTCGTGGGACAACTTTGCGATGTCGACTATTGAAACACGAGTGATAGCACGTTTAATAAGAGACAATCAAAATACTAACTTTTGTTTTACGTGACAATCAAAAAAATTTGCAAGATTGTTTTAATATATGGCAAGAATATGAAGGACACCACGGCAGAGTTTCGAGATTGGCCGAAGGTACGGAACACGGTTTGTGTCCAAAATTTTGCACAGGCCGGCGTGCAGCGTGTAACGCATCCAGGCACCGTCAAGAAAGCTCCTGTGGCGTTGGTTCTCGCGACCGGCTCTGCCCAGCAACAGGACAGAAGAATATGGATGAGACAAGTTTTTTGTTTTAATCTTCTACCGCCTTGTCAGTGAATTACTGCTTGACTTGAACGTGTTCTTTGTCCTCACAGGTGCAGTGTGTAAAGGTTCTGGGTAGATATATTTTAATCTGTTTCCAGTTACGAATGGAATCTGTCGATACACACCGCGTTTAAATTCCGCATCGGCACAAAGCAGGTGACATTGTCGACAATTTTTTATACATCTTCACAATCGATGTCTGTTGACAATATAGACGCTGATAATGCGCATATGATTAAGAATTGGGTGTGACTCCAGACGAATCTTTCTAGCCGTTACAAGTCTTGATAACCTTGAGGTGTAAATACGTAACAACTATTACCACACAAAGCGTGTGATCCGGGTGAGCATAATAAAACAGAATCTCATGCATTAACTGACTCGGATAAAAATGTTTGGACGGTGTTTTTCGACGATTTCTGTACGTGTTTTCTGGAAGATTTTCTCACACAACCTCCTCCTCCTCCTCCTCAGAAATTTAGGATACCATCAGCTGGAGGCAGCTGTGACAGAAGGCCGCCCATGAATGTGCGGACTGCGAAACAGCACTGTCGGCATGCATTAAAATGGTGCAACTGGCCATCGACTAGGCGTGTGATTCACATGTTGGAACGGACACGCATCTCGTGAATGGCGGGCGACGCGACCTCCTGCTGTGGGTGGATTTTAAGAAAGGTCAGATAACAGCCGTCACTCGCGAGAGAGTCGAACTGCTGTCCTTTCGGAGCGCCATCAGTGTCAAAGCTCTGTAGGCCGCAGGGGACGCAGAACTGACGGAGAAATATGTTCGGCTTAACTATGTATAATAATTCGCACGTGTGTTTTGCCAACTATATTGACAGTACTGTTAACGACGCAAAACCGAGGTAAACAGAATTTTTTATTTCATACAAGGGTTTTACGTATTGTCATCAGAGAGGCCGCACAGATCAGATTTCGCAACTGTAGTTTCAACCTGGACAGCGGCTGTACTCCAGAGTAATTCGTCGAATCATTGACGCCCCGACGTGGGGAAACAGCGTCGCAGACATCGACATCTTCCATGGCAGCACGATGACAATGATACGGTCACCGAAAGAAGAGCCATGGAACTTTATAAGATAATCCTGAATCGCTACTCAAGTTTAACTCGGCGAGAACACGGACAGCGTCTGACGCAAGAATGCCGTCGCGAGCAATTCCATTCCCAGTTGTAACGGAATTTTCGGCCCACAGCAGGTTTCGTGGCAATTTATAAACAACTCGTCATTTTAGTTGTCCGTTTATCTCGTAGCGAAGAGCTATAGAGCGGTGAACGAGAAAGAAACGCGATTACGATGATGAAGTGAAGGCTTTTCTGAACTGTAGTTTAATCGGAAGACCGTAATATTTCTTGTCGTGTTTTCTATGGGTTAAGGGAGACAACACTATGGTCTTTCAGTGAATTCCCCTAGGCAATGAAAGTAAAAAAAAACATTTACCCAGAGTTGGGAAATCGCTTCATCGCCTCACTAGTAAAGGCGACCTCATTTCATGGCAGATGTGGTTTGGAAACTGAGTTTCAGCTGTGGGCAAAAGTTTGCTACCGAAACTAACTAAAGACGCTCCTTACTTCCCAAATAAAGCATCGCATACGGCGAGAACTGAATAACAGGCACAGAAGTGAAAGAGAGGAACTCATATATAATGATTTCATCATTTTTTTCCTTTCTGGTCTCAATATACACCTGCGGCACAACCTGAGCAAAGCGCGTGTGACTTTGTGGTCCACGTGTAGGAACGGTCAAGCATAGTCTATCGGAACAAAGAGGTGCTATCAGTTTCTTAAAACCAGAAGACAAAACAGCTTCATTTGTCACCAATCCTGATTAGACTGAAAGCTGCTACATGTAGCCTCTGGAACCGTACGTGGATAAACTCCAAAGCAGTTTCGATATTTACTTCGAAGCGTCGGTCGGAACGAAAGAGAAGTAGTATGCGTCATTCACAGAAATATTCAGTGTACGTTATAGCGCTACAACGGTGAAAAATAATATTACGACAATGTCAAACCTTATTTTCATAAAATAAACAATAACTGACGATATTAAAATTGTAATTATAATTTTATTATTTTAATTTTTGTGCTCAGTGAATCAAAGACTTTCTATTGCACGGAATAAATTAGCATTGTTTGTACTACGAAACTATATATGATTCTTAAGTGAGAACTAATTCTATGTAAGACATTTTGTCTGGGCAGGTTTTGTTCTCGTACTGGTCGGTAGAGAAAGAAAAGTTTCTTAATCGATGTATGTAATGCGAATATATAAAGGCTATAAAAAGGAAAGAGAGAGAGAGAGAGAGAGAGAGAGAGAGAGAGAGAGAGAGAGAGATAATCCTTGCGCACAATGACCATATTGTATAAGAAAAGGTAAATACAAGTTATTCAAAACAAATATCTCTAAAGCGTATCGTACTGTGATTTAAAAAGACTGAAAATTGCCGTGTTTAATGTAAACCTGTCCTGAATAACAGCGAAGAACATTTATGTCATCATCTATTTTCTTCGTTTGACCACGGTTGTGATTCGCATGTTACTTTTTGTTACGCGACGTGTTAGGAATATTTTCATTATACGCGCAAAAGTGCACACAGCTTTGATCGAACCTGCATCTTTCGGAAACGATAACTCTTAATCAGTACAATTACGCGAATACCGTCTGAATCGCAACCGTGATCACAAAAGTGTTTCGTGGACCTGATTTTTATAAATGTGTAGACTTGAAAGCGAACAATATTGCACCATCGCTGGCTCGCAACAATTGAAAGAAAACAAAACAGGGACTGAACAACTTAAATTTTAAGGCCGTCAGCGTTACGAAATCTGAACGACGTAAGTTAATTAATTAAATATTAACAGGAAGAGAATTATTAAATTTTAAAGATTAAATGCTAGCAAGAATTTAAAGCATTTTAGCATCAGTACGTTTCTTTGCATTAGTAGTTGAGTATCAGATACCATCATATCTGTTTAAAGGATAGTGCGTAAATAACATTGCCACCTTTTATAATTATTGTTCTAGCAATTCAACGTGAGACGCTTTCCTATGTAAAGTCAGTGTATTGGAGACATATTAAACATTTTATTAGTACACACTAGTTTTAGCTTAGCAACTGTGCTTGCCGTAATTGGGACACGGTTTTTAAAGATTATCAACATTCACAATGCGTGCCATTTTGTAGTGCGGTTTCCTGGTATGGACTTTTCGGACACGTCGGAGAGCGGACACCACACTTCGTACGAGCACCTAGTAATGTTAAATTTCTTCTCTATTCTCATTAGGGCAACTTTCATGCTGATTTGATACGTGGATGGAATGTGTAAGAAATCACAGCACTACTTCGCAGAGGAGGAAGCAAACCACAACGAAAACTCTTTGGCAACAAAGCCTGTGCGATTCGAATGTCGATGCAGAAAATAAAGCGATGGAAATTTGTGCGTTTGGAACATGTAATCCCCGTTTTCCTAACGATCGATTAGATGTACGCCATTTATGTGTTTAGATAACATATTAAAGCAGTAGCAGAACAAACAGTACACCATTTAAACGCTAAAACTTAATAATAGGACAAATCTTTCACAATACTAAACGCATCGTCTTAGTGAGAATACTGTAATGCCGAGCTCTGTCGAAGGCAGGGGCTGCACGTGTGGCGCTGCAGAGTCGGCCGAGATAAACAGAGCGAGTGTGTCCGTGTTGTGACGTCACGGTTGTGTACCACGTAACGAGGCCTGCCGCGATGGGTACAGAATGTGCGTACACTTTCCAAATTAGGTGTCTACATCTGCATATTGTGCGTTTCCCGGGCTGGGTGGACGGCAGTGAATTACCAGTACTGCTTACTATGCAAGTGTTTGCAGACCGGCACAAACGCACGTGAAACAAAAGTCGTTACAGTCTGCCCAGTGACGGAGCACTGAGTAATGGTTGGACACTCTTCTTTCAAAAGGGAGGATTTTAACCCAACTGGCTCCACAAGCTACGCACCAAACCTGCTTCAGAATCCTTCCATGGGTAGAAAGCAGGGATGCGTGTCGGTCGTCAGGTCTAAAACGCTACGAATGGCGAATATTTTGAGACGACGGGATGTTAATCTCTAACTCAGTATACGGGCGTCTTCCATCAGTAACGTATTCGGTCCTTCACGCTTCATATCTCGATACTGTGTCGCTATCTGTACTGGAGTATGCAGGGACCACAGCCTCTTATTCTGTGTAAATTCGGACATCACAGATGTTAGTTCTTAAAGCATAACAACACACATCACACGTACTTCTGTGGAAACGGCCAGAAAACTCTTTGCTTCCCGCCAGGCCGATATTTGCTCTTCTGTAGAAGCGGCCAGCTAAGTGAGCCACAGTCTAACAAGAACAGACATTCTGTCGTTCGTGAAAATAAATAATTGTCAGGACAGTGTGTGAAACGTTTGCTGTCGTCCCACCTGACCAAACGCAACAAGGATAGATACCGGATTAGCACTGCGAGTCTTGGGGAAATTAGCTTAACGGAATTGCCACACGTGTGACGCTAATACGACACGGAGATCCGTCGTTAAAATGAGTGCTTAATACTGCAACTGTCGTACCCACCTGGTTTCGAACCTCGACACTGCAAGGATAGATGCACTTGCCGTCTACATGTGTGTGTCTACGGTCTAAAGTATGAAACGCTGTGTGTGTCCAAAGTTCCACGTGCGCGAACGAGCGCCGTACAACGCAAACAGGCGCCGTAAAATAAAATAAAGCTTTGGTGGCGTTCGTTCTCGCATTCGGCGCTGCCCAGACACGACAGAATAATATCGCTGACGCAAGATTTTTTTTTCATTTATATCACCTTTCCAGTAAATTACTTGTTAGTTTCCATACGGTGCTCCTCTTCACATGTGCAGTGTGTTAGGGCCGATGATAGATCTTTTTCCTTTTCCGTTACCAGATACGAATGCAGTCTGTAGAAACACAGAAGGACAACAGCTGGACAGATTGCCACGAAGTAAGACAGGTTCTCACACTGCGATTATATTCCGCCTCGATGCGAAACAGACGACGCTGTCAACTAGTTTATTAAACCTTCACAATCGATGGGTGGTGACAACATATCTGCTAATCCTGTGTACTTGTTTAAGGTTTCGCCTCAACTCGACAGGAATTTTTCTAGCCATCATACGTCTTCAAAGCCATGGAGTGTAAATAAGTTCCATCCCTTACTGCTACGCATATTCTGCACCACGTGTGTCATTAAAGTGAGCATAATACAAGTAGCACAAGCGTTAACTGGCTTGGATAGAAAGGTTCTGAAGGTATTTTTTGACAATTTCTATACGTGTTTTCCTGAAGATTTTCTCACAGAATGGTCTCCTTCTTAGGAGTGTAGGATACCAGCAGCTGGAGGCAGCTGAGACACAAGTCCATCCATGTAGGTGCGGTGTGCGAAAGAGCACACTTCGAATGCATTACAATGTTACAACTACCAGCGACTCGGGATGCGATTCGCGTGTCGGAATGGACACGCATCTCGCAACTGGACGGCTACGCCAGGCTCTGCTGCTCGTAAATATTAAAAATTAAGTCGCTGTGCCAATTAGGGATTCACTCTCGATCAGATTATGCACATACATATTTTTCTCCCGCTTTCGTTTGCTTCAGAAAACCGCCATTACTCGCGGCAGACTTTAAAATTGACATCGTTCTGCGTAGTAGCAGCAACAATCAGTCGCTGAGGCAGCGACAAAGCTCTGTCGGTTGCAGGACACGGAAGACTAACGGAAAAAGAAATTCATCTTACACATTACTGCTATCTACATTTGTGATTAACGTTTAAATATGCACATAATCGGTACAGTGTAATTACGCGGATATGATACTGGTTTCGTGATTTTATGTGTCGCGTGCTAGCGTCCCAGTGACGTGGCAGAATATGGGTGGCAGTCACCCAGCGTTCGTAAAAAAAAGAAAAATTTAAGCTGTTCTGATTCAGCGAAGTTTGCCATCCGGCGTCGTCATACAGGGTGCATAGAAACAATCTGACGAAAAGTGTATCGTGGAAACGCAGCATGAAACACAAAAATTTGAGTATAGCAACTAGGCTTCGCGACTGAATATTTTCGGCGGCACCGGAACGTAATTAAAATCCCACACACGAGCGTCTTGGCTCTAAATGATTGGTAGTTTACAGAAAATATATACGTAAACACAGGCTGTGTGAACTAACCAACCGTCACCATGAGAACAAGATAAATTTAAAGCGCCACTTACACGTGTATCGCACTTAGCTGTCTTAGGACACAGCACGTTTTTAGAGATGAAGAGAATCAGATGTGCATGTCTCATGTTTCAATATGTCTTAAAAAGGTGAAAAAGAGTAAAAAACGATCCGCCACTTATTGCTATAAGTATGTCATAGCAAATGTTCAAAGTGGCCACAGGTGCCATGTTGGCATAGCGCCCGAAATATTCAACTGACACTTGCAATACCGAAATTCCTTCATTTGATGCTGCCTTCCTGCTCTGCACTTTCGGTCGAATTGTTTTTCCCAACCCTGTTTCTTCTAGACGTGACGCGACAGTAACGGTCGAATTCACAGCCATCCAATACACTTCGTCTGTGGTAGAAAGTGCTAAATACAGCAAAATGACGGAATGCGTTACGAGCGATTTATAACTTTGAAGTTCAGTACACAGTAACTACGTAAAAGCACATGTGATACATTTAACCAAATCGTTACGAAGCAAGATTTAAATACGTTTCCTGATTAGAATGGGCAATGATTTCTGAGCAGTATGTAGATACACAAATCGTGCCAATCTGTGGTACAACTGTGCAATGTCGGTCATTTAAACGCGACGGGTAGCACACTTCACAAGAAGAAATGAAAATGATAATCTCATTTTTCGTAGTAAAAAAAAATTGCGGTATTTTTTTGACGTACAGCAGAAATGTGAAACAGACTACTGTAGAATTTCGAGGTGGAAGACGTGACGGGAACAATGTCAGCATGTTGTCAACAGAGGACAGGAGATTCGTTTGTCGAGGCGAAGACAATGCCTTAAAAAAGTATTTTTGCGCTTATCGCCCAGAGAGTAAAACACAGTCGAACAGATATCCGCCATTTCCACGTTTTCAAACTGTTTTACACTTACAGTAGAACAAAATTGAGACGCTTTGAAATAGCGAAGAATTTACTTTTTTCAAAAAACCATAATGTGTCAGAGCACTCACTGTATTATTTTAGTGAGGAGAATGTGAGGCCAGCCACACTCCATTACAGAGCTAGCATATGTGGCAGTGCAGAGCCATTCGTAATGAATGAGACGCGAGTGTGGATGTTATGACGTCACCATAGTGTATCAGCAAGAGACGCCTCCCCTGATCTTCAGATAATACTGTCGCAAAGAAACTGCATAGATACTCACTAAGCTGTTGATAGTACGAGACATAATAAGAACAACTTTCTCTTTTCCATCACCATTGTCATCAGGACAATCATAACACTCTCTTAATATGTGGCCGGAATATGTATAGTGCCACAGCCCCACTTCGCAATGGAAAATGCTGTAATAAGGAAAACATGTCACCAGTCAGCTAGTAGAAACACGGGTAAGGCGAGAAAAATAATTTGTAAGGTGCAGAGTTGCAAACGGTTACATATACACGACTGAATGTTTTTATGGCGTTTTAAAGCTAGAGCCAAACAAAAAGTGCGCCCTTGACATTCCCTAAGTTCCTAAACAGACGGAATTTTTCGAGTGCTAATTTTATTTTCTTAGTGTGGCCAATAACAGAGTAAGCTGTGTAGGTTCCAGAATACATGTAAACTCTCGTAAGTAGCTACTTTTCCAGGTACGCAAATTCGTTTCCGATGCCGGTTTGACGACGATGAGTTTTCTGCGCTGCTAATGATGGATTTGCTTGCCGACGACCACAAGCACATACGAAAACAGTTAAGGTATTACGAAACCTGAATAAATTTAAGATGAGTAATGCGAAAAAGCAGTTACTAGTAACTGTAAATATTGGCTGTGGTGTTGTACGCAAAAATAGTTACGTTACTTATATTCACGTAAAACCGAGCCCCATCACTTGTGTGAAAAGACAGGCCGCAGAGAGGAGAATGTACAGCAGCAACTTGTAGCCGCTCGGCGGCTGTTACCGTAGCATCGACAGATGACAGAGGAGTCTCAAGACTCGTTTACGTTTTAAGCACGGGGGAAGCAGCGTCGCAGACGTCGACAACTCGTTTGGCAGCACGGCTGGAGTCAGGTGGTCCAGGAAGAGGTGGTGGAGACATTCATACGAACCTCGATTTGTTACTCACGTTTAAACCGGCCAAGAACGACGTTGAATGTCGTTGCAACACATTCCGTCCACAGTCGTAACGGAATTTTCGGCGCAGTGCTGTTTCAGTGGCATTTCGTAAATATCTCATCTTTGAAACTGTAGCTTTATGTATTGCTGAAGAACTGAAAACCCTTGAACTAAGAAGAATGCAATTAACAGTTGACGAAACATTTAGCTATGGAAAGAGAACGGTTACGGAAATTACTGTCGCTTTTATCAATAAGTACTGTTTTCTAGAGGCGAATACGATAGTTAACCCATGTTCGGATGAACGACGAGTTTGGTGATTCGGTTTCCACATGTGCTGTTTGATGACAATGAATCATCATCTCTCCGTGTGAGCAAACCGGTGGTCGACGCTCACATAACATATGTGAATACTGACGTGATAATTAAGAGGACCAAAGGTGACAGCTTTGAGTATCTCCTAAATTACTATTGCGGAAATATTGAAGTGCTTCTGCATCGGACAGAATGTGTAATAGAGCTCACAGCCGTTTACTGTAGTGAGGTGGAAGTGTTGTGAAAACATTACGCCACAAGTGATTAGTGGAAGTCAGTGGCATTTTTCATCGAAGAATACGATGCGTAATTTCGTTTGGACATAACGGTAACTTTTGCGACATTGTGCGTGGAAGGCCCAACTCTGAATGTGGATTTATGCAATAACGGTTATGTGTGCCCCATTGTCGTAATGGCACTTATGCAGTTTAGCAGGTACGGAAAAATTTTTTCATTTTTTAGTCATCCAAATCGTTTCATACTTGGCATATATAATGTTTACATGCAGTTGCCAACAGTTCAATATTTTCGAATCATAGGCGGCCGCTGCCGCGGCCGCATTCCAAAAAAAAAACTCCCAACCTAACCTCAAGTGGGCTACGCTACACATGTGTAAATATACAGTGGGGGGAGTTTATTAAAAGTTTGTTAATTTTGCACTGGCGTTTGATTGTGGCTAATTAGTAAAAATACGTACCTACCGTTCCGTTAAAATGAACGTATACTGTAATCGACAAAATATTGAAAAATTAAAAAAAAAAATTTTTTAATTTAAAACAATTTTTTTTGATGTAAATAATTGACTGGGGCGAAAATAAATATCGTATTCGTAATCAGCGTATCACATTTGACTATAATCGATCAAATTTTGGAAAAAAATGAAAAATTTTTTCCGTACCTGCTAAACTGCATAAGTGCCGTCGTAATTTTTGGCTTAAGGCTTTGCTCGCCTATAACTTCGCTAAACGTTACGTTTGACTGGTGGTTGTGCAATTATTATCATTTTCCTCCGTTTTCATTTACTTAATTAAATCGACATTACTAGCTAGAAAGTTTAACTGCCGACGTTGCGGAAGGCTAGCACCAACAATCAATGGCTGGGGCACTGACAAAGCTCTGTGGGCTGCAGAAGAGGGAGAATCAACAGAAAAATACATTCGGCTTCTACGTTACTAAGATCTGCAAGCATAATTAAATACGTTCAAAGTCAATACAATGTCATTATTTGGCGATTTCGTGTAACCAGTGCTGGTATTCGTGTGACGTGGCGGAACATGGGGGGACGACCCGTTTGGAAGTCATCCAGAGACGTATGTGCCACGTATGTGAAAAAAGGCATAACTTAAGCAGTGCTGTTTAAGCGAGATTTTGTCATCGTGCACCGTCGTTCATGCCAGAGATGAGCCGACTAGATCGCTGACCGCATTCCCAGGAGTTCAATACTTACTTAGTCTCTGATAAAATGATTGTGCTACAAACGGTAAAATGATGGAATGTGGTGGTAGTGTGTTTTACCTTTAAAATACAGTAAAAAATTCGGAACCGGTAACGGCATTTCGAAAACCGATATGATAGTGTTTACATGACGAACCACAAGCGGTGGTGGAAGATCGGTTTGTGAGAAACACACTCGGTAGACATATGTAGAACTGCTAAGGAATGTTTTACTTTTTGTTTCACGCAATGAAAGTAAATATTAACATACCTTTCCTGTTACAAAACGGAAACACAGAGAAGCAAAGATTTTATTTTTACGCTTAACATTTCTCCCGCTTTCGATATTTACAATTCTCAACAAAAGGCCATCAGAATTTTCGTGTGCACTATTATATGCAATGTCCGTGATGGCCGCGTGTCACAAGATGCCCAGTAGACATGTTACTCTTTTCCGCGCTGTTTATTTCTTTTTAGCGTCTTATTGTTTATATCACTGCCGGACACTGCAAGTCGCCTACTGCCATCTCTCGACCAACGGCTGCTCTGCGTCCTCCGAAACTCCTTTCGCAGTCAACGTCTTCTGCCACGCGAGGCGCCAATAGAAGGTGTCTCCATATCGCTGGTTCGGCGTGAATCACGCATTTTCGTGAAATGAATAAAAAAAAATAGAAATCTGTTTTTGTGGGCGTGGAGAGAAGGCTGCGGTCTTTTAGCATGAAAGGAGGTAACACGTAATATGAAATAACTGTGAGCGAACAAGACTGCCACGTCACAGAGACAGGCGGCTGCGATTTCAAATCCGTCAGCACACAGCGCCAGAGAGTATCGCATAACGCAGTCTGGCGGTGTGGCATAAACTTTGGATTGCCTTCGTACGACCGTAGCGATGGCCAGCGCTTTCAAATAAATTTGTATTACAGATATGGGATAAGTTGATTTTTTTGTACTGCCTTTATAGAGAATGGAAATAAATAGATTCCGTTTTTCGTCACAGCTTTCAACACTACACAGAACGTTTTTTCTCGTCCGAGGTAAACTCTGAATTGAATATCGGGTTCGAGGCTACTCGCTAAGAACTGTTACTTCCATCAGTTTAAAATAATAGTCTACGTTGCATTAATTTTCATTTAGCTCTTCGGAATGCAGATAACCATTCATGGCATGGAGTAACAAGAGGCATCAGTCATTAGAATCAACGTTGGAAGAAACGTTATGTGACTGGAAAAGGAGCTAAGTTCACAATCGGCGGCAGACTGCAAAGAAAGCGGTCGTGAAACACGGACTGGGAGCGACTGTCATTTGGCAAACCTTGAAACGGAAAGTCTGAAATACATAAACTGGATATAAAGGCCGTGCACGTTCTGTAATAATCTGTGGACGGCGAAACAGCTCACTCTGGACAGATTACAATGGCGTAACTAATCAGTGACTACTGGGCGCGCACGTTGCAATCGGCAGTATATGCCAGGATGAGCTATGGGCGGAGTTTCGGACACACGTTCGCCGCTTCAAGTAGGGATAGATTCCGACGCGTATCTTAAACAGAGATAAGGATTGACGTCTGTCTTTTTCGTAGAAAATTAAGTTCTGCGTGTAAATTACAAAAACATGTTATGCACCTAGTACTTCTAGAGATGTACCTGGTAAAAAGGTCCAAGTTTCGAAGGTACACGTCATTTGGTTGACGCTAACTGAGTGTAGAAAGAGGAAATGGGGTAACTAACGAATAAGCTATTGATAAAAATTGAACGTAAAATTGTTAATACTAATGCCCCTCGTAGGGAAGTATTATACAACACGTTTCATTTGTTTATACCGATCACATAAAAAACATACTAACGTTTCACGTATGAGCAAATAGTGAATTGATCAAATGTAGCGAAACACGTTGTGGGTGGTCAACCGAGACAGGGGTGCCGTGTGACGTCACACCTCAGTGTGGGCTGCTGTGCGGTTGCTACGGCTGTAGACGCGCCTCAGCCGCTGTGGTCACGGTCAAGGTTTCATGAACCACCCGGCTGCAACGGTAGCTCTGTGTTGCCACTATTCTACAGCCAAATCTCGGCATTCACTGGTTGTTTGTTGTTGTTGCCACCAAAATTGCAGCAATTATTCACACTGTGCAGTATGTAATTCGGCTGGCCCTCTTACTAAATATTGAGTTCATAAAGTTACAGATGAATTCCATATAGAAGTAATCACAAAATCATTCCTATGCCGCAACAGAAAATGCTCTGACTGTAGAAATTGTATCCTGGATCATTGCATGCTAAACGCAAAACTGCTATTTTGCTCGTTCTTTACCTAAGAAAGATACGATAGTAGTAATAGAAACAGACAACTTGGACATGAGTTATGGCCTCAGTTAAGTGCAGTTCATAAGAAGTAGTCAGAATCAGTTGTCTGTAAAATGAGAAATGGCAAGGACGAAAACTTTAACCAGTTTGTCCATCGAGGGTATATTGCAGATTCCTGTGATAGCTCTCAGTTCCACTGCGTAGTTTATTGTTTAAAATTGTCATAGCATTAAACCACCAGGAACGTTGAGTTTGACTGCTAGTTGCCGCTTTCGTTACTTCTTTCCATTTTCATTTATATCGTAGAATCCCTTATACTTGGAGGAAATTTGAATTTAACTGCCATCATTCCGTGGCGGCAACAGCAACAATCGACCGCTGATGCAGCGATAGAGCTCTGTGGGTCGCACAGTACGGCAACGGCCGGAGAAACGAGACGAGACATATTCATTGCTGCTCTCTGCAATTGCGATTAATATCGAAAGTAGCACACGTTTAATACAATAGCTTTACAAGAATGTGATGCATGTATCGTAATCAAAGTCTTAACTGTATTGTTCGCCGAAACTTTCAAAAATGACCATTCTACGTGAATCTATTGTGAAACGAATCTAAATTATATACACCTCTTAACCGAGCCAGTCAATTTACTTCCTCGCATCGTCAGTCAGGATGACCGTGTGTAAATAGTGTGTTTGCATTAAGCTTTTAGAAGATGTTCACTACAACAACACCTTGCAATGTCATTTTACTTACGAAATTTATACTATCTAAGCAAACAAGAAGTGAATGATGTCGATGTGTGTAGGTTACCTAGCCCCATGAACTGAGTAGCTGTGACGTAAAGTCTTTATGTTATCTTGTTATATGCATACGACAGAGTAACGAATCTGCCCCTTGGATGGGACAGTGTACTGATACGAATTGTTAAGCTCTGTCTGTAGAAACAAATAATCGCTTTTAGTTTCTCCTGACCAGAGACTACTTTCATTCTATTTACTAACAATGACAATATCGAAAGGTGGTAAATGTTTTCCATTTTCCTTAATGTAGGTGAGCGACAAGAATAAAATACTTGCTGTAAGTTACACGATGGCGATATCGAGACATCAGTATGAACCATGCAACAGAATTCTTTGCGGAGGTTTCAAACACACGGTAGCATTACACTAGGCCCTGAATCACAGCTATCGAACTGATTCGGTCAATTTAAGAGTTTCACATGTGTGTCTGTGCACGATTTTCGCTGCATGCTTACTAAGATTGCAAGGGGGGACGGGAATGGTTACCTCATCCAAACCAAGCGACAGAGGTAGATACGTATGTGACACTTATCCATAGCTTTCATACTGACTGCATGCGATGAAAGAGTTGAATTTATGAAATGTGATACATTATGAATCCATAAACAGCATAGGGAGCTCCCTAAAAGCAAGTACCTTGAAAGACTTTATGTATGAGCCAAACATTGATATTATTCTAGTTACAGAAGTAAAGGATACTGCACTACACGATGTATTGGGATATAGCGTTGTAATTAATGCTGGAACTGGAGATGAATTAGAGACCGTGATACTCGCGAAAGAGGGCATAATAGTGTATCACGTTGAAAACTCACATGTAATACAGTTGTAGCTTGTACTGTTTACAACACCTGGCTATTTAATATATATGTTCCACCTGGTAGCAGTAAACGACGTAAACGAGCAGAGTTTCTTTAATTACGAAATTGTCCCTCTCTTCAGATTTCATTAAGGTAATATCATTTTGGCAGAAGGTATGAAAGGCGTTCTATGTCCAAGAGGTCAATCTCCTAATCGGAACCCTTCTATTGAATTATAAAACGTAAGACAAGAGTACCATTAAATTAACACGTAGGGCACAAAACATCGACATGGCTGGGTTTACATTAATTATTAACTGCTTGGAAGGTCGCTCGTACAGGATACACCTGTGGAACAGAGACCAACGTGCTGCACACAGAAGTGTGGCGCAGCAGCTGCACTGAGCACGCTGCACTCGCGTGCACAGCTGATGTGGAGCGACAGGGCGCCCACCACACCAGAAGTCATGACGGAACCTCAACCCTGCACACCTACTGCCGGATGCCGAATGCTGCGACCGTTCCCGCAAAAATATGCAGGAATGGGAAGGTAACTTCACATCCTATTTTTCTTTCCTCAGTTTGTGGACAATATGCACGAAAGTAAACTGTCTCCAGAAGGTGTGCTGCCTTTGGGATATGTGCTGTCCTTTGGAGGAGAGCTGTATTTAGGAAATGTGCTGTCTTTGCAAGGTGTCCTGCATTTGCAATGTGTGCAGCCTCCACAAGGTGTGCTGCCTTTGCAAGGCAGTTGTTCTTTGCAAGGTGTTCTCCTTTGCTAGATTTTCTGCCATTGCATTCTGTCCTGTCTTCGCAAGGTGTGCTACTTTCGTGAGGTGTGCTGCCTTTGCAAGCTGTTCTGCCTTGACACAGTGTGTAGCCTTCGCAAGGTGTGCAGCCTATGCTAGGTTTTCTGCCTCTACTATCAGAAGATGTGCTACCTTCACAAGATGTGCTGGCTTCTCAAGGAGTGCTGCTTCACAAGAAATGCTGCATTATCTAGGTGTGTTGCCTTCACAATATGTGCTGCCTTTGCAAGGTTACCTTGTGGAAGCTGCATATCCGATGAAGGAAGTCAACCTTTCGAAAGTAGCAAACCTTGCGAAGGTAGCACAGCATGCAAAGGAAGAAGACCATGTGAAGAAATAAGACACTGCAAAGGCAGTACATATTGTGAAGGAGGGCCAACTTGTGAAGGCAGCACACCTTGTGAAGCCAATACACTGTATAAATGCAGCATACAGTATGAAGGCAGCTCACATTGTGAAGAAGCCGGCCGCGGTGGCCGACAGGTTCTAGGCGATTCAGTCAGGACCTGCGCAACTGCTATGGTCGCTGGTTCGAATCCTGCCTCGGGCATGGATGTGTGTGATGTCCTTAGGTTAGTTAGGTTTCAGTAGTTCGAAGTTCTAGGTGACTGATGACCTCAGATGTTAAGTCCCATAGTGCTCAGAGCCATTTGAACCACATTGCGAAGACAGAATCACTTGTGAAGGCTGCAAACATCGCAAAGGCAGCACACATTGTGAACATAGCACACTTTGCTAAGGCAGCATACCTTGTGAAAGCTGCAAAGATTGCGAATGCTGCACACCTTGAAATCACTGCAAGCATTGCAAATACTACAAATTTTATGAAAGATGCACACCTTGTAAAGGCTGCATACCCTGCAAAAGCAGCACATGCTGCAAAGGCGGCACACAATGAAAATGCAACACATGTTCAAATGCAGCACAGACTGCAAAGAGGCACATGCAGAAAAGGAAGCACATGCTGCAAAGGCAGCACATGCTGCAAAGGCAGCACAAATTGAGAAGCCTGAAACACACTGGAAAGGCAGCACAAACTGGAAAAAGCAGCATATACTGGAAAGGAAGAACACACTGGAAAGGCGCAGACATTGGTAAGGCATCACAAACTGGATAGGCAACACTCACTGGAAACGCAGAACACACTGCGGAGCTACATCACTTGAAAACCACACACAATGTGAGGCAGCACACGCTGCGACTGCAGCCTTACCAGTGTGTGATGCCTTTCCAGTATGTGGTGCCTTTCTAGTGTGTGGTGCCTTTCCAGTGTGGTTCAAAATGGTTCAAATGGCTCTGAGCACTATGGGACTTAATTCTATGGTCATCAGTCCCCTAGAACTTAGAACTACTTAAACCTAACTAACGTAAGGACAGCACACAACACCCAGTCATCACGAGGCAGAGAAAATCCCTGACCCCACCAGGAATCGAACCCGAGCGTGGGAAATGAGAACGCTACCGCACGACCACGAGCTGCGGACTCCAGCGTGGTGCTTTCCACTATGTGTGCTTCTCCAGTGTTGCTGCATATTAAATGTGTGCTTCCTTTCCGATGTGTGCTGCGTTCCCAATATGTGCTGACTTTTCAGTTTGTGCTGCCTTTCTCAGCATGGGCTGCCTTTGCAGTGTGTGCTGCCTAGTATTGTGTGCCGCCTTTGTAGCATGTGCTGCCTTTGAAGTGTGTGCTTCCATTGCAGCATGTGCTGCTGTTGCAGCGTTTGCACCCTTTGCATGGTGTGCAGCCTTTGTAGCATATGCAGCCATTGCAGCATGTGCTGCCTTTGCAGCTTGTGCTGCCATTCCATTGTGTGCTTGTTTTATAGTGCACATTGCCTTTACAGTGCGTGCCGCCTTTCCAAGACAGCAAAGACAGTACGATTTTCAAAGGCAGTACGCCGTGTGAAGATAGCACACCTTGTGTAGACAGCACGACTTGCAAAGATGGCACACCTTGCGAAGACAGCATGTCTTGCCAAGACAGCATGTCATGGCAACACAGCACGACTTGCATAGGCAGCACACCTTGTAAAGGCAGCATGACTTACAAAATCAGCTCACCTTGTGAGGACAGCACACCTTGCGAATGCTGAACTCGTTGTGAACAAAGCTCGCCTTGCGAAGACAAATAGCCTTACAAAGACAGCGCGGCTTGCAAAGACAGCACGCCTTGTGATGGAGGAATGCTTAGCAAAAGCAGTACTCCATGTCAAGGCAGCCAACCTGAAGAAGGCAGCATACCTTGCGAAGGCAGCACACCTTGCGAAGGCAGCACATCTTGCAAAGGCAGCACGCCATGTGAAGGCAGCACACTTTGCGAAGGCAGTACACCTTGCGAAGGCAGGACGCCTTTCAAAGACAACACGCCTTGCGAAGGCATCATGCCTTTTAGGGCAGCATGCCATGTGAAGGCAGCACTGCTTGCAAAGGCAGCACATCTTGCAAAAACAGCACACCTTTCAAAGACAGCAAACCTTGCAAATACGGCATGCATTGTATAGACAGCTCACCTGGCAAAGACAGTACACCTTGCAAAGACAGCAAACCTTGCAAAGACAGCATGCCTTGCAAAGAAGTCACGGCTTGTAAGGAATTCATGCCTTGCAAAGATGGCACACATTTCAAAGATGGCACACCTTGCCAGAATGGTACACAATTCCAAGACAAAACACCTTGCATAGTTAGAACAGCATGCCTGGACAAGGCAGGACACCTTGAGAAGACAGCATGCCTTGAGAAGACAGCACGCCTTGCCAAGACAGCACACCTTGCCAAGAAAGCATGCCTTGCCAAGACAGCATGCATTGCCAAGACAGCACACCTTGCCAAGACAGCACACCTTGCCAAGACAGCACACCTTGCGAAGACAGCACACCTTGCAAAGACAGCATGCCTTGCAATGATGGCACACCTTGTGAAGACAGCTTACCTTGCGAAGACAGCACACCTTACGAAGAGAGCACGCCTTGCCAAGACAGCACGCCTTGCTAAGACAGCACGCCTTGCTAAGACAGCACACCTTGCTAAGAAAGCATGCCTTGGTAGTACATCATGGCTTGCTAAAACAGCACAGCTTGCTAAGAAAGCAAATCGTGAGAAAACGGCACACCTTGTGAAAACAGTATGCCTTGGCAAAACAGCATGCCTTGCCAAGACAGCATACATTGCCACGACAGCACACCTCGCCAAAACTACAAGCCTTGTGAAGTCAGCACACTTTGCGAAGAACACACGCCTTGCCAAGATAGCACACTTTGCCAAGACAGCATTCCTTGTGAACACAGCACTCCTTGTGAAGACAGGACGCCCTGCGAAGACACCACACCTTGCCAAGACAGCACGCCCTGATAAGGCAGCACGCTTTGCAAAGATAACATGCTTTGTGATGACAGCATGTGTGGAGGCAGCTGCCATTGCGAATACAACTCGCCTTGCGAAGACAGCACGCCTTGTGAAGACAGCATGCCTTGCCAAGACAGCACACCTTGTGGAGACAGCACGCCTTGCGAAGACAGCATGGCTTGGGAAGACAACACGGCTTGCTAAGACTGTACTCCTTGCAAAAACAGCATGCCTTGCAAAGACAGAGGGCTTGCAAAGACACCTCAGATAGCCAAGATAGTACAACGTGCCAAAACAGCATCCCTTGCCAAGAAAGCACGCCTTGCAAAGTCAGCACGCCTTACTAATACAGGACTATTTGCGGAGACAGCACGTCTTGAAAAGATGGCATGGCATGCGAAGGCAGAATGCCTTGCGAAGACAGCACCTCTTTTGTAGACTGCACGCCTTTTTGAGACAGCAATCATTTAGTAAGCAACTCGCCTTGGGTAGACAGCACGCCTTGTGTAGGCAGGATGCTTTGTGTAGACAGCACGCCTTGTGTAGATAGAACACATTGTATAGAGAGCACATCTTCCAATGACATGTGTAGACAGTATGCCATGTGTAGACAGTATGCCATGTGGAGGCAGCACATGTTGCTGAGGCAACACACCTATCCAAGACAGCGCACCTTTCCAAGACAGCCCACCTTGCCAAGACAGCATGCCCTGCCCAGACAGCACACCTTACCAAGACAGCACGCCTTGCCAAGACACCACGCCTTGCCAAGGCAGCATGCCTTGCCAAGACAGCATGCATTGCCAAGACAGAACACCTAGCCAAGACAGCACATCTAGCCAAGACAACACACATTGCCGAGACAGCATGCCTTGCCAATACAGCATGCCTTCCCAAGACAGCACGCCTAGCCAAGACAGCACACTTTGCCAAGACAGCTTGATTGCCAAGACAGCACACCTTGCCAAGGAAGCACAACTTGCCAAGGCAGCATGCCTTGCCACCTAGTCAAGACAGCACACCTTGCCAAGAGAGCATGCCTTGCCAATACAGCACGCCTTGCCAATACAGCACGCCTTCCCAAGACAGCACGCCAAGCCAAGACAGCACACCTTGCCAAGACAGCATGCCTTGCCAAAACAGCACATCTTGCCAAGGAAGCACACCTTGCCAAGACAGCACACCTTGCCAAGACAGCACGCCTTGCCAAGACAGATCGCCTTGCCAAGACAGCATGACTTGTAAAGACAGGATGCATTACCAAGACAGCACACCTTGCCAAGACAGCATGCCTTGCCAAGACAGCACGCCCTGCCAAGACAGCACACCTTACCAAGACAGGACGCCTTGCCAAGACAGCATGACTTGTAAAGACAGGATGCATTCCCAAGACAGCACACCTTGCCAAGACAGCATGCCTTGCCAAAACCGCACGACTTGCCAAGACAGCACACCTTGCCAAGGCAACATGCCTTTCCCAGACAGTAGGCATTGCCAAGAAAACACTCCTTGCCTAGACAGCTCTCCTTGCAAAGACAGCACACCTTGCCAAGACAGCACGCCTTGCCGAGACAGAACACCTTGCCACGACAGCACGCATTGCCAAGACAGAATGTGTTACGAAGACAGCACGCCTTGCCAAGACAGTACGCCCTGCGAAGACAGCACGCCTTGTGAAGACAGCATGCCTTGCGAAGAAAGCAACCCTTCTGAAGACAGCACGCTCTGTCAAGACAGCATGCACTGTCGAGACAGCACGCCTTGTAAAGACAGCATGCCTTGCCAAGACAGCATGCATTGTGAACACAGAACATCTTTCCAAGACAGCACGCCTAGTGAATGCACCACGCCTTGCCAAGACAGCACGCCTTGCCAAGACAGCACACCTTGCCAAAACAGCACGCATTGTAACGCAGCACAGCTTGCGAAGATAGCACGCCTGGTGAAGACAGCACGCCTTGCTAAGAAAGCATGGCTTGCTAAGACAGAACTGCTTGCTAAGGCAGCACACCTTGCCAAGACCAAACGCCCTGCCAAGGAAGCAGACATTGCCAAAACAGCACGCATTGAGAAAGCAGCACAGCTTGCGAAGACAGCTCACCTTGAAAAGGCGGCACACCTTCAAAGACAGAACGCCTTGCCAAGATATCATACCTTGCCAAAACAGCATACCTTGCCAAAACAGCACACCTTGTGAAGAAAGCAGCACTCCTTACGAAGGTGGCACTCCTTGCGAAGGCTGCACTCCTTGCGAAGGTTACACTCCTTGCGAAGGTTGCACTCCGTGCAAAGGCTGCACTCTGTGCGATGGCTGCACTCTGTGTAAAGGCTGTACTCCTTACGAAGGCTGTACTCCGTGCGAAGGCTGCACTCTGTGCGAAGGCTGCACTCCCTGCGAAGGATGCCCTCCGTGCGAATGCAGCATTCCTTGCGAAGGCGGCACTCCTTGCGAGGGCAACACTCCTTGCGAAGGCGGCAGTCCTTGCGAAGGCAGCACTCCTTGCGAAGGCAGCACTCCTTGCGAAGGCAGCACTCCTTGCGAAGGATGCACTCCTTGCGAAGGCTGCACCCCTTGTGAAGGCTGCACTCCTTGTGAAGGCTTCACTCCGTGCGAAGGCTCCACTCCATGCAATGGCTGCACTCCATGCGAAGGCTGCACTCCATGCGAAGGCTGCACTCAGTGCGAAGGCTGCACTCCCTGCGAAGGATGCCCTCCGTGCGAATGCAGCATTCCTTGCGAAGGCGGCACTCCTTGCGAGGGCAACACTCCTTGTGAAGGCGGCAGTCCTTGCGAGGGCAACACTCCTTGCGAAGGCGGCAGTCCTTGCGAAGGCAGCACTCCTTGCGAAGGCAGCACTCCTTGCGAAGGCAGCACTCCTTGCGAAGGATGCACTCCTTGCGAAGGCTGCACTCCTTGTGAAGGCTGCACTCCTTGTGAAGGCTTCACTCCGTGCGAAGGCTGCACTCCATGCAATGGCTGCACTCCATGCGAAGGCTGCACTCCATGCGAAGGCTGCACTCAGTGCAACAGCAACATTCCGTGCGAAGGCTTCACTTAAAGGGAAGACTGCACTCCATGCAAATGCTCCACTCCATACGAAGACTTCAATGCTTGCGAAGGCTGCATTTCATGTGAAGGCTGTACTCCGTGCGAAGGCTGCACTCCGTGCGAAGGCTGCACTCTGTGCGAAGGCTGCACTCCGTGCGAAGGCTCCACTCCGTGTGAAGGCAACACTCCATGCGAAGGCAGCACTCCTTGCGAAGGCTCCACTCCTTGCGAAGGCTGCACTACTTGCGAAGGCTGCACTACTTGTGAAGGCTGCACTCCATGCGATGGCTGCGCTCCATGCGAAGGCTGCATTCCATGCGAAGGCTGCACTCCATGCAACAGCAGCATTCCGTGCGAAGGCTTCACTCCATGGGAAGGCTGCACTCCATGCAAATGCTCCACTCCATATGAAGACTGCACTCCTTGCGAAGGCTGCATTTCATGTGAAGGCTGAACTCCGTGCGAAGGCTGCACTCCGCGCTAAGGCTGCACTCCTTGCGAAGGCAGCACTCCTTAAGAAGGCAGCTCTCCTTACGAAGGCAGCACTCCTTGCGAATCAGCTCTCCTTGCGAAAGCAGCTCTCCTTGCGAAGGCAGCACTCCTTGCGAAGGCTGCACTCCTTGCGAAGGCTGCACTCCTTGCGAAGGCTGCACTCCGTGCAAAGGCTGCACCCAGTGTGATGGCTGCACTCATTGCGAAGGCTGCACTCCATGCAAAGGTTGCACTCCATGCAACAGCAGCACTTCGTGTGAAGGCAGCACTCCATGTGAAGGCTTCACTCCATCCAAAGGCTGCACGCCATGCGACGGCTGCACTCCATGCGAAGTCTGCACACCATGCGAAGGCTACACTCCATGCAACAGCAGCACTCCTTGCGAAGGCAGCACTCCTTGCGAAGGCAGCACTCCTTGCGAAGGCAGCACTCCTTGCGAAGGCAGCACTCTGTGCAAACGCTGCACTCCATGCGAAGGCTGCACTCCGAGCAAAGGTTGCACTCCATGCGAAGGTTGCACTGGGTGTGAAGGCTGCGCTCCGTGCGAAGGCTGGACTCGGTGCGAAGGCTGCACTCTGTGCGAGGGCTGCACTCCGTGCGAAGGTTTCACTCCGTGCGACGGCATTACCCCGTGCGAAGGCAGCACTCCTGCGAAGGCTGCATTCTGTGCGAAGGCTGCAGTCCTTGCGAAGGCTGAACTCTGTGCGAAGGCTGCAGTCCGTGCGAAGGCTGCAACCCGTGCAAAGGCTGCACTCCTTGCGAAGGCTGCATTCCGTGCAAAGGCTGCACCCCGTGCGAAGGCTGCACTCCGTGCGAAGGCTGCACTCCGTGCAAGGGCAATACTCCGTGCGAAAGCAGTACTCGTTGCGAAGGCAGCACTCCTTGCGCAGGCTGCATTCCTTGCGAAGGCAGCACTCCTTGTGAAGGCAGGAGTCCTTGCAAAGGCAGCACTCCTTTCAAAGGCAGCACTCCATGCTAAAGCAGCACTCCTTGTGAAGGCAGCACTCCTTGCGAATCAGCACTCCTTGCGAAGGCTGCACTCCTTGCGAAGGCAGTAGTCTTTGCAAAGGCTGCACTCCTTGCGAAGGCTGAACTCCATGCAAATGCACCATCCCATGTGAAGGATGCACTCCATGCAAAAGCTGCACTCAATGAAAACGCTGCACTCCATGCGAAGGCAGCACTCCGAGCGAAGGATGCACTCCGAGCAAAGGTTGCACTCCGTGCAGAGGTTGCACTCCGCGCGAAGGTTGCAATCCGTACGAAGACTGCACTCCATGCGAAAACTGCATTTCATGCAAAGGCTGCACCCCATGCAAAGGCCGCATTCTGAGCAGAGGCTGCACTCTGTGCAAAGGCTGCACTCCGTGCAAAGGCTATGATTCTTACAAAGGCTGCACTCCTTGCGAAGGCTGCACTCCGTGTGTAGGCTGCACGCCGTGCGATGGCTGCACTCCATGCGAAGGCTGCACTCCATGCAAAGATTGCACTCCGTGCAACAGCAGCACTTCGTGGGAAGGCAGCACTCCATGCGAAGGCTTCTCTCCATGCGAAGGCTGCACTCCGAGCGAAGGTTGCACTCCGAGCGAAGGTTGCACTCCGAGCTAAGGTTGCACTCGGAGCCAAGGCTGCACTCTGTGTGAAGGATGCACTCCGTGCGAAGGCTGCACTCCGCACGAAGGCTGCTCTCCGCACGAAGGCTGCATTCCGTGCGAAGGCTGCACTCCGTGAGAAGGTTGCACTCCATGCGAAGGCTCCACTCCTTGCGAAGGCTGCACTCCGTGCGAAGGCAACACTCCGTGCGAAGGCAGCACTCCTTAACAAAGGCAACTCTCCTTGCAAGGGCAGCACTCCTTGCGAAGGCAGCTCTCCTTGCGAAGGCAGCACTCCTTGCGAAGGCAGTTCTCATTGCGAATCAGCACTCCTTGCGAAAGCAGCACTCCTTGCGAAGGCAGCACTCCTTGCAAAGGCAGCACTCCATGCGAAGGCAGCACTTCTTGCAAAGGCAGCACTCCTTGCGAATCAGCACTCCTTGCGAAGGCAGCACTCCTTGCGAAGGCAGTACTCTTTGCGAAGGCTGCACTCCTTGCGAAGGCTGCACTCCTTGCGAAGTGTGCACGCCGTCCAACAGCAGCAGTTCGTGTGAATGCAGCACTCCATGCGAAGGCTTCAGTCCATGCGAAGGCTGCACTCCATGCAAATGCTCCACTCCATGTGAAGGATGCACTCCATGCAAAGGCTGCACTCCATGCAAACGCTGCACTCCATGCGTTGGCAGCACTCCGAGCGAAGGATGCACTCCGAGCAAAGGTTGCACTCCGAGCGAAGGTTGCACTCTGAGCGAAGGTTGCAATCCATACGAAGACTGCACTCCATGCGAAAACTGAATTTCATGCGAAAGCTGCACCCCGTGCAAGGGCTGCACCCTGTGCAACGGCTGCATTCTGTGCAAAGGCTGCACTCCGAGCGAAGGCTGCACTCCGTGCGAATGCTGCACTCCGTGCAAAGGCCTGCATTCCATGCGAAGGCAGCAGTCCTTGCAAAGGCAGCACTCCTTGCGAAGGCAGCACTCCTTGTGAAGGCAGCACTCCTTGCGAAGGCAGCACTCCTTAAGAAGGCAACTCTCCTTGCGAAGACAGCACTCCTTGCGAATCAGCACTCCTTGCGAAAGCAGCACTCCTTGCGAAGGCAGCACTCCTTGCGAAGGCTGCATCCTTGCGAAGGCTGCACTCCTTGCAAAGGCTAAACTCAGTGCAAAGGATGCACTCCATGCAATAGCTGCACTCATTGCAAAGGCTGCAATCCATGCGAAGGTTACACTCCGTGCAACAGCAGCACTACGTCTGAAGGCAGCACTCCATGTGAAGGCTTCACTCCATCCAAAGGCTGCACTCCATGCGATGGCTGCACTCCATGCGAAGTCTGCACTCCATGCAAAGGCTGCACTCCGTGCAACAGCAGCACTCCTTGCGAAGGCAGCACTCCTTGCGAAGGCAGCACTCCTTGCGAAGGCAGCACTCCTTGCGAAGGCAGCACTCTGTGCAAACGCTGCACTCCATGCGAAGGCTGCATTCCGAGCAAAGGTTGCACTCCATGCGAAGGTTTCACTCGGTGTGAAGGCTGCACTCCATGCGAAGGCTGCACTCGGTGCGAAGGCTGCACTCTGTGCGAAGGCTGCACTCCGTGCGAAGGTTTCACTCCGTGCGACGGCATTACCCCATGTGAAGGCAGCACTCCTGCGAAGGCTACATTCTGTGCGAAGGCTGCTGTCCTTGCGAAGGCTGAACTCTGTGCGAAGGCTGCAGTCTGTGCGAAGGCTGCAACACGTGCAAAGGCTGCACTCCGTGCGAAGGCTGCATTCCGTGCAAAGGCTGCACTCCGTGCGAAGGCTGCACTCCGTGCGAAGGCTGCACTCCGTGCGAAGGCAATACTCCGTGGGAAAGCAGTACTCGTAGCAAAGGCAGCACTCCTTGCGCAGGCTGCATTCCTTGCGAAGGCAGCACTCCTTGTGAAGGCAGGACTCCTTGCGAAGGCAGCACTCCTTTCAAAGGCAGCACTCCATGCTAAAGCAGCACTCCTTGTGAAGGCAGCACTCCTTGCGAATCAGCACTCCTTGCGAAGGCCGCACTCCTCCGAAGGCAGTAGTCTTTGCAAAGGCTGCACTCCTTGCGAAGGCTGAACTCCTTGCGAAGGCTGCACTGCATGTGAAGGATGCACTCCATGCGATGGCAGCACTCCGTGCGAAGGCTGCACTCCATGCGATGGGTGCACGCCGTGCAACAGCAGCACTTCGTGCAAAAGCAGCACTCCATGCGAAGGTTCCGCTCCATGCGAAGGCTGCACTCCATGCAAATGCACCATCCCATGTGAAGGATGCACTCCATGCAAAAGCTGCACTCAATGCAAACGCTGCACTCCATGCGAAGGCAGCACTCCGAGCGAAGGATGCACTCCGAGCAAAGGTTGCACTCCATGCAGAGGTTGCACTCCGCGAGAAGGTTGCAATCCGTACGAAGACTGCACTCCATGCGAAAACTGCATTTCATGCAAAGGCTGCACCCCTTGCAAAGGCCGCATTCTGAGCAGAGGCTGCACTCTGTGCAAAGGCTGTGCTCCGTGCAAAGGCTATGCTGCTTACAAAGGCTGCACTCCTTGCGAAGGCTGCACTCCTTGCGTAGGCTGCACGCCGTGCGATGGCTGCACTCCATGCGAAGGCTGCACTCCATGCAAAGGTTGCACTCTGTGCAACAGCAGCACTTCATGGGAAGGCAGCACTCCATGCGAAGGCTTCACTCCATGCAAAGGCTGCACTCCATGCAAACGCTGCACTCCATGCGAAGGCTGCACTCCGAGCGAAGGTTGCACTCCGAGCGAAGGTTGCACTCTGAGCTAAGGTTGCACTCAGAGCCAAGGCTGCACTCTGTGTGAAGGATGCACTCCATGCGAAGGCTGCCCTCCGCACGAAGGCTGCTCTCCGCACGAAGGCTGCATTCCGTGCGAAGGCTGCACTCTGTGCGAAGGTTGCATTCCATGCCAAGGCTCCACTCCTTGCGAAGGCTGCACTCCGTGCGAAGGCAACACTCCGTGCAAAGGCAGCACTCCTTACAAAGGCAACTCTCCTTGCAAGGGCAGCACTCCTTGCGAAGGCAGCTCTCCTTGCGAAGGCAGCACTCCTTGCGAAGGCAGTTCTCATTGCGAATCAGCACTCCTTGCGAATGCAGCACTCCTTGCTAAGGCTGCATCCTTGCGAAGGCTGCACTCCTTGCAAAGGCTAAACTCCGTGCAAAGGCTGCACTCCGTGCAATAGCTGCACTCATTGCAAAGGCTGCAATCCATGCGAAGGTTACACTCCGTGCAACAGCAGCACTACGTGTGAAGGCAGCACTCCATGTGAAGGCTTCACTCCATCCAAAGGCTGCACTCCATGCGATGGCTGCACTCCATGCGAAGTCTGCACTCCATGCAAAGGCTGCACTCTGTGCAACAGCAGCACTTCAAGCGAAGGCAGCACTCCATGCGAAGGCTTCACTCCATGCGAAGGCTGCACTCCATGCAAACGCTGCACTGCATGTGAAGGCTGCACGCCGAGCGAAGGTTACACTCCGAGCAAAGAGAGCACTCCGAGCGAATGTTGCACTCCGAGCGATGGTTGCAATCCGAGCAGATGTTGCACTCTGAGCGAAGTTTGCTGTCCATACGAAGAGTGCACTCCATGCAAAAACTGCATTTCATGCAAAGGCTGCACCCCGTGCAAAGGCTGCAATCTGAGCAAAGGCTGCACTCCGTGCAAAGGCTGCACTCAGTGCGAAGGCTGTGCTCCTTTCAAAGGCTGCACTCCTTGCGAGGGCTGCAGTCCATGCGTAGGCTGCACGCCGTGCAATGGCTGCACTCCATGCAAAGCCTGCACTCCATGCAAAGGCTGCACTCCGTGCAACAGCAGCACTTCGTGCGAAGCCAGCACTCCATGCGAAGGCTTCACTCCATGCGAAGGCTGCACTCCATGCAAACGCTGCACTCCATGCGAAGTCTGCACTCCGAGCAAAGGTTGCACTCTGAGCAAAGGTTGCACTCCGAGCCAAGGCTGCACTCTGTGTGAAGGATGGACTCCGTGCGAAGGCTGAACTCCGCTCGAAGGCTGCTCTCTGCGCGAAGGCTGCACTCTGTGCGAAGGCTACACTCTGTGCGAGAGCTGCACTCCGATCGAGGGTCCACTGCATGCGAAGGCTGCACTCCGTGCGAAGGCAACACTGCGCGCGAATGCAGCACTCCTCACATAGGCAGCACTCCTTGCGAAGGCAGCACTCCTTGCAAAGGCAATACTCCTTGCAAGGGCAGCACTCCTTGCGAAGGCAGCTCTCATTGCGAAGGCAGCACCCCTTGCGAAGGCAGCACTCATTGCGAATCAGCACTCATTGCGAAGGCAGCACTCCTTGCGAAGGCAGTAGTCTTTGCGAAGTCTGCACTCCTTGCGAAGGCTGCACACCTTGCGAAGGCTGCACACATTGTGAAGGCTGCACACCTTGCGAAGGCGGCACTCCTTGCAAGGGCAGCACTCCTTGTGAAGGCAGCTCTCATTGCGAAGGCAGCACTCCTTGCGAAGGCAGCACTCATGTCGAATCAGCACTCATTGCGAAAGCAGCACTCCTTGTGAAGGCAGTAGTCTTTGCGAAGGCTGCACTAATTGCGAAGGCTGCACACCTTGCGAAGGCTGCACACCTTGCGAAGGCTGCACCCCGTATAAAGGCGGCACTCCGTACGATGACAGCACACCGTGCGAAGGGTGCATGCCGTCCAACAGCAGCACTTCGTGTGAAGGCAGCACGCCATGCAAAGGCTTCACTCCATGCGAAGACTGCACTCCATGCAAATGCTCCACTCCATGTGAAGGATGCACTCCATGCAAAGGCTGCACTCCATGCAAACGCTGCACTCCATGCGAAGGCAGCACTCTGAGCGAAGGATGCACTCTTAGCAAAGGTTGCACTCCGAGCGAAGGTTGCGCTCTGAGCAAAGGTTGAAATCCATACGAAGACTGCACTCCATGCGAAAACTGAATTTCATGCACAGGCTGCACCCCGTGCAAAGGCTGAAACCTGTGCAAAGGCTGCATTCAGTGCAAAGGCTGCACTCTGTGCAAAGGCTGCACTCCTTGCGAAGGCTGCGACCCTTAAGAAGGCTGCACTCCTTGCGAAGGCTGCGCCCCTTGCGAAGGCTGTGCTCCTTGCTAAGGCTGCAATACTTGCGAAGGCTGCACTCCTTGCGAAGGCTGCACTCCGTGCGAAGGCATGCACTCCGTGTGAAGGCTGCACTCCATGCGAAGGCTGCACTCCGTGCGAAGGCTGCACTCTGTGCGAAGGCCTGAACTCTGTGCGATGGCAGCACTCCTCCCGAGGGAAGCAATCCTTGCGAAGGCAGCACTCCTTGCGAAGGCAGCACTCATTGCGAAGGCAGCACTCCTTGCGAAGCAGCTCTCATTTTGAAGGCAGCACTCCTTGCGAATCAGAACACCTTGCTAAAGAAGCACTCCTTGCGAAGGCTGCACTCCATGCGATGGCTGCACGCCATGCAAAGGCTGCCCTCCATGCGAAGGCTGCACTCCGTGCGAAGGCTGCTCTCAATGCGAAGTCTGCACTCCGTGCGAAGGGTGTACTCCGTGCGAAGGGTGCACTCCTTGCGCAGGTTGCATTCCGTGCGAAGGCTGCACTCCTTGCGCAGGTTGCATTCCGTGCGAAGGATGCACTCCGTGCTATTTCTGCACTCCCTGCGATGGCTGCAATCCGTGAAAAGGCAGCACTCCTTGCGAAGGCAGCACTCTTTGCGATGGCAGCTCTCCTTGCGAAGCCAGCACTCCTTGCGAAAGCAGCACTCCTTGAGAATCAGCACTCCTTGCGAAAGCAGCACTCCTTGCGAAGGCAGAACTCCTTGCGAAGGCTGCCTCCTTGCGAAGGCTGCACTCCTTGCGTTGGCTGCCTCCTTGCGAAGGCAGCACTCCATGTGAAGGCTTCACTCCATCCAAAGGCTGCACTCCGTGCGATGGCTACACTCATTGCGAAGGCTGCACTCCATGCGAAGGTTGCACTCCGTGCAACAGCAGCACTCCTTGCGAAGGCAGCACTCCTTGCGAAGGCAGCACTCCTTGCGGATCAGCACTCCTTGCGAAAGCAGCACTCCTTGCGAAGGCAGAACTTGCGAAGGCTGCCTCCTTGCGAAGGCTGCACTCCTTGCGAAGGCTGCACTCCGTGCAAGGGCTGCACTCCGTGCGATGGCTGCACTCCTTGCGACGGCTGCACTCCATGCGAAGGCTGCACTCTGAGGAAAGGTTGCACTCCAAACGAAGGTTGCAGTCGGTGTGAAGGCTGCGCTCCGTGCGAAGGCTGCACTCGGTGCGAAGGCTGCACTCTGTGCGAACGCTGCACTCCGTGCGAAGGCCTCACTCCGTGCGACAGCAGCACTCCGTGCGAAGGCTGCACTCCTTGCGAAGGCTGCATTCTGTGCGAAGGCTGCAGTCGTTGCGAAGGCTGCACTCGGTACGATGGCTGCACTCCGTGCGAAGGCTGCACACCGTGCAAAGGCTGCACTCCGTGCGAAGGCTGCACTTCGTGCAAAGGATGCATTCCGTGCGGAGGCTGCACTCCGTGCGAAGGCAGCACTCCGTGCAAAGGCAGCACTCGTTGCGAAGGCAGCACTCCTTGCGCAGGCAGCACTCCTTGCGATGGCAGCTCACGTTGCGAAGGCAGCACTCCTTCCAAAGGCAGCACTCCTTGCGAAGGCAGCATTCCTTGCGAAGGCAGCACTCCTTGCGAATCAGCATTCCTTGCGAATCAGCACTTCTTGCGAAGGCAGCACTCCTTGCGAAGGCAGTAGTCTTTGCGGAGGCTGCACTCCTTGCGAAGGCTGCACTCCTTGCGAAGGCTGCACTGCATGTGAAGGCTGCATTCCGTGCGATGGCAGCACTCCGTGCGAAGGCTGCACTCCATGCGAAGGGTTCACACCGTGCAACAGCAGCACTTCGTGTGAAGGCAGCACTCCATGCGAAGGTTTCACTCAATGCAATAGCTGCACTCCATGCAAATGCTCCACCCCATGTGATGGATGCACTCCATGCAAAGGCTGCACTCCATGCGAAGGCTTCACTCCGAGCGAAGGATGCACTCCGAGCAAAGGTTGCAATCTGAGCAAAGGCTGCACTCTGTGCAAAGGCTGCACTCAGTGTGAAGGCTGTGCTCCTTTCAAAGGCTGCACTCCTTGCGAGGGCTGCACTCCATGCGTAGGCTGCACGCCGTGCGATGGCTGCACTCCATGCAAAGGCTGCACTGCATGCAAAGGCTGCACTCCGTGCAACAGCAGCACTCCATGCGAAGCCTTCACTCCATGCGAAGGCTGCACTCCATGCAAACGCTGCACTCCTTGCGAAGGCTGCACTCCATGCGAAGGCTGCACTCCGAGCGAAGGTTGCACTCCGAGCGAAGGTTGCACTCCGAGCGAAGGTTGCACTCTAAGCAAAGGCTGCACTCTGTGTGAAGGTTGGACTCCGTGCAAAGGCTGGACTCCGCGCGAAGGCTGCTCTCCGCACGAAGGCAGCACTCCGTGCGTAGGCTACATTCCGTGCGAAGGCTGCACTCTGTGCGAAGGGTCCACTCCATGCGAAGGCTGCACTCCGTGCGAAGGCAACACTCCGTGCGAATGCATCACTCCTCGCGAAGGCAGCACTCCTTGCGAATGCAGCACATCTTGCAAAGGCAACACTCATTGCAAGGGCAGCACTCCTTGCGAAGGCAGCTCTCCTTGCGAAGGCAGCACTCCTTGTCAAGGCAGCACTCATTGTGAATCAGCACTCCTTGCGAAGGCAGCACTCCTTGCGAAGGCAGTAGTCTTTGCGAAGGCTGCATTCCTTGCGAAGGCCGCACACCTTGCGAAGGCAGCACTCTGTGTAAAGGCTGCACTCCGTACTATGACAGCACTCCGTGCAAAGGCTGCACTCCATGCGAAGGGTGCACGCCGTCCAACATCAGCACTTCGTGTGAAGGCAGCACTCCATGCGAAGGCTTCACTCGATGCGAAGGCTGCACTCCATGCAAATGCTCCACTCCATGTGAAGGATGCACTCCATGCAATGGCTGCACTCCATGCAAACGCTGCACTCCATGCGTAGGCAGCACTCTGAGTGAAGGATGCACTCCGAGCAAAGGTTGCGCTCCGAGCGAAGGTTGCACTCTGAGCGAAGGTTGAAATCCATACGAAGACTGCACTCCATACGAAAACTGAATTTCATGCGAAGGATGCACCCCTTGCAAAGGCTGCTACCTGCGCAAAGGCTGCATTCTGTGCAAAAACTGAACTCTGTGCAAAGGCTGCACTCTTTGCAAAGGCTGCGCCCCTTACGAAGGCTGCACTCCTTGCGAAATCTGCACTCCGTGCGAAGGCTGCACTCCTTGGGAAATCTGCACTCCTTACGTAGGCTGCACTCCTTGCGATGGTAGCACTCCGTGCGAAAGCTGCACTCCGTGCGACGGCTGCAATCCGTGGGAAGGCTGCAATCCGTGGGAAGGCTGCACCCCGTGCGAAGGCTGCACTCCGTGCAAAGGCTCCACTCCATGCGAAGGCTGCACTCCATGCGAAGGCTGCCCTCCGTGCGAAGGCCTGCACTCTGTGCGAAGGCTGCACTCCGTGCGAAGGCCTGCACTACGTGCGAAGGCTGCACTCCATGCGAAGGCTGCACTCCATGCGAAGGCTGCACTCCGTGCGAAGGCCTGAACTCTGTGTGAAGGCAGCACTCCTCCCGAGGGAAGCAATCCTTGCGAAGGCAGCACTCCTTGCGAAGGCAGCACTCGTTGCGAAGGCAGCACTCCTTGCAAAGGCAGCACTCCTTGCGAAGCAGCTCTCCTTGCGAAGGCAGCACTCCTTGCGAAGGCAGCACACCTTGCGAATCAGCACTCCTTGCGAAGGCAGCACTCCTTGCGAAGGCTGCACTCCTTGCGAAGGCTGCACTCCGTGCAAAGGCTGCACTGCGTGGGATGGCTGCACGCCTTGCGAAGGCTGCACTCCAAGCGAAGGCTGCACTCTGTGCAACAGCAGCACTCCTAGCGAAGGCTGCACTCCATGCGATGGCTGCACGTCATGCAAAGGCTGCCCTCCATGTGAAGGCTGCACTCCGTGCGAAGGCTGCTCTCCGTGCGAAGGCTGCTCTCCATGCGAAGGCTGCACTCCATGCGATGGCTGCACTCCGTGCGAAGGCTCCACTCCGTGCGAAGGCTGCATTCCGTGTGAAGGATGCGAGTTCTGCACTCCCTGCAAAAGCTGCAAACCGTGCAAAGGCAGCATTCCTTGCGAAGGCAGCACTCCTTGCGAAGGCTGCCTCCTCTCAAAGGCTGCACTCCTTGCGAAGGCAGCACTGAGTGCAAAGGTTGCACTCCGTGTGATGGCTACACTCATTGCGAAGGCTGCACTCCATGCGAAGGTTGCACTCCGTGCAACAGTAGCAATCCTTGCGAAGGCAGTACTCCTTGCGAAGGCAGCACTCCTTGCGAATCATCACTCCTTGCGAAAGCAGCACTCCTTGCGAAGGCAGCACTCCTTGTGAAGGCTGCCACCTTGCGAAGGCTGCACTCCTTGCAAAGGCTGCACTCCGTGCGATGGCTACACACATTGCGAAGGCTGCACTCCATGTGAAGGTTGCACTCCATGGGAAGGTTGCACTCCGTGCAACAGCAGCACTTCGTGTGAAGGCAGCACTCCATGTGAAGTCTTCACTCCATCCAAAGGCTGCACTCCATGCGATGGCTGCACTCCATGCGAAGTCTCCACTCCATGCGGAGGATGCACTCCGTGCAACAGCAGCACTCCTTGAGAAGGCCTCACTCCGAGCGACAGCAGCACCCCGTGCGAAGGGTGCACTCCTTGCGAAGGCTGCATTCTGTGCGAAGGCTGCAGTCCTTGCGAAGGCTGAACTCTGTGCGGAGGCTGCAGTCCTTGCGAAGGCTGCAATCCGTGCATAGGCTGCACTCCATTCGAAGGCTGCACTCCGTGTGAAGGCTGCACTCCGTGCGAAGGCAGCACTCGGTGCGAAGGCAGAACTCGTTGCGAAGGCAGCACTCCTTGCGCAGGCAGCACTCCTTGCGAAGGCAGCACTCCTTGTGAAGGCAGCACTCCTTGCGAAGGCAGCACTCCTTGCGAAGGCAACACTCCATGCAAAGGCAGCACTCCTTGCGAAGGCAGCACTCCTTGCGAATCAGCAGTCCTTGTGAAGGCTGCACTGCATGTGAAGGCTGCACTCCGTGCGATGGCAGCACTCCGTGCGAAGGCTGCACTCCATGCGAAGGTTTCACTCCATGCGAAGGCTGCACTCCATGCAAATGCTCCACCCCATGTGAAGGATGCACTCCATGCAAAGGCTGCACTCCATGCTAACGCTGCACTCCATGCGAAGGCAGCACTCCGAGCGAAGGATGCACTCCGAGCAAAGGTTGCACTCCGAGCAGAGATTGAACTCTGAGTGACGGTTGCTATCCATACGAAGACTGCACTCCATGCGAAAACTACTTTTCATGCAAAGGCTGCACCCCGTGCAAAGGCTGCATTCTGAGCAAAGGCTGCACTCTGTGCAAAGGCTGCACACCGTGCGAAGGCTGTGCTCCTTACAAAGCCTGCACTCCGTGCGTAGGCTGCACGCTGTGCGATGGCGGCACTCCATGCGAAGGCTGCACTCCATGCAAAGGCTGCACTCCGTGCAACAGCAGTACTTCGAGCGAAGGCAGCACTCCATGTGAAGGCTTCACTCCATGCGAAGGCTGCACTCCATGCAAACGCTGCACTCCATGCGAAGGCTGCACACCGAGCGAAGGTTGCACTCCGAGCGAATGTTGCACTCCGAGCGATGGTTGCACCCCAAGATAAGGCTGCACTCTGTGTGAAGTATGCACTCCGTGCGAAGGCTGCACTCTGTGCGAAGGCTGCTCTCCGCACGAAGGCAGCACTCCTTGCGATGGCTGCACTCCATGCGAAGGCTGCACTCCATGTGAAGGCTGCACTCTGTGCATCAGCAGCACTTCGTGCAAAGGCAGCACTCCATGTGAAGGCTTCACTCCATGCGAAGGCAGCACTCTATGCGATAGCTGCACTCTATGCCATGGCAGCACTCCATGCGAAGGCTGCACTCCGTGCAAAAGCAGCACTCCGTGCGAAGGCATCTATCCATGCGAAGGCTGCACTCCATGCAAATGCTGCACTCCATGTGAAGGCTGCACTCCATGCAAAGGCTACACTCCATGCAAACGCGGCACCCCATGTGAAGGCTGCACTCCGAGCGAAGGTTGCACTCCGAGCGAAGGATGCACTCTGAGCGAAGGTTCCACTCCGAGCGAAGGTTGCACTCCATACGAAGACTGAAATCCATCCAGAAATAGCATTTGATGTGAAGGCTCCACCCCGTCCAAAGGCTGCACCCCGTGCAAAGGCTCCACTCCGTGCGAAGGCTACACTCCGTGCGAAGGCTGCACATCTTGGGAAATCTGCGCCCCTTACGTAGGCTGCGCTCCTTGCGATGGTAGCACTCCATGCGAAGGCTGCACTCCGTGCAAAGGCTGCACTCCGTGCAAAGGCTGCACTCCGTGCGAAGGCTGCACTCCGTGCGAAGGCCTGCACTCCGTGCGAAGGCTGCACTCCGTGCGAAGGCTGCACTCCGTGCGAAGGCTGCACTCCATGCGAAGGCCAGAACTCCATGTGAAGGCCAGAACTCTGTGCGAAGGCAGCACTCCTTGTGTGGGAAGCAATCCTTGGGAAGGCAGCACTCCTTGCGAAGGCGGCACTCATTGCGAAGGCAGCACTCCTTGCGAAGCAGCTCTCCTTGTGACGGCAGCACTCCTTACGAAGGCAGCACTCCTTGCGAATCAACAGTCCTTGCATGCAATGGCTGCACCCTTGTAAAGGCTGCACTCCATGCGAAGGCTGCACTCTGTGGAACAGCAGCACTCCTAGCGAAGGCTGCACTCCATGCGATGGCTGCACGCCATGAAAAGGCTGCCCTCCATGCGAAGGCTGCACTCCGTGCGAAGGCTGCTCTCCATGAGAAGGTTGCAATCCGTGCGATGGGTGCACTTTGTGCGAAGGCTGCACTCCTTGCGAAGGCTGCATTCCGTGCGAAGGATGCACTCCGTGCGAATTCTGCACTCCCTGTGAAGGCTGCCATCCGTGCAAAGGCAGCACAACTTGCGAAGGCAGCACACCTTGCGAAGGCAGCACTCCTTGCGAGGGCAGCACTTAATGTGAAGGCAGCACTCCTTGAGAAGGCAGCACTCCTTAAGAAGGCAGCTCTCCTTGCGAAGGCAGCACTCCTTGCGAAACAGCACTCCTTGCGAACGCAGCACTCCTTGTGAAGGCAGTACTCCTTGCGAAGGCTGCACTCCTTGCAAAAGCTGGACTCCTTGCGAAGGCTGCACACCGTGTGAAGGCTGCACTCCGTGCGATGGCTACACTCATTGCGAAGGCTTCACTCCATGCGAAGGCTGCACTCCGTGCAACAGCAGCACTCCTTGCCAAGGCAGCACTCCTTGCAAAGGCAGCACTCCTTGCGAATCAGCACTCCTTGCGAAAGCAGCACTCCTTGCGAAGGCAGCACTCCTTGTGAAGGCAGCACTCCTTGCGAAGGCTGCACTCCTTGCGAAGGCTGCCTCCTTGCGAAGGCTACACTCCTTGCGAAGGCTGCACTGAGTGCAAAGGCTGCACTCCGTGCGATGGCTACACTCATTGCGAAGGCTGCACTCCATGCGAAGGTTGCACTCCGTGCAACAGTAGCACTCCTTGCGAAGGCAGCAGTCCTTGCGAAGGCAGCACTCCTTGCGAATCAGCACTCCTTGCAAATCAGCACTTCTTGCGAAAGCAGCACTCCTTGCGAAGGCAGCACTCCTTGTGAAGGCTGCCTCCTTGCGAAGGCTGCACTCCTTGCAAAGGCTGCACTCCGTGCGATGGCTACACACATTGCGAAGGCTGCACTCCATGAGAAGATTGCACTCCATGCGAAGGTTGCACTCCGTGCATCAGAAGCACTTCGTGTGAAGGCAGCACTCCATGTGAAGGCTTCAATCCATCCAAAGGCTGCACTCCATGTGAAGGCTGCACTCCATGCGAAGTCTGCACTCCATGCGGAGGCTGCACTCCGTGCAACAGCAGCACTCCTTGAGAAGGCAGCACTCCTTGCGAAGGCAGCACTCCTTGCGAAGGCATCACTCCGTGCAAACGCTGCACTCCATGCGAAGGCTGCACTCCGAGTAAAGGTTGCACTCCGAGCGATGGTTGCACTCGGTGTGAAGGCTGCGCTCCGTGAGAAGGCTGCACTCGGTGCGAAGGCTGCACTCTGTGCGAAGGCTGCACTCCGTGCGAAGGCCTTACTCCATGCGACAGCAGCACTCTGTGCGAAGGCTGCACTCCTTGCGAAGGCTGCATTCTGTGCGAAGGCTGAAGTCCTTGCGAAGGCTGAACTCTGTGTGGAGGCTGCAGTCCTTGCGAAGGCTGCAATCCGTGCATAGGCTGCACTCCGTGCGAAGGCTGCACTCCTTGTGAAGGCAGCACTCCTTGCGAAGGCAGCACTCCTTGCGAAGGCAACACTCCATGCGAAGGCAGCACTCCTTGCGAAGGCAGCACTTCTTGCGAATCAGCAGTCCTTGTGAAGGCTGCACTGCGTGTGAAGGCTGCACTCCGTGCGATGGCAGCACTCTGTGTGAAGGCTGCACTCCATGCGAAGGTTTCTCTCCATGCGAAGGCTGCACTCCATGCAAATGCTCCACCCCATGTGAAGGCTGCACTCCGAGCGAAGGTTGCACTCCGAGCGAAGGTTGCACTCCGAGCGAAGGTTCCACTCCGAGCGAAGGTTGCACTCCATACGAAGACTGAAATCCATCCAGAAATAGCATTTGATGTTAAGGCTCCACCCCGTGCAAAGGCTGCACCCCGTGCAAAGGCTAAACTCCGTGCGAAGGCTACACTCCGTGTGAAGGCTGCACACCTTGGGAAATCTGTGCTCCTTACGTAGGCTGCACTCCTGGCGATGGTAGCACTCCGTGCGAAGGCTGCACTTCGTGGGAAGGCTGCACCCCGTGCGAAGGCTGCACTCCGTGGAAAGGCTCCACTCCGTGCGAAGGCTCCACTCCATGCGAAGGCTGCACTCCGTGCGAAAGCTGCACTCCGCGCGAAGGCCTGCACTCCGTGCGAAGGCTGCACTCCGTGCGAAGGCTGCACTCCGTGCGAAGGCTGCACTCCATGCGAAGGCCAGAACTCCATGCGAAGGCAGCACTCATCGTGAGGGAAGCAATCCTTGCAAAGGCAGCACTCCTTGCGAAGGCAGCACTCATTGCGAAGGCAGCACTCCTTGCGAAGCAGCTCTCTTTGTGACGGCAGCACTCCTTGCGAAGGCAGCACTCCTTGCGAATCAGCACTCCTTGCGAAGGCTGCACTCCTTGCGAAGGCTGCACTGGGTGCAATGGTTGCACCCTTGCAAAGACTGCACTCCATGCGAAGGCTGCACTCTGTGGAACAGCAGCACTCGTAGCGATGGCTGCACTCCATGTGATGGCTGTACGCCATGAAAAGGCTGCCCTCCATGCGAAGGCTGCACTCCGTGCGAAGGCTTCTCTCCATGAGCAGGCTGCAATCCGTGCGAAGGGTGCACTTTGTGCGAAGGCTGCACTACTTGCGAAGGCTGCATTCCGTGCGAAGGATGCACTCAGTGCGAATTCTGCACTCCCTGTGAAGGCTGCCATCCGTGCAAAGGCAGCACACCTTGCGAAGGCAGCACACCTTGCGAAGGCAGCACTCCTTGCGAAGGCAGCACTCCATGTGAAGGCAGCACTCTTTGAGAAGGCAGCACTCCTTAAGAAGGCAGCTCTCCTTGCGAAGGCTGCACTCCTTGCGAAGGCTGCACTCCGTGCGAAGGCTGCACTCCATGCGATGGCTACGCTCATTGCGAAGGCTTCACCCCATGCGAAGGCTGCACTCCGTGCAACAGCAGCACTCCTTGCGAAGGCAGCACTCCTTGCGAAGGCAGCACTCCTTGTGAAAGTAGCACTCCTTGCGAAGGCAGCACTCCTTGCGAAGGCAGCACTCCTTGCGAAGGTTGCACTCCGTGCAAAGGCTGCACTCTGTGCAAAGGCTGCACTCCGTGCAAAGGCTGCACTCCGTGGGTAGGCTGCACGCCGTGCGATGGCTGCACTCCATGTGAAGGCTGCACTCCATGCAAAGGCTGCACTCTGTGCAACAGCAGCACTTCGTGCGATGGCAGCACTCCATGCGAAGGCTTCACTCCATGCGAAGGCTGCACTCCATGCAAACGCTGCACTCCATGCGAAGGCTGCACTCCAAGAGAAGGTTGCACTCTGAGCAAAGGTTTCACTCCGAGCGAAGGTTGCACTCCAAGCCAAGGCAGCACTCTGTGTGATGGATGCACGCTGTGCGAAGGCCGCACTCCGTGCGAAGGCTACTCTCCGCGGGAAGGCAGCACTCCGTGCGAAGGCTGCACTCCGTGCGAATGCTGCACTCCGTGCAAAAGCAGCACTCCTTGCGAAGGCTCCACTCCTAGCGAAGGCAGCACTCCTAGCGAAGGCAGCACTCCTTGCGAATCAGCACTCCTTGCGAAAGCAGCACTCCTTGCAAAGGCAGTACTATTTGCGAAGGCTGCACTCCTTGCGAATGCTGCACTCCTTGCGAAGGCTGCACTCCTTGTAAAGGATGCACTCAGTGCGATGACATGCTCACCATGCGAAGGGTGCACGCCGTCCAACAGCAGCACTTGGTGTGAAGGCAGCACTCCATGCGAAGGCTTCACTCCATGCGAAGGCTGCACTACATGCAAATGCTCCACTCCATGTGAAGGATGCACTCCATACAAAGGCTGCACTCCATGCAAACGCTGCACTCCATGCGAAGGCTCTACTCCATGCAAAGGCTGCACTCTGTGCGAAGGCTGCACACCTTGGGAAATCTGCGCTCCTTACGTAGGCTGCACTCCTTGTGATGGTAGCACTCCGTGCGAAGGCTGCACTCCGTGCTAAGGCTGCACTCCGTGGGAAGGCTGCACCCTGTGCGAAGGCTGCACTCCGTGCAAAGGCTCCACTCCGTGCGAAGGCTGCATGCCGTGCGATGGCGGCACTCCATGCGAAGGCTGCACTCCATGCAAAGGCTGCACTCCGTGCAACAGCAGCACTTCGAGCGAAGGCAGCACTCCATGTGAAGGCTTCACTCCATGCGAAGGCTGCACTCCATGCAAACGCTGCACTCCAAGCGAAGGCTGCACACCGAGCGAAGGTTGCACTCCGAGCGAATGTTGCACTCTGAGCGATGGTTGCACCCCAAGATAAGGCTGCACTCTGTGTGAAGAATGCACTTCGTGCGAAGGCTGCACTCTGTGCGAAGGCTGCTCTCCGCACGAAGGCAGCACTCCTTGCGATGGCTGCACTCCATGCGAAGGCTGCACTCCATGTGAAGGCTGCACTCTGTGCATCAGCAGCACTTCGTGCGAAGGGAGGACTCCATGTGAAGGCTTCACTCCATGCGAAGGCAGCACTCTATGCGATAGCTGCACTCTATGCCATGGCAGCACTCCATGCGAAGGCTGCACTCCGTGCAAAAGCAGCACTCCGTGCGAAGGCATCTATCCATGCGAAGGCTGCACTCCATGCAAATGCTGCACTCCATGTGAAGGCTGCACTCCATGCAAAGGCTACACTCCATGCAAACGCGGCACCCCATGTGAAGGCTGCACTCCGAGCGAAGGTTGCACTCCGAGCGAAGGATGCACTCTGAGCGAAGGTTCCACTCCGAGCAAAGGTTGCACTCCATACGAAGACTGAAATCCATCCAGAAATAGCATTTAATGTGAAGGCTCCACTCCGTGCGAAGGCTACACTCCGTGCGAAGGCTGCACACCTTGGGAAATCTGCACTCCTTACGTAGGCTGCGCTCCTTGCGATGGTAGCACTCCATGCGAAGGCTGCACTCCGTGGGAAGGCTGCACCCCGTGCGAAGGCTGCACTCCGTGCAAAGGCTGCACTCCGTGCGAAGGCTCCACTCCGTGCTAAGGCTGCACTCCGTGCGAAGGCTGCACTCCGTGCGAAGGCTGCACTCCGTGCGAAGGCTGCACTCCGTGCGAAGGCCTGCACTCCGTGCGAAGGCTGCACTCCGTGCGAAGGCTGCACTCCGTGCGAAGGCTGCACTCCCTGCGAAGGCCAGAACTCCATGTGAAGGCCAGAACTCCGTGCGAAGGCAGCACTCCTTGTGTGGGAAGCAATCCTTGGGAAGGCAGCACTCCTTGCGAAGGCGGCACTCATTGCGAAGGCAGCACTCCTTGCGAAGCAGCTCTCCTTGTGACGGCAGCACTCCTTACGAAGGCAGCACTCCTTGCGAATCAGCAGTCCTTGCATGCAATGGCTGCACCCTTGTAAAGGCTGCACTCCATGCGAAGGCTGCACTCTGTGGAACAGCAGCACTCCTAGCGAAGGCTGCACTCCATGCGATGGCTGCACGCCATGAAAAGGCTGCCCTCCATGTGAAGGCTGCACTCCGTGCGAAGGCTGCTCTCCATGAGAAGGCTGCAATCCGTGCGATGGGTGCACTTTGTGCGAAGGCTGCACTCCTTGCGAAGGCTGCATTCCGTGCGAAGGATGCACTCCGTGCGAATTCTGCACTCCCTGTGAAGGCTGCCATCCATGCAAAGGCAGCACACCTTGCGAAGGCAGCACACCTTGCGAAGGCAGCACTCCTTGCGAAGGCAGCACTTAATGTGAAGGCAGCACTCCTTGAGAAGGCAGCACTCCTTAAGAAGGCAGCTCTCCTTGCGAAGGCAGCACTCCTTGCGAAACAGCACTCCTTGCGAACGCAGCACTCCTTGTGAAGGCAGCACTCCTTGCGAAGGCTGCACTCCTTGCGAAGGCTGCACTCCTTGCGAAGGCTGCACACCGTGCGAAGGCTGCACTCCGTGCGATGGCTACACTCATTGCGAAGGCTTCACTCCATGCGAAGGCTGCACTCCGTGCAACAGCAGCACTCCTTGCCAAGGCAGCACTCCTTGCAAAGGCAGCACTCCTTGCGAATCAGCACTCCTTGCGAAAGCAGCACTCCTTGCGAAGGCAGCACTCCTTGTGAAGGCAGCACTCCTTGCGAAGGCAGCACTCCTTGCGAAGGCTGCCTCCTTGCGAAGGCTGCACTCCTTGCGAAGGCTGCACTGAGTGCAAAGGCTGCACTCCGTGCGATGGCTACACTCATTGCGAAGGCTGCACTCCGTGCGATGGCTACACTCATTGCGAAGGCTTCACTCCATGCGAAGGCTGCACTCCGTGCAACAGCAGCACTCCTTGCCAAGGCAGCACTCCTTGCAAAGGCAGCACTCCTTGAAAATCAGCACTCCTTGCGAAAGCAGCACTCCTTGCGAAGGCAGCACTCCTTGTGAAGGCAGCCCTCCTTGCGAAGGCTGCACTCCTTGCGAAGGCTGCCTCCTTGCGAAGGCTGCACTCCTTGCGAAGGCTGCACTGAGTGCAAAGGCTGCACTCCGTGCGATGGCTACACTCATTGCGAAGGCTGCACTCCATGCGAAGGTTGCACTCCGTGCAACAGTAGCACTCCTTGCGAAGGCAGCAGTCCTTGCGAAGGCAGCACTCCTTGCGAATCAGCACTCCTTGCAAATCAGCACTTCTTGCGAAAGCAGCACTCCTTGCGAAGGCAGCACTCCTTGTGAAGGCTGCCTCCTTGCGAAGGCTGCACTCCTTGCAAAGGCTGCACTCCGTGCGATGGCTACACACATTGCGAAGGCTGCACTCCATGAGAAGATTGCACTCCATGCGAAGGTTGCACTCCGTGCAACAGCAGCACTTCGTGTGAAGGCAGCACTCCATGTGAAGGCTTCACTCCATCCAAAGGCTGCACTCCATGCGAAGTCTGCACTCCATGCGAAGTCTACACTCCATGCGGAGGCTGCACTCTGTGCAAAAGCAGCACTCCTTGAGAAGGCAGCACTCCTTGCGAAGGCAGCACTCCTTGCGAAGGCATCACTCCGTGCAAACGCTGCACTCCATGCGAAGGCTGCACTCCGAGTAAAGGTTGCTCTCCGAGCGATGGTTGCACTCGGTGTGAAGGCTGCGCTCCGTGAGAAGGCTGCACTCGGTGCGAAGGCTGCACTCTGTGCGAAGGCTGCACTCCGTGCGAAGGCCTCACTCCATGCGACAGCAGCACTCTGTGCGAAGGCTGCACTCCTTGCGAAGGCTGCATTCTGTGCGAAGGCTGCAGTCCTTGCGAAGGCTGAACTCTGTGTGGAGGCTGCAGTCCTCACGAAGGCTGCAATCCGTGCATAGGCTGCACTCCGTGCGAAGGCTGCACTCCTTGTGAAGGCAGCACTCCTTGCGAAGGCAGCACTCCTTGCGAAGGCAACACTCCATGCGAAGGCAGCACTCCTTGCGAAGGCAGCACTTCTTGCGAATCAGCAGTCCTTGTGAAGGCTGCACTGCGTGTGAAGGCTGCACTCCGTGCGATGGCAGCACTCTGTGCGAAGGCTGCACTCCATGCGAAGGTTTCTCTCCATGCGATGGCTGCACTCCATGCAAATGCTCCACCCCATGTGAAGGCTGCACTCCGAGCGAAGGTTGCACTCCGAGCGAAGGTTGCACTCCGAGCAAAGGTTCCACTCCGAGCGAAGGTTGCACTCCATACGAAGACTGAAATCCATCCAGAAATAGCATTTGATGTTAAGGCTCCTCCCCGTGCAAAGGCTGCACCCCGTGCAAAGGCTAAACTCCGTGCGAAGGCTACACTCCGTGTGATGGCTGCACACCTTGGGAAATCTGTGCTCCTTACGTAGGCTTCACTCCTGGCGATGGTAGCACTCCGTGCGAAGGCTGCACTCCATGGGAAGGCTGCACCCCGTGCGAAGGCTGCACTCCGTGGAAAGGCTCCACTCCGTGCGAAGGCTCCACTCCGTGCGAAGGCTGCACTCCGTGCGAAGGCTGCACTCCCTGCGAAGGCCTGCACTCCGTGCGAAGGCTGCGGTCCGTGCGAAGGCTGCACTCCATGCGAAGGCCAGAACTCCATGCGAAGGCAGCACTCCTCGTGAGGGAAGCAATCCTTGCAAAGGCAGCACTGCTTGCAAAGGCAGCACTCATTGCGAAGGCAGCACTCCTTGCGAAGCAGCTCTCCTTGTGACGGCAGCACTCCTTGCGAAGGCAGCACTCCTTGCGAATCAGCACTCCTTGCGAAGGCTGCACTCCTTGCGAAGGCTGCACTCCGTGCAAAGGCCGCACTGGGTGCAATGGTTGCACCCTTGCAAAGGCTGCACTCCATGCGAAGGCTGCACTCTGTGGAACAGCAGCAGTCGTAGCGATGGCTGCACTCCATGTGATGGCTGTACGCCATGAAAAGGCTGCCCTCCATGCGAAGGCTGCACTCCGTGCGAAGGCTGCTCTCCATGAGAAGGCTGCAATCCGTGCGAAGAGTGCACTTTGTGCGAAGGCTGCACTACTTGCGAAGGCTGCATTCCGTGCGAAGGATGCACTCTGTGCGAATTCTGCACTCCCTGTGAAGGCTGCCATCCGTGCAAAGGCAGCACACCTTGCGAAGGCAGCACACCTTGCGAAGGCAGCACTCCTTGCGAAGGCAGCACTCCATGTGAAGGCAGCACTCTTTGAGAAGGCAGCACTCCTTAAGAAGGCAGCTCTCCTTGCGAAGGCTGCACTCCTTGCGAAGGCTGCACTCCATGCAATGGCTACGCTCATTGCGAAGGCTTCACCCCATGCGAAGGCTGCACTCCGTGCAACAGCAGCACTCCTTGCGAAGGCTGCACTCCTTGCGAAGGCTGCACTCCTTGCGAAGGCTGCACTCCTTGCGAAGGCTGCACTCCTTGCGAAGGCTGCACTCCGTGCGAAGGCTGCACTCCGTGCGAAGGCTGCACTCATTGCATAGGCTTCACTCCATGCGAAGGCTGCACTCCGTGCAACAGCAGCACTCCTTGCGAAGGCAGCACTCCTTGCGAAGGCAGCACTCCTTGCGAGTCAGCACTCCTTGCGAAAGCAGCACTCCTTGCGAAGGCAGCACTCGTTGCGAAGACAGCACTCCTTACGAAGGCTGCCTCCTTGCGAAGGCTACACTCCATGCAAAGGCTGCACTCCATGCAAAGGCTGCACTCCATGCAAAGGCTGCACTCCGTGCAAAGACTGCACTCCGTGCAAAGACTGCACTCCGTGCGATGGCTACACTCATTGCGATGGCTGCACTCCATGCGAAGGTTGCACTCCGTGCAACAGCAGTACTTCGTGTGAAGGCAGCACCTCATGTGAAGGCAGCACTCCGTGCGAACGCAGCACTCTGTGCGAACGCAGCACTCCGTGCGAACGTAGCACTCGTTGCGAAGGCAGCACTCCTTGCGCAGGCGGCACTCCTTGCGAAGGCGGCACTCCTTGTGAAGGCAGCACTCCTTGCGAAGGCAGCACTCCTTGCGAAGGCAGCACTCCTTGCGAAGGCAGCACTCCATGCGAAGCCAGCACTCCTTGCGAAGGCAGCACTCCTTGCGAAGGCAGCACTCCTTGCGAATCAGCACTCCTTGTGAAGGTTGCACTGCGTGTGAAGGCTGCACTCAGTGCGAACGCAGCACTCTGTGCGAACGCAGCACTCCGTGCGAACGTAGCACTCGTTGCGAAGGCAGCACTCCTTGCGCAGGCGGCACTCCTTGCGAAGGCGGCACTCCTTGTGAAGGCAGCACTCCTTGCGAAGGCAGCACTCCTTGCGAAGGCAGCACTCCTTGCGAAGGCAGCACTCCTTGCGAAGGCAGCACTCCATGCGAAGGCAGCACTCCGTGCGAACGTAGCACTCGTTGCGAAGGCAGCACTCCTTGCGAAGGCGGCACTCCTTGCGAAGGCAGCACTCCTTTCGAAGGCAGCACTCCTTGCGAAGGCAGCACTCCATGCGAAGGCAGCACTCCTAGCGAAGGCTGCACTCCATGCGATGGCTGCACTCCATGCGATGGCTGCACGCCATGAAAAGGCTGCCCTCCATGCGAAGGCTGCACTCCGTGCGAAGGCTGCTCTCCATGAGAAGGCTGCAATCCGTGTGAAGGCTGCACTTCGTGCGAAGGCTGCACTCCTTGCGAAGGCTGCTCTCCATGAGAAGGCTGCAATCCGTGTGAAGGCTGCACTTCGTGCGAAGGCTGCACTCCTTGCAAAGGCTGCATTCCGTGTGAAGGATGCACTCCGTGCGAATTCTGCACTCCGTGCGAAGGCTGCCATCCGTGCAAAAGCAGCACACCTTGCGAAGGCAGCACTCCTTGCGAAGGCAGCACTCCATGTGAAGGCAGCACTCCTTGCGAAGGCAGCTCTCCTTGCGAATCAGCACTCCTTGCGAAGGCAGCACTCCTTGTGAAGGCAGCACTCCTTGCGAAGGCAGCACTCCTTGCGAAGGCTGCACTCCTTTCGAAGGCTGCACTCCGTGCGAAGGCTGCACTCATTGCATAGGCTTCACTCCATGCGAAGGCTGCACTCCATGCGAAGGCTGCACTCCGTGCAACAGCAGCACTCCTAGCGAAGGCAGCACTCCTTGCGAAGGCAGCACTCCTTGCGAGTCAGCACTCCTTGCGAAAGCAGCACTCCTTGCGAAGGCAGCACTCCTTGCGAAGACAGCACTCCTTGCGAAGGCAGCACTCCTTGCGAATCAGCACTCCTTGTGAATGTTGCACTGCGTGTGAAGGCTGCACTCAGTGTGATGGCAGCACTCCGTGCGAAGGCTGCACTCCATGCGAAGGGTGCACGCCGTGCAACAGCAGCACTTCGTGTGAAATCAGCACTCCATGCGAAGGATTCACTCCATGCGAAGGCTGCATTCCATGCAAATGCTCCACCCCATGTGAAGGATGCACTACATGCAAAGGCTGCACTCCATGCAAACGCTGCACTCCGTGCAAAGACTGCACTCCGTGCAAAGACTGCACTCCGTGCGATGGCTACACTCATTGCGATGGGTGCACTCCATGCGAAGGTTGCACTCCGTGCAACAGCAGCACTTCGTGTGAAGGCAGCACCTCATGTGAAGGCAGCACTCCGTGCGAACGCAGCACTCTGTGCGAACGCAGCACTCCGTGCGAACGTAGCACTCGTTGCGAAGGCAGCACTCCTTGCGCAGGCGGCACTCCTTGCGAAGGCGGCACTCCTTGTGAAGGCAGCACTCCTTGCGAAGGCAGCACTCCTTGCGAAGGCAGCACTCCTTGCGAAGGCAGCACTCCATGCGAAGGCAGCACTCCTTGCGAAGGCAGCACTCCTTGCGAAGGCAGCACTCCTTGCGAAGGCAGCACTCCTTGCGCAGGCGGCACTCCTTGCGAAGGCGGCACTCCTTGTGAAGGCAGCACTCCTTGCGAAGGCAGCACTCCTTGCGAAGGCAGCACTCCTTGCGAAGGCAGCACTCCATGCGAAGGCAGCACTCCTTGCGAAGGCAGCACTCCTTGCGAAGGCAGCACTCCTTGCGAATCAGCACTCCTTGTGAAGGTTGCACTGCGTGTGAAGGCTGCACTCAGTGCGATGGCAGCACTCCGTGCGAAGGCTGCACTCCATGCGAAGGGTGCACGCCGTGCAACAGCAGCACTTCGTGTGAAATCAGCACTCCATGCGAAGGGTTCACTCCATGCGAAGGCTGCACTGCAAGCAAACGCTGCACTCCATGCGAAGGCTGCACTCCGAGAGAAGGTTGCACTCCTAGGGAAGGTTGCACTCCGAGCGAAGGTTGCACTCCGAGCGAAGGTTGCACTCCAAGCCAAGGCTGCACTCAGTGTGAAGGATGCACGCCGTGCGAAGGCTGCACTCTGTGCGAAGGCTCCACTCTGTGCAAAGGCTCCACTCTGTGCGAAGGCTCCACTCCGTGCGAAGGCTCCACTACGTGCGAAGGCAAAACTCCGTGCGAAGGCAGCACTCCCTGCGAAGGCAGCACTCCTTGCAAGGGCAACACTCCCTGCGAAGGCAGCTCTCCTTGCGACGGCAGCTCTCCTTGCGAAGGCAGCACCCCTTGCGACGGCAGCACTCATTGCGAATCAGCACTCCTTGCGAAAGCTGCACTCCTTGCGAAGGCAGTACTATTTGCGAAGGCTGCACTCCTTGCGAAGGCTGCACTCCTTGCGAAGGCTGCACTCCTTGTAAAGGATGCACTCCGTGCGATGACAGCACTCCGTGCGAAGGCCGCTCTCCATGCGAAGGGTGCATGCCGTCCAACAGCAGCACTTCGTATGAAGGCAGCACTCCATGCGAAGGCTTCACTCCATGCGAAGGCTGCACTCCATGCAAATGCTCCACTCCATGTGAGGGATGCACTCCATACAATGGCTGCATTCCATGCAAACGCTGCACTCCATGCGAAGGCTCCACTCCATTCGAAGGCTCCACTCCGTGCGTAGGCTGCACTCCGTGCGAAGGCTGCACACCTTGGGAAATCTGCGCTCCTTACGTAGGCTGCACTCCTTGCGATGGTAGCACTCCATGCGAAGGCTGCACTCCGTGCGAAGGCTGCACTCTGTGGGAAGTCTGCACCCTGTGCGACGGCTGCACTCCGTGCAAAGGCTCCACTCTGTGCGAAGGCTGCACTCCGTGCGAAGGCTGCACTCCGTGTGAAGGCCTGCACTCTGTGCGAAGGCTGCACTCCATGCGAAGGCTGCACTCCGTGCGAAGGCTGCACTCCATGCGAAGGCTGCACTCCGTGCAAAGGCTGCACTCCATGCGAAGGCCTGAACTCTGTGCGAAGGCAGCACTCCTTGCGAGGGAAGCATTCCTTGCGAAGGCAGCACTCCTTGCGAAGGCAGCTCTCATTGCGAAGGCAGCACTCATTGCGAAGGCAGCACTCCTTGCGAAGCAGCTCTCCTTGCGACGGCAGCACTCCTTACGAAGGCAGCACTCCTTGCGAAGGCAGCACTCCTTGCGATGGCAGCACTCCTTACGAATCATCACACCTTGCGAAAGCAGCACTCCTTGCAAAGGCAGCACTCCTTGCGAAGGCTGCACTCCTTGCGAAGGCAGCACTCCTTAAGACGGCAGCTCTCCTTGCGAAAGCAGCACTCCTTGCGAATCAGCACTCCTTGCGAAAGCAGCACTCCGTGCAAAGGCTGCACTGCGTGCGATGGCTTCACTCCATGTGATGGCTGCACGCCATGCAAAGGCTGCCTTCCATGCGAAGGCTGCACTCTGTGCGAACGCTGCTCTCCATGAGAAGGCCGCAATCCGTGCGAAGGCTGCACTCTGTGCGAAGGCTGCACTCCTTGCAAAGGCTGATTTCCGTGCGAAGGATGCACTCCGTGTGAATTCTGCACTCCCTGCGAAGGCTGCAATCCGTGCAAAGGCAGCACACGTTGCGAAGGCAGCACTCCTTGCGAAGGCAGCACTCCATGTGAAGGCAGCACTCCTTGCGAAGGCAGCACTCCTTAAGACAGCAGCTCTCCTTGCGAAGGCAGCACTCCTTGCGAATCAGCACTCCTTGCGAAAGCAGCACTCCTTGCGAAGGCTGCCTCCTTGTGAAGGCTGCACTCCTTGCGAAGGCTCCACTCCGTGCGAAGGCTACACTCCGTGTGAAGGCTGCACACCTTAGGAAATCTGTGCTCCTTACGTAGGCTGCACACCTGGCGATGGTAGCACTCCGTGCGAAGGCTGCACTCCGTGGGAAGGCTCCACTCCGTGCGAAGGCTCCACTCCGTGCGAAGGCTGCACTCCGTGCGAAGGCTGCACTCCGCGCGAAGGCCTGCACTCCGTGCGAAGGCTGCACTCCGTGCGAAGGCTGCACTCCGTGCGAAGGCTGCACTCCATGCGAAGGCCAGAACTCCGTGCGAAGGCAGCACTCCTCGTGAGGGAAGCAATCCTTGCAAAGGCAGCACTCCCTGCGAAGGCAGCACTCATTGCGAAGGCAGCACTCCTTGCGAAGCAGCTCTCTTTGTGATGGCAGCACTCCTTGCGAAGGCAGCACTCCTTGCGAAGGCTGCACTCCTTGCGAAGGCTGCACTCCGTGCAAAGGCTGCACTGGGTGCAATGGTTGCACCCTTGCAAAGGCTGCACTCCATGCGAAGGCTGCACTCTGTGGAACAGCAGCACTCGTAGCGATGGCTGCACTCCATGTGATGGCTGTACGCCATGAAAAGGCTGCCCTCCATGCGAAGGCTGCACTCCGTGCGAAGGCTGCTCTCCATGAGAAGGCTGCAATCCGTGCGAAGGGTGCACTTTATGCGAAGGCTGCACTACTTGCAAAGGCTGCATTCCGTGCGAAGGATGCACTCTGTGCGAATTCTGCACTCCCTGTGAAGGCTGCCATCCGTGCAAAGGCAGCACACCTTGCGAAGGCAGCACACCTTGCGAAGGCAGCACTCCTTGCGAAGGCAGCACTCTTTGAGAAGGCAGCACTCTTTGAGAAGGCAGCACTCCTTAAGAAGGCAGCACTCCTTGCGAAGGCAGCACTCCTTGCGAAGGCTGCCTCCTTGCGAAGGCTGCACTCTGTGCAAAGGCTGCACTCCGTGCAAAGGCTGCACTCCGTGCAAAGGCTGCACTCCGTGGGTAGGCTGCACGCCGTGCGAAGGCTGCACTCCATGCGATGGCTACGCTCATTGCGAAGGCTTCACCCCATGCGAAGGCTGCACTCCGTGCAACAGCAGCACTCCTTGCGAAGGCAGCACTCCTTGCGAAGGCAGCACTCCTTGTGAAAGCAGCACTCCTTGCGAAGGCAGCACTCCTTGCGAAGGCAGCACTCCTTGCGAAGGCTGCCTCCTTGCGAAGGTTGCACTCCATGCAAAGGCTGCACTCTGTGCAAAGGCTGCACTCCGTGCAAATTCTGCACTCCGTGGGTAGGCTGCAAGCTGTGCGATGGCTGCACTCCATGCGAAGGCTGCACTCCGTGCAAAGGCTGCACTCGGTGCAACAGCAGCACTTCGTGCGATGGCAGCACTCCATGCGAAGGCTACACTCCATGCGAAGGCTGCACTCCATGCAAACGCTGCACTCCATGCGAAGGCTGCACTCCAAGAGAAGGTTGCACTCTGAGCAAAGGTTGCACTCCGAGCGAAGGTTGCACTCCAAGCCACTCTGCGTGATGGATGCACGCCGTGCGAAGGCCGCACTCCGCGCGAAGGCTACTCTCCGCGGGAAGGCAGCACTCCGTGCGAAGGCTGCACTCCGTGCGAATGCTGCACTCCTTGCGAAAGCAGCACTCCTTGCGAAGGCTCCACTCCTAGCGAAGGCAGCACTCCTAGCGAAGGCAGCACTCCTTGCGAATCAGCACTCCTTGCGAAAGCAGCACTCCTTGCAAAGGCAGTACTATTTGCGAAGGCTGCACTCCTTGCGAATGCTGCACTCCTTGCGAAGACTGCACTCCTTGTAAAGGATGCACTCAGTGCGATGACATGCCCTCCATGCGAAGGGTGCACGCCGTCCAACAGCAGCACTTGGTGTGAAGGCAGCACTCCATGCGAAGGCTTCACTCCATGCGAAGGCTGCACTACATGCAAATGCTCCACTCCATGTGAAGGATGCACTCCATACAAAGGCTGCACTCCATGCAAACGCTGCACTCCATGCGAAGGCTCCACTCCATGCAAAGGCTGCACTCTGTGCGAAGGCTGCACACCTTGGGAAATCTGCGCTCCTTACGTAGGCTGCACTCCTTGTGATGGTAGCACTCCATGCGAAGGCTGCACTCCGTGCGAAGGCTGCACTCCGTGGGAAGGCTGCACCCTGTGCGAAGGCTGCACTCCGTGCAAAGGCTCCACTCCGTGCGAAGGCTGCACGCCGTGCGATGGCGGCACTCCATGCGAAGGCTGCACTCCATGCAAAGGCTGCACTCCGTGCAACAGCAGCACTTCGAGCGAAGGCAGCACTCCATGTGAAGGCTTCACTCCATGCGAAGGCTGCACTCCATGCAAACGCTGCACTCCATGCGAAGGCTGCACACCGAGCGAAGGTTGCACTCCGAGCGAATGTTGCACTCCGAGCGATGGTTGCACCCCAAGATAAGGCTGCACTCTGTGTGAAGAATGCACTCCGTGCGAAGGCTGCACTCTGTGCGAAGGCTGCTCTCCGCACGAAGGCAGCACACCTTGCAATGGCTGCACTCCATGCGAAGGCTGCACTCCATGTGAAGGCTGCACTCTGTGCATCAGCAGCACTTCGTGCGAAGGCAGCACTCAATGTGAAGGCTTCACTCCATGCGAAGGCAGCACTCTATGCGATAGCTGCACTCTATGCCATGGCAGCACTCCGTGCGAAGGCTGCACTCCGTGGGAAGGCTGCACCCTGTGCGAAGGCTGCACTCCGTGCAAAGGCTCCACTCCGTGCAAAAGCAGCACTCCGTGCGAAGGCATCTATCCATGCGAAGGCTGCACTCCATGCAAATGCTGCACTCCATGTGAAGGCTGCACTCCATGCAAAGGCTACACTCCATGCAAACGCGGCACCCCATGTGAAGGCTGCACTCCGAGCGAAGGTTGCACTCCGAGCGAAGGATGCACTCTGAGCGAAGGTTCCACTCCGAGCAAAGGTTGCACTCCATACGAAGACTGAAATCCATCCAGAAATAGCATTTGATGTGAAGGCTCCACTCCGTGCGAAGGCTACACTCCGTGCGAAGGCTGCACACCTTGGGAAATCTGCGCTCCTTACGTAGGCTGCGCTCCTTGCGATGGTAGCACTCCATGCGAAGGCTGCACTCCGTGCGAAGGCTCCACTCCGTGCTAAGGCTGCACTCCGTGCAAAGGCTGCACTCCGTGCGAAGGCTGCACTCCGTGCGAAGGCTGCACTCCGTGCGAAGGCCTGCACTCCGTGCGAAAGCTGCACTCCGTGCGAAGGCTGCACTCCGTGCGAAGGCTGCACTCCATGCGAAGGCCAGAACTCCATGTGAAGGCCAGAACTCCGTGCGAAGGCAGCACTCCTTGTGTGGGAAGCAATCCTTGGGAAGGCAGAACTCCTTGCGAAGGCGGCACTCATTGCGAAGGCAGCACTCCTTGCGAAGCAGCTCTCCTTGTGACGGCAGCACTCCGTACGAAGGCAGCACTCCTTGCGAATCAGCAGTCCTTGCATGCAATGGCTGCACCCTTGTAAAGGCTGCACTCCATGCGAAGGCTGCACTCTGTGGAACAGCAGCACTCCTAGCGAAGGCTGCACTCCATGCGATGGCTGCACGCCATGAAAAGGCTGCCCTCCATGCGAAGGCTGCACTCCGTGCGAAGGCTGCTCTCCATGAGAAGGCTGCAATCCATGCGATGGGTGCACTCTGTGCGAAGGCTGCACTCCTTGCGAAGGCTGCATTCCGTGCGAAGGATGCACTCCGTGCGAATTCTGCACTCCCTGTGAAGGCTGCCATCCATGCAAAGGCAGCACACCTTGCGAAGGCAGCACACCTTGCGAAGGCAGCACTCCTTGCGAAGGCAGCACTTAATGTGAAGGCAGCACTCCTTGAGAAGGCAGCACTCCTTAAGAAGGCAGCTCTCCTTGCGAAGGCAGCACTCCTTGCGAAACAGCACTCCTTGCGAACGCAGCACTCCTTGTGAAGGCAGCACTCCTTGCGAAGGCTGCACTCCTTGCGAAGGCTGCACTCCTTGCGAAGGCTGCACACCGTGCGAAGGCTGCACTCCGTGCGATGGCTACACTCATTGCGAAGGCTTCACTCCATGCGAAGGCTGCACTCCGTGCAACAGCAGCACTCCTTGCCAAGGCAGCACTCCTTGCAAAGGCAGCACTCCTTGCAAATCAGCACTCCTTGCGAAAGCAGCACTCCTTGCGAAGGCAGCACTCCTTGTGAAGGCAGCACTCCTTGTAAAGGCTGCCTCCTTGCGAAGGCTGCACTCCTTGCAAAGGCTGCACTCCTTGCGAAGGCTGCACACCGTGCGAAGGCTGCACTCCGTGCGATGGCTACACTCATTGCGAAGGCTTCACTCCATGCGAAGGCTGCACTCCGTGCAACAGCAGCACTCCTTGCCAAGGCTGCACTCCTTGCAAAGGCAGCACTCCTTGCGAAACAGCTTTCCTTGCGAAAGCAGCACTCCTTGCGAAGGCAGCACTCCTTGTGAAGGCAGCACTCCTTGCGAAGGCTGCACTCCTTGCGAAGGCTGCCTCCTTGCGAAGGCTGCACTCCGTGCGAAGGCTGCACTGAGTGCAAAGGCTGCACTCCGTGCGATGGCTACACTCATTGCGAAGGCTGCACTCCATGCGAAGGTTGCACTCCGTGCAACAGTAGCACTCCTTGCGAAGGCAGCAGTCCTTGCGAAGGCAGCACTCCTTGCGAATCAGCACTCCTTGCAAATCAGCACTTCTTGCGAAAGCAGCACTCCTTGCGAAGGCAGCACTCCTTGTGAAGGCTGCCTCCTTGCGAAGGCTGCACTCCTTGCAAAGGCTGCACTCCGTGCGATGGCTACACACATTGCGAAGGCTGCACTCCATGAGAAGGTTGCACTCCATGCGAAGGTTGCACTCCGTGCAACAGCAGCACTTCGTGTGAAGGCAGCACTCCATGTGAAGGCTTCACTCCATCCAAAGGCTGCACTCCATGCGAAGGCTGCACTCCATGCGAAGTCTGCACTCCATGCGGAGGCTGCACTCTGTGCAACAGCAGCACTCCTTGAGAAGGCAGCACTCCTTGCGAAGGCAGCACTCCTTGCGAAGGCATCACTCCGTGCAAACGCTGCACTCCATGCGAAGGCTGCACTCCGAGTAAAGGTTGCTCTCCGAGCGATGGTTGCACTCGGTGTGAAGGCTGCGCTCCGTGAGAAGGCTGCACTCGGTGCGAGGGCTGCACTCTGTGCGAAGGCTGCACTCCGTGCGAAGGCCTCACTCCATGCGACAGCAGCACTCTGTGCGAAGGCTGCACTCCTTGCGAAGGCTGCATTCTGTGTGAAGGCTGCAGTCCTTGCGAAGGCTGAACTCTGTGTGGAGGCTGCAGTCCTTGCGAAGGCTGCAATCCGTGCATAGGCTGCACTCCGTGCGAAGGCTGCACTCCTTGTGAAGGCAGCACTCCTTGCGAAGGCAGCACTCCTTGCGAAGGCAACACTCCATGCGAAGGCAGCACTCCTTGCGAAGGCAGCACTTCTTGCGAATCAGCAGTCCTTTTGAAGGCTGCACTGCGTGTGAAGGCTGCACTCCGTGCGATGGCAGCACTCTGTGCGAAGGCTGCACTCCATGCGAAGGTTTCTCTCCATGCGAAGGCTGCACTCCATGCAAATGCTCCACCCCATGTGAAGGCTGCACTCCGAGCGAAGGTTGCACTCCGAGCGAAGGTTGCACTCCGAGCAAAGGTTCCACTCCGAGCGAAGGTTGCACTCCATACGAAGACTGAAATCCATCCAGAAATAGCATTTGATGTTAAGGCTCCACCCTGTGCAAAGGCTGCACCCCGTGCAAAGGCTAAACTCCGTGCGAAGGCTACACTCCGTGTGAAGGCTGCACACCTTGGGAAATCTGTGCTCCTTACGTAGGCTTCACTCCTGGCGATGGTAGCACTCCGTGCGAAGGCTGCACTCCGTGGGAAGGCTGCACCCCGTGCGAAGGCTGCACTCCGTGGAAAGGCTCCACTCCGTGCGAAGGCTCCACTCTGTGCGAAGGCTGCACTCCGTGCGAAGGCTGCACTCCCTGCGAAGGCCTGCACTCCGTGAGAAGGCTGCAGTCCGTGCGAAGGCTGCACTCTGTGCGATGGCTACACACATTGCGAAGGCTGCACTCCATGAGAAGGTGCACTCCATGCGAAGGTTGCACTCCGTGCAACAGCAGCACTTCGTGTGAAGGCAGCACTCCATGTGAAGGCTTCACTCCATCCAAAGGCTGCACTCCATGCGAAGGCTGCACTCCATGCGAAGTCTGCACTCCATGCGGAGGCTGCACTCTGTGCAACAGCAGCACTCCTTGAGAAGGCAGCACTCCTTGCGAAGGCAGCACTCCTTGCGAAGGCATCACTCCGTGCAAACGCTGCACTCCATGCGAAGGCTGCACTCCGAGTAAAGGTTGCTCTCCGAGCGATGGTTGCACTCGGTGTGAAGGCTGCGCTCCGTGAGAAGGCTGCACTCGGTGCGAGGGCTGCACTCTGTGCGAAGGCTGCACTCCGTGCGAAGGCCTCACTCCATGCGACAGCAGCACTCTGTGCGAAGGCTGCACTCCTTGCGAAGGCTGCATTCTGTGCGAAGGCTGCAGTCCTTGCGAAGGCTGAACTCTGTGTGGAGGCTGCAGTCCTTGCGAAGGCTGCAATCCGTGCATAGGCTGCACTCCGTGCGAAGGCTGCACTCCTTGTGAAGGCAGCACTCCTTGCGAAGGCAGCACTCCTTGCGAAGGCAACACTCCATGCGAAGGCAGCACTCCTTGCGAAGGCAGCACTTCTTGCGAATCAGCAGTCCTTTTGAAGGCTGCACTGCGTGTGAAGGCTGCACTCCGTGCGATGGCAGCACTCTGTGCGAAGGCTGCACTCCATGCGAAGGTTTCTCTCCATGCGAAGGCTGCACTCCATGCAAATGCTCCACCCCATGTGAAGGCTGCACTCCGAGCGAAGGTTGCACTCCGAGCGAAGGTTGCACTCCGAGCAAAGGTTCCACTCCGAGCGAAGGTTGCACTCCATACGAAGACTGAAATCCATCCAGAAATAGCATTTGATGTTAAGGCTCCACCCTGTGCAAAGGCTGCACCCCGTGCAAAGGCTAAACTCCGTGCGAAGGCTACACTCCGTGTGAAGGCTGCACACCTTGGGAAATCTGTGCTCCTTACGTAGGCTTCACTCCTGGCGATGGTAGCACTCCGTGCGAAGGCTGCACTCCGTGGGAAGGCTGCACCCCGTGCGAAGGCTGCACCCCGTGGAAAGGCTCCACTCCGTGCGAAGGCTCCACTCTGTGCGAAGGCTGCACTCCGTGCGAAGGCTGCACTCCCTGCGAAGGCCTGCACTCCGTGCGAAGGCTGCAGTCCGTGCGAAGGCTGCACTCCGTGCGAAGGCTGCACTCCATGCGAAGGCCAGAACTCCATGCGAAGGCAGCACTCCTCGTGAGGGAAGCAATCCTTGCAAAGGCAGCACTCCTTGCGAAGGCAGCACTCATTGCGAAGGCAGCACTCCTTGCGAATCAGCACTCCTTGCAGATGCTGCACTCCTTGCGAAGGCTGCACTCCGTGCAAAGGCTGCGCTGGGTGCAATGGTTGCACCCTTGCAAAGGCTGCACTCCATGCGAAGGCTGCACTCTGTGGAACAGCAGCACTCGTAGCGATGGCTGCACTCCATGTGATGGCTGTACGCCATGAAAAGGCTGCCATCCATGCGAAGGCTGCACTCCGTGCGAAGGCTGCTCTCCATGAGAAGGCTGCAATCCGTGCGAAGGGTGCACTTTGTGCGAAGGCTGCACTCCTTAAGAAGGCTGCACTCCGTGCGAAGGCTGCACTCCATGCAATGGCTACGCTCATTGCGAAGGCTTCACCCCATGCGAAGGCTGCACTCCGTGCAACAGCAGCACTCCTTGTGAAGGCTGCACTCCTTGCGAAGGCTGCACTCCTTGCGAAGGCTGCACTCCTTGCGAAGGCTGCACTCCTTGCAAAGGCTGCACTCCGTGCGAAGGCTGCACTCATTGCATAGGCTTCACTCCATGCGAAGGCTGCACTCCGTGCAACAGCAGCACTCCTTGCGAAGGCAGCACTCCTTGCGAAGGCAGCACTCCTTGCGAGTCAGCACTCCTTGCGAAAGCAGCACTCCTTGCGAAGGCAGCACTCCTTGCAAAGACAGCACTCCTTGCGAAGGCTGCCTCCTTGCGAAGGCTACACTCCGTGCAAAGGCTGCACTCCATGCAAAGGCTGCACTCCGTGCAAAGACTGCACTCCGTGCAAAGACTGCACTCCGTGCGATGGCTACACTCATTGCGATGGCTGCACTCCATGCGAAGGTTGCACTCCGTGCAACAGCAGCACTTCGTGTGAAGGCAGCACCTCATGTGAAGGCAGCACTCCGTGCGAACGCAGCACTCTGTGCGAACGCAGCACTCCGTGCGAACGTAGCACTCGTTGCGAAGGCAGCACTCCTTGCGCAGGCGGCACTCCTTGCGAAGGCGGCACTCCTTGTGAAGGCAGCACTCCTTGCGAAGGCAGCACTCCTTGCGAAGGCAGCACTCCTTGCGAAGGCAGCACTCCATGCGAAGCCAGCACTCCTTGCGAAGGCAGCACTCCTTGCGAAGGCAGCACTCCTTGCGAATCAGCACTCCTTGTGAAGGTTGCACTGCGTGTGAAGGCTGCACTTAGTGCGAACGCAGCACTCTGTGCGAACGCAGCACTCCGTGCGAACGTAGCACTCGTTGCGAAGGCAGCACTCCTTGCGCAGGCGGCACTCCTTGCGAAGGCGGCACTCCTTGTGAAGGCAGCACTCCTTGTGAAGGCAGCACTCCTTGCGAAGGCAGCACTCCTTGCGAAGGCAGCACTCCTTGCGAAGGCAGCACTCCATGCGAAGGCAGCACTCCGTGAGAACGTAGCACTCGTTGCGAAGGCAGCACTCCTTGCGCAGGCGGCACTCCTTGCGAAGGCGGCACTCCTTGTGAAGGCAGCACTCCTTGCGAAGGCAGCACTCCTTGCGAAGGCAGCACTCCATGCGAAGGCAGCACTCCTTGCGAAGGCAGCACTCCTAGCGAAGGCTGCACTCCATGCGATGGCTGCACTCCATGCGATGGCTGCACGCCATGAAAAGGCTGCCCTCCATGCGAAGGCTGCACTCCGTGCGAAGGCTGCTCTCCATGAGAAGGCTGCAATCCGTGTGAAGGCTGCACTTCGTGCGAAGGCTGCACTCCTTGCGAAGGCTGCTCTCCATGTGAAGGCTGCAATCCGTGTGAAGGCTGCACTTCGTGCGAAGGCTGCACTCCTTGCAAAGGCTGCATTCCGTGTGAAGGATGCACTCCGTGCGAATTCTGCACTCCGTGCGAAGGCTGCCATCCGTGCAAAAGCAGCACACCTTGCGAAGGCAGCACTCCTTGCGAAGGCAGCACTCCATGTGAAGGCAGCACTCCTTGCGAAGGCAGCTCTCCTTGCGAATCAGCACTCCTTGCGAAGGCAGCACTCCTTGTGAAGGCAGCACTCCTTGCGAAGGCTGCACTCCTTGCGAAGGCTGCACTCTTTGCGAAGGCTGCACTCCGTGCGAAGGCTGCACTCATTGCATAGGCTTCACTCCATGCGAAGGCTGCACTCCATGCAACAGCAGCACTCCTAGCGAAGGCAGCACTCCTTGCGAAGGCAGCACTCCTTGCGAAGGCAGCACTCCTTGCGAGTCAGCACTCCTTGCGAAAGCAGCACTCCTTGCGAAGGCAGCACTCCTTGCGAAGACAGCACTCCTTGTGAAGGCTGCCTCCTTGCGAAGGCTACACTCCGTGCAAAGGCTGCACTCCATGCAAAGGCTGCACTCCGTGCAAAGACTGCACTCCGTGCAAAGACTGCACTCTGTGCGATGGCTACACTCATTGCGATGGCTGCACTCCATGCGAAGGTTGCACTCCGTGCAACAGCAGCACTTCGTGTGAAGGCAGCACCTCATGTGAAGGCAGCACTCCGTGCGAACGCAGCACTCTGTGCGAACGCAGCACTCCGTGCGAACGTAGCACTCGTTGCGAAGGCAGCACTCCTTGTGCAGGCGGCACTCCTTGCGAAGGCGGCACTCCTTGTGAAGGCAGCACTCCTTGCGAAGGCAGCACTCCTTGCGAAGGCAGCACTCCTTGCGAAGGCAGCACTCCATGCGAAGGCAGCACTCCTTGCGAAGGCAGCACTCCTTGCGAAGGCAGCACTCCTTGCGAATCAGCACTCCTTGTGAAGGTTGCACTGCGTGTGAAGGCTGCACTCAGTGCGATGGCAGCACTCCGTGCGAAGGCTGCACTCCATGCGAAGGGTGCACGCCGTGCAACAGCAGCACTTCGTGTGAAATCAGCACTCCATGCGAAGGATTCACTCCATGCGAAGGCTGCACTCCATGCAAATGCTCCACCCCATGTGAAGGATGCACTACATGCAAAGGCTGCACTCCATGCAAACGCTGCACTCCATGCGAAGGCAGCACTCCGAGCGAAGGCTGCAATCCGTGTGTAGGCTGCACGCCGTGCGATGGCTGCACTCCATGCGAAGGCTGCACTCCATGCAAAGGCTGCACGCCATGCAAAGGCTGCACACCGTGCAACAGCAGCACTTCGTGCGATGGCAGCACTCCATGCGAAGGGTTCACTCCATGCGAAGGCTGCACTGCAAGCAAACGCTGCACTCCATGCGAAGGCTGCACTCCGAGAGAAGGTTGCACTCCTAGGGAAGGTTGCACTCCGAGCGAAGGTTGCACTCCGAGCGAAGGTTGCACTCCAAGCCAAGGCTGCACTCAGTGTGAAGGATGCACGCCGTGCGAAGGCTGCACTCTGTGCGAAGGCTCCACTCTGTGCAAAGGCTCCACTCTGTGCGAAGGCTCCACTCCGTGCGAAGGCTCCACTACGTGCGAAGGCAATACTCCGTGCGAAGGCAGCACTCCCTCCGAAGGCAGCACTCCTTGCAAGGGCAACACTCCTTGCGAAGGCAGGTCTCCTTGCGAAGGCAGCTCTCCTTGCGAAGGCAGCACCCCTTGCGACGGCAGCACTCATTGCGAATCAGCACTCCTTGCGAAAGCAGCACTCCTTGCGAAGGCAGCACTCCTTGCAAAGGCAGCACTCCTTGCGAAGGCAGCACTCCTTGCAAAGGCAGCGCTCCTTGTGAAGGCAGCACTCCTTGCGAAGGCAGCACTCCTTGCGAAGGCAGTACTATTTGCGAAGGCTGCACTCCTTGCGAAGGCTGCACTCCTTGCGAAGGCTGCACTCCTTGTAAAGGATGCACTCCATGCGATGACAGCACTCCGTGCGAAGGCCGCTCTCCATGCGAAGGGTGCATGCCGTCCAACAGCAGCACTTCGTATGAAGGCAGCACTCCATGCGAAGGCTTCACTCCATGCGAAGGCTGCACTCCATGCAAATGCTCCACTCCATGTGAGGGATGCACTCCATACAATGGCTGCATTCCATGCAAACGCTGCACTCCATGCGAAGGCTCCACTCCATGCGAAGGCTCCACTCCGTGCGTAGGCTGCACTCCGTGCGAACGCTGCACACCTTGGGAAATCTGCGCTCCTTACGTAGGCTGCACTCCTTGCGATGGTAGCACTCCATGCGAAGGCTGCACTCCGTGCGAAGGCTGCACTCTGTGGGAAGTCTGCACCCTGTGCGACGGCTGCACTCCGTGCAAAGGCTCCACTCTGTGCGAAGGCTGCACTCCGTGTGAAGGCTGCACTCCGTGTGAAGGCCTGCACTCTGTGCGAAGGCTGCACTCCATGCGAAGGCTGCACTCCGTGCGAAGGCTGCACTCCATGCGAAGGCTGCACTCCGTGCAAAGGCTGCACTCCATGCGAAGGCCTGAACTCTGTGCGAAGGCAGCACTCCTCGCGAGGGAAGCATTCCTTGCGAAGGCAGCACTCCTTGCGAAGGCAGCTCTCATTGCGAAGGCAGCACTCATTGCGAAGGCAGCACTCCTTGCGAAGCAGCTCTCCTTGCGACGGCGGCACTCCTTACGAAGGCAGCACTCCTTGTGAAGGCAGCACTCCTTGCGATGGCAGTACTCCTTGCGAATCATCACACCTTGCGAAAGCAGCACTCCTTGCGAAGGCAGCACTCCTTGCGAAGGCAGCACTCCTTGCGAAGGCTGCACTCCTTGCGAAGGCAGCACTCCTTAAGATGGCAGCTCTCCTTGCGAAAGCAGCACTCCTTGCGAATCAGCACTCCTTGCGAAAGCAGCACTCCGTGCAAAGGCTGCACTGCGTGCGATGGCTTCACTCCATGTGATGGCTGCACGCCATGCAAAGGCTGCCTTCCATGCGAAGGCTGCACTCTGTGCGAACGCTGCTCTCCATGAGAAGGCCGCAATCCGTGCGAAGGCTGCACTCTGTGCGAAGGCTGCACTCCTTGCAAAGGCTGATTTCCGTGCGAAGGATGCACTCCGTGTGAATTCTGCACTCCCTGCGAAGGCTGCAATCCGTGCAATGGCAGCACACGTTGCGAAGGCAGCACTCCTTGCGAAGGCAGCACTCCATGTGAAGGCAGCACTCCTTGCGAAGGCAGCACTCCTTAAGACAGCAGCTCTCCTTGCGAAGGCAGCACTCCTTGCGAATCAGCACTCCTTGCGAAAGCAGCACTCCTTGCGAAGGCTGCCTCCTTGTGAAGGCTGCACTCCTTGCGAAGGCTCCACTCCGTGCGAAGGCTACACTCCGTGTGAAGGCTGCACACCTTGGGAAATCTGTGCTCCTTACGTAGGCTGCACTCCTGGCGATGGTAGCACTCCGTGCGAAGGCTGCACTCCGTGGGAAGGCTGCACCCCGTGCGAAGGCTGCACTCCGTGGAAAGGCTCCACTCCGTGCGAAGGCTCCACTCCGTGCGAAGGCTGCACTCCGTGCGAAGGCTGCTCTCCGCGCGAAGGCCTGCACTCCGTGCGAAGGCTGCACTCCGTGCGAAGGCTGCACTCCGTGCGAAGGCTGCACTCCATGCGAAGGCCAGAACTCCATGCGAAGGCAGCACTCCTCGTGAGGGAAGCAATCCTTGCAAAGGCAGCACTCCTTGCGAAGGCAGCACTCATTGCGAAGGCAGCACTCCTTGCGAAGCAGCTCTCTTTGTGACGGCAGCACTCCTTGCGAAGGCAGCACTCCTTGCGAATCAGCACTCCTTGCGAAGGCTGCACTCCTTGTGAAGGCTGCACTCCGTGCAAAGGCTGCACTGGGTGCAATGGTTGCACCCTTGCAAAGGCTGCACTCCATGCGAAGGCTGCACTCTGTGGAACAGCAGCACTCGTAGCGATGGCTGCACTCCATGTGATGGCTGTACGCCATGAAAAGGCTGCCCTCCATGCGAAGGCTGCACTCCGTGCGAAGGCTGCTCTCCATGAGAAGGCTGCAATCCGTGCGAAGGGTGCACTTTGTGCGAAGGCTGCACTACTTGCGAAGGCTGCATTCCGTGCGAAGGATGCACTCTGTGCGAATTCTGCACTCCCTGTGAAGGCTGCCATCCGTGCAAAGGCAGCACACCTTGCGAAGGCAGCACACCTTGCGAAGGCAGCACTCCTTGCGAAGGCAGCACTCTTTGAGAAGGCAGCACTCTTTGAGAAGGCAGCACTCCTTAAGAAGGCAGCACTCCTTGCGAAGGCAGCACTCCTTGCGAAGGCTGCCTCCTTGCGAAGGCTGCACTCTGTGCAAAGGCTGCACTCCGTGCAAAGGCTGCACTCCGTGGGTAGGCTGCACGCCGTGCGAAGGCTGCACTCCATGCGATGGCTACGCTCATTGCGAAGGCTTCACCCCATGCGAAGGCTGCACTCCGTGCAACAGCAGCACTCCTTGCGAAGGCAGCACTCCTTGCGAAGGCAGCACTCCTTGTGAAAGCAGCACTCCTTGCGAAGGCAGCACTCCTTGCGAAGGCAGCACTCCTTGCGAAGGCTGCCTCCTTGCGAAGGTTGCACTCCATGCAAAGGCTGCACTCTGTGCAAAGGCTGCACTCCGTGCAAAGGCTGCACTCCGTGGGTAGGCTGCACGCCGTGCGATGGCTGCACTCCATGCGAAGGCTGCACTCCGTGCAAAGGCTGCACTCCGTGCAACAGCAGCACTTCGTGCGATGGCAGCACTCCATGTGAAGATTTCACTCCATGCGAAGGCTGCACTCCAAGAGAAGGTTGCACTCTGAGCAAAGGTTGCACTCCGAGCGAAGGTTGCACTCCAAGCCACTCTGTGTGATGGATGCACGCCATGCGAAGGCCGCACTCCGCGCGAAGGCTACTCTCCGCGGGAAGGCAGCACTCCGTGCGAAGGCTGCACTCCGTGCGAATGCTGCACTCCTTGCGAAAGCAGCACTCCTTGCGAAGGCTCCACTCCTAGCGAAGGCAGCACTCCTAGCGAAGGCAGCACTCCATGCGAATCAGCACTCCTTGCGAAAGCAGCACTCCTTGCAAAGGCAGTACTATTTGCGAAGGCTGCACTCCTTGCGAATGCTGCACTCCTTGCGAAGACTGCACTCCTTGTAAAGGATGCACTCAGTGCGATGACATGCTCTCCATGCGAAGGGTGCACGCCGTCCAACAGCAGCACTTGGTGTGAAGGCAGCACTCCATGCGAAGGCTTCACTCCATGCGAAGGCTGCACTACATGCAAATGCTCCACTCCATGTGAAGGATGCACTCCATACAAAGGCTGCACTCCATGCAAACGCTGCACTCCATGCGAAGGCTCCACTCCATGCAAAGGCTGCACTCTGTGCGAAGGCTGCACACCTTGGGAAATCTGCGCTCCTTACGTAGGCTGCACTCCTTGTGATGGTAGCACTCCGTGCGAAGGCTGCACTCCGTGCGAAGGCTGCACTCCGTGGGAAGGCTGCACCCTGTGCGAAGGCTGCACTCCGTGCAAAGGCTCCACTCCGTGCGAAGGCTGCACGCCGTGCGATGGCGGCACTCCATGCGAAGGCTGCACTCCATGCAAAGGCTGCACTCCGTGCAACAGCAGCACTTCGAGCGAAGGCAGCACTCCATGTGAAGGCTTCACTCCATGCGAAGGCTGCACTCCATGCAAACGCTGCACTCCATGCGAAGGCTGCACACCGAGCGAAGGTTGCACTCCGAGCGAATGTTGCACTCCGAGCGATGGTTGCACTCCAAGATAAGGCTGCACTCTGTGTGAAGAATGCACTCCGTGCGAAGGCTGCACTCTGTGCGAAGGCTGCTCTCCGCACGAAGGCAGCACTCCTTGCGATGGCTGCACTCCATGCGAAGGCTGCACTCCATGTGAAGGCTGCACTCTGTGCATCAGCAGCACTTCGTGCGAAGGCAGCACTCAATGTGAAGGCTTCACTCCATGCGAAGGCAGCACTCTATGCGATAGCTGCACTCTATGCCATGGCAGCACTCCATGCGAAGGCTGCACTCCGTGCAAAAGCAGCACTCCGTGCGAAGGCATCTATCCATGCGAAGGCTGCACTCCATGCAAATGCTGCACTCCATGTGAAGGCTGCACTCCATGCAAAGGCTACACTCCATGCAAACGCGGCACCCCATGTGAAGGCTGCACTCCGAGCGAAGGTTGCACTCCGAGCGAAGGATGCACTCTGAGCGAAGGTTCCACTCCGAGCAAAGGTTGCACTCCATACGAAGACTGAAATCCATCCAGAAATAGCATTTGATGTGAAGGCTCCACTCCGTGCGAAGGCTACACTCCGTGCGAAGGCTGCACACCTTGGGAAATCTGCGCTCCTTACGTAGGCTGCGCTCCTTGCGATGGTAGCACTCCATGCGAAGGCTGCACTCCGTGCGAAGGCTCCACTCCGTGCTAAGGCTGCACTCCGTGCGAAGGCTGCACTCCGTGCGAAGGCTGCACTCCGTGCGAAGGCTGCACTCCGTGCGAAGGCCTGCACTCCGTGCGAAAGCTGCACTCCGTGCGAAGGCTGCACTCCGTGCGAAGGCTGCACTCCATGCGAAGGCCAGAACTCCATGTGAAGGCCAGAACTCCGTGCGAAGGCAGCACTCCTTGTGTGGGAAGCAATCCTTGGGAAGGCAGAACTCCTTGCGAAGGCGGCACTCATTGCGAAGGCTGCACTCCTTGCGAAGCAGCTCTCCTTGTGACGGCAGCACTCCGTACGAAGGCAGCACTCCTTGCGAATCAGCAGTCCTTGCATGCAATGGCTGCACCCTTGTAAAGGCTGCACTCCATGCGAAGGCTGCACTCTGTGGAACAGCAGCACTCCTAGCGAAGGCTGCACTCCGTGCGAAGGCTGCTCTCCATGAGAAGGCTGCAATCCATGCGATGGGTGCACTTTGTGCAAAGGCTGCACTCCTTGCGAAGGCTGCATTCCGTGTGAAGGATGCACTCCGTGCGAATTCTGCACTCCCTGTGAAGGCTGCCATCCATGCAAAGGCAGCACACCTTGCGAAGGCAGCACACCTTGCGAAGGCAGCACTCCTTGCGAAGGCAGCACTTAATGTGAAGGCAGCACTCCTTGAGAAGGCAGCACTCCTTAAGAAGGCAGCTCTCCTTGCGAAGGCAGCACTCCTTGCGAAACAGCACTCCTTGCGAACGCAGCACTCCTTGCGAAGGCTGCACTCCTTGCGAAGGCTGCACTCCTTGCGAAGGCTGCACACCGTGCGAAGGCTGCACTCCGTGCGATGGCTACACTCATTGCGAAGGCTTCACTCCATGCGAAGGTTGCACTCCGTGCAACAGCAGCACTCCTTGCCAAGGCAGCACTCCTTGCAAAGGCAGCACTCCTTGCAAATCAGCACTCCTTGCGAAAGCAGCACTCCTTGCGAAGGCAGCACTCCTTGTGAAGGCAGCACTCCTTGCGAAGGCTGCACTCCTTGCGAAGGCTGCCTCCTTGCGAAGGCTGCACTCCTTGCGAAGGCTGCACTGAGTGCAAAGGCTGCACTCCGTGCGATGGCTACACTCATTGCGAAGGCTGCACTCCATGCGAAGGTTGCACTCCGTGCAACAGTAGCACTCCTTGCGAAGGCAGCAGTCCTTGCGAAGGCAGCACTCCTTGCGAATCAGCACTCCTTGCAAATCAGCACTTCTTGCGAAAGCAGCACTCCTTGCGAAGGCAGCACTCCTTGTGAAGGCTGCCTCCTTGCGAAGGCTGCACTCCTTGCAAAGGCTGCACTCCTTGCGAAGGCTGCACACCGTGCGAAGGCTGCACTCCGTGCGATGGCTACACTCATTGCGAAGGCTTCACTCCATGCGAAGGCTGCACTCCGTGCAACAGCAGCACTCCTTGCCAAGGCAGCACTCCTTGCAAAGGCAGCACTCCTTGCGAATCAGCTTTCCTTGCGAAAGCAGCACTCCTTGCGAAGGCAGCACTCCTTGTGAAGGCAGCACTCCTTGCGAAGGCTGCACTCCTTGCGAAGGCTGCCTCCTTGCGAAGGCTGCACTCCGTGCGAAGGCTGCACTGAGTGCAAAGGCTGCACTCCGTGCGATGGCTACACTCATTGCGAAGGCTGCACTCCATGCGAAGGTTGCACTCCGTGCAACAGTAGCACTCCTTGCGAAGGCAGCAGTCCTTGCGAAGGCAGCACTCCTTGCGAATCAGCACTCCTTGCAAATCAGCACTTCTTGCGAAAGCAGCACTCCTTGCGAAGGCAGCACTCCTTGTGAAGGCTGCCTCCTTGCGAAGGCTGCACTCCTTGCAAAGGCTGCACTCCGTGCGATGGCTACACACATTGCGAAGGCTGCACTCCATGAGAAGGTTGCACTCCATGCGAAGGTTGCACTCCGTGCAACAGCAGCACTTCGTGTGAAGGCAGCACTCCATGTGAAGGCTTCACTCCATCCAAAGGCTGCACACCATGCGAAGGCTGCACTCCATGCGAAGTCTGCACTCCATGCGGAGGCTGCACTCTGTGCAACAGCAGCACTCCTTGAGAAGGCAGCACTCCTTGCGAAGGCAGCACTCCTTGCGAAGGCATCACTCCGTGCAAACGCTGCACTCCATGCGAAGGCTGCACTCCGAGTAAAGGTTGCTCTCCGAGCGATGGTTGCACTCGGTGTGAAGGCTGCGCTCCGTGAGAAGGCTGCACTCGGTGCGAAGGCTGCACTCTGTGCGAAGGCTGCACTCCGTGCGAAGGCCTCACTCCATGCGACAGCAGCACTCTGTGCGAAGGCTGCACTCCTTGCGAAGGCTGCATTCTGTGCGAAGGCTGCAGTCCTTGCGAAGGCTGAACTCTGTGTGGAGGCTGCAGTCCTTGCGAAGGCTGCAATCCGTGCATAGGCTGCACTCCGTGCGAAGGCTGCACTCCTTGTGAAGGCAGCACTCCTTGCGAAGGCAGCACTCCTTGCGAAGGCAACACTCCATGCGAAGGCAGCACTCCTTGCGAAGGCAGCACTTCTTGCGAATCAGCAGTCCTTTTGAAGGCTGCACTGCGTGTGAAGGCTGCACTCCGTGCGATGGCAGCACTCTGTGCGAAGGCTGCACTCCATGCGAAGGTTTCTCTCCATGTGAAGGCTGCACTCCATGCAAATGCTCCACCCCATGTGAAGGCTGCACTCCGAGCGAAGGTTGCACTCCGAGCGAAGGTTACACTCCGAGCAAAGGTTCCACTCCGAGCGAAGGTTGCACTCCATACGAAGACTGAAATCCATCCAGAAATAGCATTTGATGTTAATGCTCCACCCCGTGCAAAGGCTGCACCCCGTGCAAAGGCTAAACTCCGTGCGAAGGCTACACTCCGTGTGAAGGCTGCACACCTTGGGAAATCTGTGCTCCTTACATAGGCTTCACTCCTGGCGATGGTAGCACTCCGTGCGAAGGCTGCACTCCGTGGGAAGGCTGCACCCCGTGCGAAGGCTGCACTCCGTGGAAAGGCTCCACTCCGTGCGAAGGCTCCACTCCGCGCGAAGGCTGCACTCCGTGCGAAGGCTGCACTCCCTGCGAAGGCCTGCACTCCGTGCGAAGGCTGCAGTCTGTGCGAAGGCTGCACTCCGTGCGAAGGCTGCACTCCATGCGAAGGCCAGAACTCCATGCGAAGGCAGCACTCCTCGTGAGGGAAGCAATCCTTGCAAAGGCAGCACTCCTTGCGAAGGCAGCACTCATTGCGAAGGCAGCACTCCTTGCGAAGCAGCTCTCCTTGTGACGGCAGCACTCCTTGCGAGGGCAGCACTCCTTGCGAATCAGCACTCCTTGCGGATGCTGCACTCCTTGCGAAGGCTGCACTCCGTGCAAAGGCTGCGCTGGGTGCAATGGTTGCACCCTTGCAAAGGCTGCACTCCATGCGAAGGCTGCACTCTGTGGAACAGCAGCACTCGTAGCGATGGCTGCACTCCATGTGATGGCTGTACGCCATGAAAAGGCTGCCCTCCATGCGAAGGCTGCACTCCGTGCGAAGGCTGCTCTCCATGAGAAGGCTGCAATCCGTGCGAAGGGTGCACTTTGTGCGAAGGCTGCACTCCTTAAGAAGGCTGCACTCCGTGCGAAGGCTGCACTCCATGCAATGGCTACGCTCATTGCGAAGGCTTCATCCCCTTGCGAAGGCTGCACTCCGTGCAACAGCAGCACTCCTTGCGAAGGCTGCACTCCTTGCGAAGGCTGCACTCCTTGCGAAGGCTGCACTCCTTGCGAAGGCTGCACTCCTTGCGAAGGCTGCACTCCGTGCGAAGGCTGCACTCATTGCATAGGCTTCACTCCATGCGAAGGCTGCACTCCGTGCAACAGCAGCACTCCTTGCGAAGGCAGCACTCCTTGCGAAGGCAGCACTCCTTGCGAGTCAGCACTCCTTGCGAAAGCAGCACTCCTTGCGAAGGCAGCACTCCTTGCAAAGACAGCACTCCTTGCGAAGGCTGCCTCCTTGCGAAGGCTACACTCCGTGCAAAGGCTGCACTCCATGCAAAGGCTGCACTCCGTGCAAAGACTGCATTCCGTGCAAAGACTGCACTCCGTGCGATGGCTACACTCATTGTGATGGCTGCACTCCATGCGAAGGTTGCACTCCGTGCAACAGCAGCACTTCGTGTGAAGGCAGCACCTCATGTGAAGGCAGCACTCCGTGCGAACGCAGCACTCTGTGCGAACGCAGCACTCCGTGCGAACGTAGCACTCGTTGCGAAGGCAGCACTCCTTGCGCAGGCGGCACTCCTTGCGAAGGCGGCACTCCTTGTGAAGGCAGCACTCCTTGCGAAGGCAGCACTCCTTGCGAATGCAGCACTCCTTGCGAAGGCAGCACTCCATGCGAAGCCAGCACTCCTTGCGAAGGCAGCACTCCTTGCGAAGGCAGCACTCCTTGCGAATCAGCACTCCTTGTGAAGGTTGCACTGCGTGTGAAGGCTGCACTTAGTGCGAACGCAGCACTCTGTGCGAACGCAGCACTCCGTGCGAACGTAGCACTCGTTGCGAAGGCAGCACTCCTTGCGCAGGCGGCACTCTTTGTGAAGGCGGCACTCCTTGTGAAGGCAGCACTCCTTGTGAAGGCAGCACTCCTTGCGAAGGCAGCACTCCTTGCGAAGGCAGCACTCCTTGCGAAGGCAGCACTCCATGCGAAGGCAGCACTCCGTGAGAACGTAGCACTCGTTGCGAAGGCAGCACTCCTTGCGCAGGCGGCACCCCTTGCGAAGGCGGCACTCCTTCTGAAGGCAGCTCTCCTTGCGAAGGCAGCACTCCTTGCGAAGGCAGCACTCCATGCGAAGGCAGCACTCCTTGCGAAGGCAGCACTCCTAGCGAAGGCTGCACTCCATGCGATGGCTGCACTCCATGCGATGGCTGCACGCCATGAAAAGGCTGCCCTCCATGCGAAGGCTGCACTCCGTGCGAAGGCTGCTCTCCATGAGAAGGCTGCAATCCGTGTGAAGGCTGCACTTCGTGCGAAGGCTGCACTCCTTGCGAAGGCTGCTCTCCATGTGAAGGCTGCAATCCGTGTGAAGGCTGCACTTCGTGCGAAGGCTGCACTCCTTGCAAAGGCTGCATTCCGTGTGAAGGATGCACTCCGTGCGAATTCTGCACTCCGTGCGAAGGCTGCCATCCGTGCAAAAGCAGCACACCTTGCGAAGGCAGCACTCCTTGCGAAGGCAGCACTCCATGTGAAGGCAGCACTCCTTGCGAAGGCAGCTCTCCTTGCGAATCAGCACTCCTTGCGAAGGCAGCACTCCTTGTGAAGGCAGCACTCCTTGCGAAGGCTGCACTCCTTGCGAAGGCTGCACTCCTTGCGAAGGCTGCACTCCGTGCGAAGGCTGTACTCATTGCATAGGCTTCACTCCATGCGAAGGCTGCACTCCATGCAACAGCAGCACTCCTAGCGAAGGCAGCACTCCTTGCGAAGGCAGCACTCCTTGCGAAGGCAGCACTCCTTGCGAGTCAGCACTCCTTGCGAGTCAGCACTCCTTGCGAAAGCAGCACTCCTTGCGAAGGCAGCACTCCTTGCGAAGACAGCACTCCTTGTGAAGGCTGCCTCCTTGCGAAGGCTACACTCCGTGCAAAGGCTGCACTCCATGCAAAGGCTGCACTCCGTGCAAAGACTGCACTCCGTGCAAAGACTGCACTCCGTGCGATGGCTACACTCATTGCGATGGCTGCACTCCATGCGAAGGTTGCACTCCGTGCAACAGCAGCACTTCGTGTGAAGGCAGCACCTCATGTGAAGGCAGCACTCCGTGCGAACGCAGCACTCTGTGCGAACGCAGCACTCCGTGCGAACGTAGCACTCGTTGCGAAGGCAGCACTCCTTGCGCAGGCGGCACTCCTTGCGAAGGCGGCACTCCTTGTGAAGGCAGCACTCCTTGCGAAGGCAGCACTCCTTGCGAAGGCAGCACTCCTTGCGAAGGCAGCACTCCATGCGAAGGCAGCACTCCTTGCGAAGGCAGCACTCCTTGCGAAGGCAGCACTCCTTGCGAATCAGCACTCCTTGTGAAGGTTGCACTGCGTGTGAAGGCTGCACTCAGTGCGATGGCAGCACTCCGTGCGAAGGCTGCACTCCATGCGAAGGGTGCACGCCGCGCAACAGCAGCACTTCGTGTGAAATCAGCACTCCATGCGAAGGATTCACTCCATGCGAAGGCTGCACTCCATGCAAATGCTCCACCCCATGTGAAGGATGCACTACATGCAAAGGCTGCACTCCATGCAAACGCTGCACTCCATGCGAAGGCAGCACTCCGAGCGAAGGCTGCAATCCGTGTGTAGGCTGCACGCCGTGCGATGGCTGCACTCCATGCGAAGGCTGCACTCCATGCAAAGGCTGCACTCCATGCAAAGGCTGCACACCGTGCAACAGCAGCACTTCGTGCGATGGCAGCACTCCATGCGAAGGGTTCACTCCATGCGAAGGCTGCACTGCAAGCAAACGCTGCACTCCATGCGAAGGCTGCACTCCGAGAGAAGGTTGCACTCCTAGGGAAGGTTGCACTCCGAGCGAAAGTTGCACTCCGAGCAAAGGTTGCACTCCAAGCCAAGGCTGCACTCAGTGTGAAGGATGCACGCCGTGCGAAGGCTGCACTCTGTGCGAAGCCTCCACTCTGAGCAAAGGCTCCACTCTGTGCGAAGGCTCCACTCCGTGCGAGGGCTCCACTACGTGCGAAGGCAAAACTCCGTGCGAAGGCAGCACTCCCTCCGAAGGCAGCACTCCTTGCAAGGGCAACACTCCTTGCGAAGGCAGGTCTCCTTGCGAAGGCAGCTCTCCTTGCGAAGGCAGCACCCCTTGCGACGGCAGCACTCATTGCGAATCAGCACTCCTTGCGAAAGCAGCACTCCTTGCGAAGGCAGCACTCCTTGCAAAGGCAGCACTCCTTGCGAAGGCAGCACTCCTTGCAAAGGCAGCGCTCCTTGCGAAGGCAGCACTCCTTGCGAAGGCAGCACTTCTTGCGAAGGCAGTACTATTTGCGACGGCTGCACTCCTTGCGAAGGCTGCACTCCTTGCGAAGGCTGCACTCCTTGTAAAGGATGCACTCCATGCGATGACAGCACTCCGTGCGAAGGCCGCTCTCCATGCGAAGGGTGCATGCCGTCCAACAGCAGCACTTCGTATGAAGGCAGCACTCCATGCGAAGGCTTCACTCCATGCGAAGGCTGCACTCCATGCAAATGCTCCACTCCATGTGAGGGATGCACTCCATACAATGGCTGCATTCCATGCAAACGCTGCACTCCATGCGAAGGCTCCACTCCATGCGAAGGCTCCACTCCGTGCGTAGGCTGCACTCCGTGCGAAGGCTGCACACCTTGGGAAATCTGCGCTCCTTACGTAGGCTGCACTCCTTGCGATGGTAGCACTCCATGCGAAGGCTGCACTCCGTGCGAAGGCTGCACTCTGTGGGAAGTCTGCACCCTGTGCGACGGCTGCACTCCGTGCAAAGGCTCCACTCTGTGCGAAGGCTGCACTCCGTGCGTAGGCTGCACTCCGTGTGAAGGCCTGCACTCTGTGCAAAGGCTGCACTCCATGCGAAGGCTGCACTCCGTGCGAAGGCTGCACCCCATGCGAAGGCTGCACTCCGTGCAAAGGCTGCACTCCATGCGAAGGCCTGAACTCTGTGCGAAGGCAGCACTCCTCGCGAGGGAAGCATTCCTTGCGAAGGCAGCACTCCTTGCGAAGGCAGCTCTCATTGCGAAGGCAGCACTCATTGCGAAGGCAGCACTCTTTGCGAAGCAGCTCTCCTTGCGACGGCAGCACTCCTTGCGAAGGCAGCACTCCTTGCGAAGGCAGCACTCCTTGCGAATCATCACACCTTGCGAAAGCAGCACTCCTTGCGAAGTCAGCACTCTTTGCGAAGGCTGCACTCCTTGCGAAGGCAGCACTCCTTAAGACGGCAGCTCTCCTTGCGAAAGCAGCACTCCTTGCGAATCAGCACTCCTTGCGAAAGCAGCACTCCGTGCAAAGGCTGCACTGCGTGCGATGGCTTCACTCCATGTGATGGCTGCACGCCATGCAAAGGCTGCCTTCCATGCGAAGGCTGCACTCTGTGCGAAGGCTGCTCTCCATGAGAAGGCCGCAATCCGTGCGAAGGCTGCACTCTGTGCGAAGGCTGCACTCCTTGCAAAGGCTGATTTCCGTGCGAAGGATGCACTCCATGTCAATTCTGGACTCCCTGCGAAGGCTGCAATCCGTGCAAAGGCAGCACACGTTGCGAAGGCAGCACTCCTTGCGAAGGCAGCACTCCATGTGAAGGCAGCACTCCTTGCGAAGGCAGCACTCCTTAAGACAGCAGCTCTCCTTGCGAAGGCAGCACTCCTTGCGAATCAGCACTCCTTGCGAAAGCAGCACTCCTTGCGAAGGCTGCCTCCTTGTGAAGGCTGCACTCCTTGCGAAGGCTCCACTCCGTGCAAAGGCTGCACTCCGTGCAAAGGCTGCACTCCGTGCGATGGCTACACCCATTGCGAAGGCTTCACTCCATGCGAAGTTTGCATTCCGTGCAACAGCAGCACTCCTTGCGAAGGCAGCACTCCTTGCGAAGGCAGCACTCCTTGCGAAAGCAGCACTCCTTGCGAAAGCAGCACTCCTTGCGAAAGCTGCACTCCTTGCGAAGGCTGCCTCCTTGCGAAGGCTGCACTTCTTGCGAAGGCTGCACTCCGTGCAAAGGCTGCACTCCGTGCGATGGCTACACTCATTGCAAAGGCTGCACTCCATGCGAAGGTTGCACTCCGTGCAACAGCAGCACTTTGTGTGAAGGCAGCACTCCATGTGAAGGCTTCACTCCATCCAAAGGCTGCACTCCATGCGATGGCTGCACTCCATGCGAAGTCTACACTCCATGCGAAGGCTGCACTCCGTGCAACAGCATCACTCCTTGCGAAGGCAGCACTCCTTGCGAAGGCAGCACTCCTTGCGGAGGCATCACTCCGTGCAAACGCTGCACTCCATGCGAAGACTGCACTCTGAGCAAAGGTTGCACTCCGAGCGAAGGTTGCACTCGGTGCGAAGGCTGCACTCGGTGTGAAGGCTGCACTCTGTGCGAAGGCTGCACTCTGTGCGAAGGCTGCACTCCGTGCGACAGTAGCACTCTGTGCGAAGGCTGCACTCCTTGCGAGGGCTGCATTCTTTGTGAAGGCTGCAGTCCTTGCGAAAACTGAACTCTGTGTGGAGGCTGCAGTCCTTGCGAAGGCTGCAATCCGTGCATAGGCTGCACTCCGTGTGAAGGCTGCACTCTGTGCGAAGGCTGCACTCCGTGCGAAGGCTGCACTCCATGCAAATGCTGCACTCCATGTGAAGGCCTCACTCCATGCAAAGGCTGCACTCCATGCAAAAGCGGCACCCCATGTGAAGGCTGCACTCCGAGCGAAGGCTGCACACCGAGCGAATGTTGCACTCCGAGCGATGGTTGCACCCCAAGAAAAGGCTGCACAATGTGTGAAGGATGCACTCAGTGCGAAGGCTGCACTCTGTGCGAAGGCTGCTCTCCGCGCGAAGGCAACACTTCTTGCGATGGCTGCACTCCATGCAAATGCTGCACTCCATGTGAAGGCTGCACTCCATGCAAAGGCTGCACTCCATGCAAACGCGGCACCCCATGTGAAGGCTGCACTCCGAGCGAAGGCGGCACTCCTTGCGAAGGCAGCACTCCTTGTGAAGGCAGCACTCCTTGCGAAGGCAGCACTCCTTGCGAAGGCAGCACTCCTTGCGAAGGCAGCACTCCATGCGATGGCAGCACTCCTTGCGAAGGCAGCACTCCTTCCGAATCAGCACTCCTTGTGAAGGCTGCACTGCGTGTGAAGGCTGCACTCAGTATGATGGCAGCACTCCGTGCGAAGGTTTCACTCCATGCAAAGGCTGCACTCCATGCAATTGCTCCACCCCATGTGAAGGATGCACTCCATGCAAAGGCTGCACTCCATGCAAACGCTGCACTCCATGCGAAGGCAGCACTCCATGCGAAGGCAGCACTCCGAGCGAAGGATGCACTCCGTGCAAAGGTTGCACACCGAGCAGAGGTTGCACTCCGGGCTAAGGTTGCAATCCATACGAAGACTGCACTCCATGGGAAAACTGAATTTCATGCAAAGGCGGCACCACATGCAAAGGCTGCATTCTGAGACAAGGCTGCATTCTGTGCAAAGGCTGCACTCCCTGCAACAGCAGCACTTCGTGCGAAGGCAGCACTCCATGCGAAGGCTTCACTCCATGCGAAGGCTGCACTCCATGCAAACGCTGCACTCCATGCGAAGGCTGCACTCCGTAAGAAGGTTGCACTCCGAGCGAAGGTTGCATTCCGAGCGAAGGCTGCACTCTGTGTGAAGGGTGCATGCCACGCGAAGGCTGCACTCCGCGCGAAGGCTACTCTCCGCGGGCAGGCAGCACTGCTTGCGAAGGCAGCACTCCTTGCAAGGGCAGCACCCTTGCGAAGGCATCTCTCCTTGCGTAGGCAGCACTCATTGCGAATCAGCACTCCTTGCGAAAGCAGCACTCCCTGCGAAGGCAGCACTCCTAGCAAAGGCTGCACTCCTTGTAAAGGCTGCACTCCGTGCGATGACAGCACTCCGTGCGAAGGCTGCTCTCCATGCGAAGGGTGCACGCCGTCCAACAGCAGCACTTCGTGTGAAGGCAGCACTCCATGCGAAGGCTTCACTCCATGCGAAGGCTGCACTCCATGCAAATGCTCCACTCCATGTGAAGGATGCACTCCATACAAAGGCTGCACTCCATGCAAACGCTGCACTCCATGCGAAGGCTGCACTCCGAGCGAAGGATGCACTCCAAGTAAAGGTTACGCTCCGAGCGAAGATTGCACTCCGAGCGAAGGTTGCAATCCATACGAAGACTGCACTCCATACGAAAACTGAATTTCATGCGAAGGCTGCACGCCATGCAAAGTCTGCACCCTGTGCAAAGGCTGCATTCTGTGCAAAGGCTGCACTCTGTGCAAAGGCTGCACTCCTTGCAAAGGGTTCGCCCCTTACGAAGGCTGCACTCGTTGTAAAGGCTGCACTCCGTGCGATGACAGCACTCTGTGCGAAGGCTGCTCTCCATGCGAAGGGTGCACGCCGTCCAACAGCAGCACTTCGTGTGAATGCATTACTCCATGTCAAGGCTTCACTCCATCCAAAGGCTGCACTCCATGCGATGGCTGCACTCCATGCGAAGTCTGCACTCCATGCGAAGGCTGCACTCCACGCAACAGCAGCACTCCTTGCGAAGGCAGCACTCCTTGCGAAGGCAGCACTCCTTGCGAAGGCAGCACTCCTTACGAAGGCAGCACTCCATGCGAATGCTGCACTCCGAGCAAAGGTTGCATTCCGAGAGGAGGTTGCACTCGGTGTGAAGGCTGCATTCCGTGCGAAGGCTGCATTCCGTGCGAAGGCTGCACTCGGTGCGAAGGCTGCACCCTGTGTGAAGGCTGCACTCCGTGCGAAGGCCTCACTCCGTGCGACGGCAGCACTCCGTGCGAAAGCAGCACTCCTTGCGAAGGCTGCATTCTGTGGGAAGGCTGCAGTCATTGCGAAGGCTGATCTGTGTGCGAAGGCTGCAGTCCTTGCGAAGGCTGCAATCTGTTCAAAGGCTGCACTCGGTATCAGGGCAGCACTCCGGGCGAAGTCTGCACTCCATGCGAAGGCTGCACTCCGTGCGAAGGCTGCACTCCGCGCAAAGGCTGCACTCCGTGCAAAGGCAGCACTCCTTGCGAAGGCAGTAGTCTTTGCGGAGGCTGCACTCCTTGCGAAGGCTGCACTCCGTGCGAAGGCTGCACTGCATGTGAAGGTTGCATTCCGTGTGATGGCAGCACTCCGTACGAAGGCTGCACTCCATGCGAAGGGTGCACGCCGTGCTACAGCAGCACTTTGTGCGAAGGGAGCACTCCATGCGAAGGTCTCACTCCATGCGAAAGCTGCACTCCATGCAATTGCTCCACCCCATGTGAAGGATGCACTCCATGCAAAGGCTGTAATCCATGCAAACGCTGCACTCCATGCGAAGGCAGCACTCCATGCGAAGGCAGCACTCCGAGCGAAGGATGCACTCCGAGCAAAGGTTGCACACCGAGCAGAGGTTGCACTCCGAGTGAAGGTTGCAATCCATACGAAGACTGCACTCCATGCGAAAACTGCATTTCATGCAGAGGCGGCACCCCATGCAAAGGCTGCATTCTGAGGCAAAGGCTGCACTCCTTGCGAAGGCTGCACTCAGTGCGTAGGCTGCACGCCGTGCAATGGCTGCACTCCATGCGAAGGCTGCACTCCATGCGAAGGCTGCACTCCACGCAAAGGCTGCACTCCGTGCAACAGCAGCACTTCGTGTGAAGGCAGCACTCCATGCGAAGGCTTCACTCCATGCGAAGGCTGCACTTCATGCAAACGCTGCACTCCATGTGAAGGCTGCACTCCGAGTGAAGGTTGCACTCCGAGCGAAGGCTGCACTCTGTGTGAAGGATGCATGCCGTGCGAAGGCTGCACTCCGCGCGAAGGCTACTCTCCACGGGAAGGCTGCACTCCGTGCGAAGGCTCCACTCCATGCGAAGGCTGCACTCCATGCGAAGGCTGCACTCCGTGCGAAGGCTGCACCCCGTGCGAAGGCAGCACTCCTTGCGAAGGCAGCACTCCTTGCAAGCTCAGCACTCCTTGCAAAGGCAGCTCTCGTTGCGAAGGCAGCTCTCCTTGCGAAGGCAGCACTCCTTTTGAAGGCAGCACTCATTGCGAATCAGCACTCCTTGCGAAAGCAGCACTCCTTGCGAAGGCAGCACTCCTTGCAAAGGCACCACTGCATGCAAAGGCAGCACTCCTTGCGAAGGCAGCACTCCTTGCGAAGCCATCACTCCTTGCGAAGGCAGCACTCCTTGCGAAGGCAGCACTCCTTGCGAAGACAGCACTCCTTGCGAAAGCAGCACTCCTTGCGAAGGCAATACTCTTTGTGAAGGCTGCACTCGTTGCGAAGGCAGCAATTCTTGCGAAGGCTGCACTCCTTGTAAAGGCTGCACTCCGTGCGATGACAGCACTCCGTGCGAAGGCTGCTCTCCATGCGAAGGGTGCACGCCGTCCAACGGCAGCACTTCGTGTGAAGGTAGCACTCCATGCGATGGTTTCACTCCATGCGAAGGCTGCACTCGATGCAAATGCTCCACTCCATGTGAAGGATGCACTCCATACAAAGGCTGCACTCCATGCAAACGCTGCACTCCATGCGAAGGCAGCACTCCGAGCAAAGGATGCACTCCAAGCAAAGGTTGCGCTCCGAGCGAAGATTGCACTCCGAGCGAAGGTTGCAATCCATACGAAGACTGCACTCCATGCGAAAACTGAATTTCATGCGAAGGCTGCACCCCGTGCAAAGGCTGCACCCTGTGCAAAGGCTGCATTCTGTGCAAAGGCTGCACTCTGTGCAAAGGCTGCACTCCTTGCAAAGGGTTCGCCCCTTACGAAGGCTGCACTCCTTGTAAAGGCTGCACTCCGTGCGATGACAGCACTCCGTGCGAAGGCTGCTCTCCATGCGAAGGGTGCACGCCGTCCAACAGCAGCACTTTGTGTGAATGCAGCACTCCATGTCAAGGCTTCACTCCATCCAAAGGCTGCACTCCATGCGATGGCTGCACTCCATGTGAAGTCTGCACTCCATGCGAAGGCTGCACTCCATGCAACAGCAGCAGTCCTTGCGAAGGCAGCACTCCTTGCGAAGGCAGCACTCCTTGCGAAGGCAGCACTCCTTGCGAAAGCAGCACTCGATGCGAATGCTGCACTCCGAGCAAGGATTCGAACCTGCGACCGTAGCGCTCGTGCGCTTCCAGACTGAAGCGCTCAGTCAATCCGGCCGGCTTGTTTGCAGCTGATGCTGTCATTTACCTTGCGAAAGCAGCACTCCTTGCGAAGGCTGCCTCCTTGCGAAGGCTGCACTCCTTGTGAAGGCTGCACTCTGTGCAAAGGCTGCAGTCCGTGCAAAGGCTGCACTCCGTGCAAAGGCTGCACTCTGTGCAAAGGCTGCACTCCGTGCAAAGGCTGCACTCCGTGCGATGGCTTCACTCATTGCGAAGGCTGCACTTCATGGGAAGGTTGCACTCCGTGCAACAGCAGCACTTCGTGTGAAGGCAGCACTCCATGTGAAGGCTTCACTCCATCCAAAGGCTGCACTCAATGCGATGGCTGCACTCCATGCGAAGTCTGCACTCCATGCAAAGGCTGCACTCCGTGCAACAGCAGCACTCCTTGCGAAGGCAGGACTCCTTGCAAAGGCAGCTTTCCTTGCGAAGGCATCACTCCATGCAAACGCTGCACTCCATGCGAAGGCTGCACTCCGAGCAAAGGTTGCACTACGAGCGAAGGTTGCACTCGGTGTGAAGGCTGCAATCAGTGCAAAGGCTGCGCTCCGTGCGAAGGCTGCGCTCCGTGCGAAGGCTGCACTCGGTGCGAAGGCTGCACTCCATGCGAAGGCTGCACTCCGTGCGAAGGCTGCACACCGTGCGAAGGCTGCACACCGTGCGAAGGCCTCACTATGTGGGACAGCAGCACTCCGTGCGAAGGCTGCACTCCTTGCGAAGGCTGCATTCTGTGCAAAGGCTGCAGTCCTTGCGATGGCTGAACTCTGTGCGGAGGCTGCAGTCCTTACAAAGGCAGCAATCCGTGCATAGGCTGCACTCCGTGCTAATGCTGCACTCCGTGTGAAGGCAGAACTCGTTGCGAAGGCAGCACTCCTTGTGCAGGCAGCACTCCTTGCGCAGGCAGCACTCCTTGCGAAGGCAGCACTCCTTGCGAAGGCAACACTCCATGCGAAGGCAGCAGTCATTGCGAAGGCAGCACTCCTTGCGAATCAGCACTCCTTGTGAAGGCTGCACTGCGTGTGAAGGCTGCAATCCTTGCTAAGGCTGCACTGCATGTGAAGGCTGCATTCCGTGCGATGGCAGTACTCCGAGAGAAGGTTGCACTCCGAGCCAAGGCTGCACTCTGTGTGAAGGATGCACTCCGTGCGAAGGCTGAACTCCGCGCGAAAGCTGCTCTCCGTGCGAAGGCTGCACTCCGTGCGATGGCTACACTCCGTGCGAAGGCTGCACTCCGTGCAAAAGGTCCACTCCATGCGAAGGCTGCACTCCGTGCGAAGGCTACACTCCGTGCGAATGCAGTACTCCTCGCGAAGGCAGCACTCCTTGCGAAGACAGTACTCCTTGCATAGGCAGCACTCCTTGCGAAGGCAGCTCTCCTTGGGAAGGCAGCACTCCTCGCGAAGGCAGCACTCATTGCGAATCAGCACTCCTTGCGAAGGCAGCACTCCTTGCGAAGGCAGTAGTCTTTGCAAAGGCTGCACTCCTAGCGAAGGCTGCACTCCTAGCGAAGGCTGCACTCCTAGCGAAGGCTGCACTCCTAGCGAAGGCTGCACTCCTAGCGAAGGCTGTACTCCTAGCGAAGGCTGCACTCCTAGCGAAGGCTGCACTCCTAGCGAAGGCTGCACTCCTAGCGAAGGCTGCACTCCTAGCGAAGGCTGCACTCCTAGCGAAGGCTGCACTCCTAGCGAAGGCTGCACTCCTAGCGAAGGCTGCACTCCTAGCGAAGGCTGCACTCCTAGCGAAGGCTGCACTCCTAGCGAAGGCTGCACTCCTAGCGAAGGCTGCACTCCTAGCGAAGGCTGCACTCCTAGGGAAGGCTGCACTCCTAGCGAAGGCTGCACTCCTAGCGAAGGCTGCACTCCTATCGAAGGCTGCACTCCTAGCGAAGGCTGCACTCCTAGCGAAGGCTGCACTCCTAGCGAAGGCTGCACTCTTAGCGATGGCTGCACTCCGAGCGATGGCTGCACTCCGAGCGAAGGCTGCACTCCGAGCGAAGGCTGCACTCCGAGCGAAGGCTGCACTCCGAGCGAAGGCTGCACTCCGAGCGATGGCTGCACTCCGAGCGATGGCTGCACTCCGAGTGAAGGCTGCACACCATGCAAAGGGTGCACACCATGCAAAGGGTGCACACCATGCAAAAGGTGCACACCATGCAAAGGGTGCACACCATGCAAAGTGTGTACACCATGCAAAGGGTGCACACCATGCAAAGGGTGCACACCATGCAAACGCTGCACTCCATGTGAAGGCTGCACACTATGCGAAGGCTGACATTGTTCCATAGGAAACAAGGAGCTGTATGTCATGATCTGGTAGTCCATTTATTACTTCTGAGAAGTGACAAGATCTGTGTGGACGTCATGAACTGTAAGGACTGTAAACCGTGTCAATTGCGCAAGATATTTTTAGTCGGTACACCTTGTGGGGATAGCATTCATTATAAAAGAATTACAGATTGTGAGTTCATACATTTATGAAAAAGACCCATTGCTAGAGGAGCATACGTTCTGAGATCAGTATTTCATGTGAGCATAGCAGAGAACTCACCATGAATGGAAAGCACACCTATGGTACAGCACATCTTGCAAAGTCGTGCTTCAACCTTCCAGTGGCAGCACATATTGTAAAGATAGTACAGATTGTGAGAGACTACACTGATTGAGGATTGGACATATTATCAGTATGCCACACTATCCAATGACATAACATCAAGTGTGGCACCACATCATTTGAGGACAGCATCCCTACTGAGGACAGCACATTATGTGAGTACAGAACATCTCGGGATTGTAGAACCCCACACTGTGAGGGCGGCTTGCCCTGCAAGGTAACCTCGCCGTGCATGGGCTGTGAGTACAGCACCCCTTGCGAGGATAGCACACCTTGTGAGAAGGGCACACCTTGCGAGGATGGCACACCTTGCAAGGATGGGAGACCTTGTGTGGATGGCACAACTTACAAGTATGGCACACCTTGCAAGGACAGCACACCTTGCACGGAGCGCACACCTTGCGAGGATGGCACACCTTGTGAGGATGGCACACCTTGCGAGGACGGCACACCTTGCGAGGATGGCACACCTTGCGAGGACGGCACATCATGTGAGGATGGCACACCATGCAAGAATGGCACACTTTGCAATGACGGCACGCACACCCTGCAGGGACAGCAAACCTCACAAGCACTGCACATGTTGGGAGGACAGCACACCTGTGAAGGCAGCTCACCCTGTGAAGACTTCTTGACCTGTGAAGACACCTTCAGAACACAAGACATTAATAAAATTGCACACCTGCCGAGGACATCAAGGCTTAAGAGGATGGCAGATATGCAGAGGACATCTCACCTTAGGTTGTCAGCACTCCTTAAAGGGAGAGCACACCTTAGAATGAGAGCTCATTTTATAAGAACACCTTAAGAGGACAGCATGCCTTGTAATGTTAGTACACTGTGTGGGGATAGGACAACATGTGGATATGGCATACTTTCTGAAGAAAATATATGTTCCAATGACTGCATGCCTTCTGATTGCTCCACTTATTATGAGGTCAGCACATGTTGGCAGTACAGCTCACCCTGTGGGGACGGAATAATTTACAAGGACAGAAGAAGCAGTGAGCACAGTTCACCTTGCACAGAACGCACACCCATTGCAAGGATAAAATAGCCTGCAAGGAAAGCCCATCTTTCGAGGACAACACACCTTGTGGGCAGCATACTTGGGGAGGAAAAACACATTTTCTGATAAGTGCATATCCTGCCATTCCTGCAAAACATGTGATGACCACAACACCTGTGAGGACACTACAGCACTGACAGCACTGATATTGACACTGGCAATCCTCACAATGACAAAACACGTAGTTAGTGCATGTGACCTTGTGAACACAGCATACTTTTTTAGGACAGCACAGCACACATTGCAAGGACAGCACACCTTGCGAGGGAAGCACACCTTGCGAGGACAGCACACCTTGCGAGGACAGCACAGCTTGTGACGACAGCACAGCTTGCGATGACAGCACAGCTTGCGACGACAGCACAGCTTGCAACGACAGCACAGCTTGCGACGACAGCACAGCTTGCGACGACAGCACAGCTTGCGACGACAGCACAGCTTGCGAGGACAGCACAGCTTGCGACGACAGCACAGCTTGCGACGACAGCACAGCTTGCGACGACAGCACAGCTTGCGACGACAGCACAGCTTGCGACGACAGCACAGCTTGCGACGACAGCACAGCTTGCGAAGACAGCACAGCTTGCGACGACAGCACAGCTTGCGAGGACAGCACAGCTTGCGAGGACAGCACAGCTTGCGAGGACAGCACAGTTTGCGAGGACAGCACAGCTTGAGAGGACAGCTCAGCTTGAGAGGACAGTTTAACTTGAGAGGACAGCTCAACTTGAGAGGACAGCTCAACTTGAGAGGACAGCTCAACTTGAGAGGACAGCTCAACTTGAGAGGACAGCTCAACTTGAGAGGACAACTCAACTTGAGAGGACAGCACAACTTGAGAGGACAGCACAACTGGAGAGGACAGCACAACTGGAGAGGACAGCACAACTGGAGAGGACAGCACAACTGGAGAGGACAGCACAACTGGAGAGGACAGCACAACTGGAGAGGACAGCACAACTGGAGAGGACAGCACAACTGGAGAGGACAGCACAACTGGAGAGGACAGCACAACTCGAGAGGACAGCACAACTCGAGAGGACAGCACAACTCGAGAGGACAGCTCCACTCGAGAGGACAGCTCCACTCGAGAGGACAGCTCCACTCGAGAGGACAGCTCCACTCGAGAGGGCAGCTCCACTCGAGAGGACAGCTCCACTCGAGAGGGCAGCTCCACTCGAGAGGACAGCTCCACTCGAGAGGACAGCTCCACTCGAGAGGACAGCTCCACTCGAGAGGACAGCTCCACTCGAGAGGACAGCTCCACTCGAGAGGACAGCTCCACTCGAGAGGACAGCTCCACTCGAGAGGACAGCTCCACTCGAGAGGACAGCTCCACACGAGAGGACAGCTCCACTCGAGAGGACAGCTCCACTCGAGAGGACAGCTCCACTCGAGAGGACAGCTCCACTCGAGAGGACAGCTCCACTCGAGAGGACAGCTCCACACGAGAGGACAGCTCCACTCGAGAGGACAGCTCCACACGAGAGGACAGCTCCACTCGAGAGGACAGCTCCACTCGAGAGGACAGCTCCACTCGAGAGGACAGCTCCACTCGAGAGGACAGCTCCACTCGAGAGGACAGCTCCACTCGAGAGGACAGCTCCACTCGAGAGGACAGCTCCACACGAGAGGACAGCTCCACTCGAGAGGACAGCTCAACTTGAGAGGAGAGGACAGCTCATCTTGAGAGGAGAGGACAGCTCATCTTGAGAGGAGAGGACAGCTCATCTTGAGAGGAGAGGACAGCTCAACTTGAGAGGACAGCTCAACTTGAGAGGACGACACAACTTGAGAGGACGACACAACTTGAGAGGACGACACAACTTGAGAGGACAGCTCAACTTGAGAGGACAACACAACTTGAGAGGACAACACAACTTGAGAGGACAACTTGAGAGGACAACACAACTTGAGAGGACAACACAACTTGAGAGGTCAGCACAACTTGTGAGGACAGCACAACTTGTGAGGACAGCACAACTTGTGAGGACAGCACAACTTGTGAGGACAGCACAACTTGTGAGGACAGCACAACTTGTGAGGACAGCACAACTTGGGAGGACAGCACGACTTGTGAGGACAGCACGGCTTGCGAGGACAGCACGGCTTGCGAGGACAGCACGGCTTGCGAGGACAGCACGGCTTGCGAGGACAGCACTGCTTGCGAGGACAGCACAGCTTGTGAGGACAGCACAGCTTGTGAGGACAGCACAGCTTGTGAGGACAGCACAGCTTGTGAGGACAGCACAGCTTGTGAGGACAGCACAGCTTGTGAGGACAGCACAGCTTGTGAGGACAGCACAGCTTGTGAGGACAGCACAGCTTGTGAGGACAGTGCAGGTTGGAAGGACAGCATAGCTTGTGAAGACAGCACAGCTTGTGAAGACAGCACAGCTTGTGAGGACAGCACAGCTTGTGAGGACAGCACAGCTTGTGAGGACAGCACAGCTTGTGAGGACAGCACAGCCTGTGAGGACAGCACAGCTTGCGAGGACAGTGCAGGTTGGAAGGACAGCATAGCTTGTAAGGACAGCACAACTAGCGAGGACAGTTCAACTTGAGAGGACAGCTCAACTTGCAAGGATAGTAGACCTTGTGATTAACCTTGTAGTGCTATAACAATTGTACATTCAGTAACTGTTTCATTTGCAGCAACCTTTCTGTATACAGTAACACTTGCATGTTCAGATATACTGATATGAATGGGAAGAATTTCACTTTCAGCAGTTTTCGGTAATAGAACATGAATAGTGTGTGCTGCAACTCTTGCATGTACAATATCTCAAATGTGCAGAGTAAGTTTTGCGTAAGCAGTCACTCCTCCATGCAAGGGATCCCTTGCAAGTTCAGTAACAGGTGCTTTTGCAGCTGAGTTGTGTGTATTAACCACAGAACTTGAATAGACTGCTTTGCTTGCTGTAATGCGGAAAAAAAGAGATGGGGAGGAGAAAAAGCAGTATGTAGAAAGAATGGAGGGAGGGAGGGAGGGAGGGAGTGTATGAGGAAAGTATGTTTGAGAGAGTTGAAGAGGATAGTAATATGGGAAAGGATGAGAGGAGGAGAAGGAAGCCATGGTGAGAAGAGGGAGGATGTATGGGGCAAAGAGGAATCGACGGAGAGAAGTAAGGAAGGAACGAAAGTAACAGGTAATATAACTGTAAAGTGAATGGAGGAGGATAGAGAAAAGTTATATACATAGTGTGTAGATGGTATGTTTACTACAATTGAGAACACACAAAAACGCTGTATAGGCAGGGAAGTGGAGACTCAAAAGGAGAAAACAACCACAAAGTCTGTGGTGAGGCAAGAAGGAAGAACGTCCATAACATTAGGCGCTACTGAATAATAAAGTGGGGAAACCAAATTGTAGAATGGTAGTCGAGCAACATGGAGGCTAGAATAAAAGACACTCGTCTGTGTGGTGTCTAAAATCAGTCATGCTGTCTGTCAAGAAAACAACAGGATTATACAGATCAAACAGGTTCATCGAAATTCCCGACGATTGGAGCATTACAATAATCAGTACCATAAGCTGTGCTGTGTGGTGCCAATGAGCAAGTTGTCAGATGAGAATCGAAGGCAAGATATCCACCATAATACTGTAGATGATAGACCGACGTACCAGTACTGCTAGACATGCGTAATGCCGCATAAATCCACGCTGCCACTTGTGCCGCCCATTCACATAACGCAGTGTTACAGATGAAGTGCCTGCCGAAAACGTGGAGGGATTTCTATAGACCGTAACAATAAAAAAAAAGGAAAGTATGAAGGGCGTGGGACACAGGGCAGCCGACACATAGTACGCCAAGGACGGAATGCGTCGGAAAGCGCGGTCCAGTATTCCGATAGGGGGACTGGTGTGGGGGGGGGGGGTGTGGTTTAGGGCGCAAAACGCCGCCCGTCGTTCGTCGGAATTCGCAGCTTGCGGCAGATATCCCGTGGTGCGATTCCAGGGATGAGCACAGTCTCTCACAGTCGCCTGGAGGCGCCAAAAAATTTTGACTGTTCAGACTCAGCACTTTCATCTCGACATGGCGAACACCTATGTTCAGCTATTTGCTTCCTGGCTGCACTTCCTCAGTTAGCAGGCTTCAATGTAATATTGTTGCAACCCCACCTTCCCGACTGAGAAAGCAAAACAGAAATTTACAGATCACACACAAACACAAATCGTCGCAATTGGGCTGCATTAAAATAATTGGAGCATTATATAATAATTAAACCATAAGCAGTGCTGTGCGGCAGCAGTGAAAGGGTGTCCAGAAGGAAATCAGGGTAAAAAAAATTCGGCGTAATACACGCCATCAGAGGCGGGGGTGTCAGGCCCGCTAATACAATTAACGGCGACTATTTTAATTGCTGCTTGGAGGCTGGGGTGTGTGATGGCATGGTGGCTTCCATGCTTCCCAACTTAGCACGCGAATTCGCAAACAACTTATTTCAACAGGCGCATTTGCATAGACTGTGTGATTTGTGGGGGGGGGGGAAGGAGGGTGATTGGAGTGCGCAGCCTGTTGGCTTGGCACCATGCATTTTGTCCACCCTCCAGGGAAATCCAGGGTAAAAAAAATTCGCCGTAATGCACGGCCTGTCAGGTCCATTAATATAATTAACGGCGACTATTTCAAAATCTGCTTGGGAGCTGGGGAGTCTGATGGCATGGAGGCATTCATTCTTCCCAACTTAGCAAAGAAATTCGCAAACAACTTATTTCAACAGGCGCATTTGCATTGACTGTGTGATTTGAGGAGGGGGGGGCGGGCGTGGGGGGTGAGTGGAGTGCGCAGCCTGTTGGCTTGGCAGCATGCATTTTGTTTGATTTGAGAAGGGGGGGGCGGGCGTGGGGGGTGAGTGGAGTGCGCAGCCTGTTGGCTTGGCAGCATGCATTTTGTTTCCCTTCTAGCCGCCCGACTTAGCAAGCGACTTTGCAATGCGACTCCGCTGCGCTCCGCTTGCTCACAGTTACGTTATAAGGCGGCCACTCCGAACAAGTGGCAGCGAGAGACGCGCCTGTACTGAACGGCGCGCGGAATATCTACAGCGTCAATGCAGAATACGGCACCTGATTTACATTGACACCGCCAAGCGACCACCGACCTCAGTACGTCATACAAATTTCACCTCGATACGACCTTACTGTCCCAGAGAAAAACGCACTCAAAGACGCAAATGCAAACCGAAAAACGGATTACACAAACTCGCGCAAAAGCTACTTTTGCGTCACATGTAGTTACAAATTAAACACTTTTCGTTACTCTCCGTTCGTTCCACTGTGGAAACTAGTATTTTTTTACGTCGCCAAACGGTCCTATATCAAAGCAAACTGCGCTTACTGGGCCAGGCGGCGCGGCGCGTCTCTTCGCATCGTCTTTCAAAACACGCTGCATAAACGTCCGTAACTCCTCGATGCCTTCACTTAAAATCTTAAAACTTTGACACCGCCAAGCGACCACCGACCTCAGTACGTCATACAAATTTCACCTCGATACGACCTTACTGTCCCAGAGAAAAACGCACTCAAAGACGCAAATGCAAACCGAAAAACGGATTACACAAACTCGCGCAAAAGCTACTTTTGCGTCACATGTAGTTACAAATTAAACACTTTTCGTTACTCTCCGTTCGTTCCACTGTGGAAACTAGTATTTTTTTACGTCGCCAAACGGTCCTATATCAAAGCAAACTGCGCTTACTGGGCCAGGCGGCGCGGCGCGTCTCTTCGCATCGTCTTTCAAAACACGCTGCATAAACGTCCGTAACTCCTCGATGCCTTCACTTAAAATCTTAAAACTTTGACACCGCCAAGCGACCACCGACCTCAGTACGTCATACAAATTTCACCTCGATACGACCTTACTGTCCCAGAGAAAAACGCACTCAAAGACGCAAATGCAAACCGAAAAACGGATTACACAAACTCGCGCAAAAGCTACTTTTGCGTCACATGTAGTTACAAATTAAACACTTTTCGTTACTCTCCGTTCGTTCCACTGTGGAAACTAGTATTTTTTTACGTCGCCAAACGGTCCTATATCAAAGCAAACTGCGCTTACTGGGCCAGGCGGCGCGGCGCGTCTCTTCGCATCGTCTTTCAAAACACGCTGCATAAACGTCCGTAACTCCTCGATGCCTTCACTTAAAATCTTAAAACTTTGACACCGCCAAGCGACCACCGACCTCAGTACGTCATACAAATTTCACCTCGATACGACCTTACTGTCCCAGAGAAAAACGCACTCAAAGACGCAAATGCAAACCGAAAAACGGATTACACAAACTCGCGCAAAAGCTACTTTTGCGTCACATGTAGTTACAAATTAAACACTTTTCGTTACTCTCCGTTCGTTCCACTGTGGAAACTAGTATTTTTTTACGTCGCCAAACGGTCCTATATCAAAGCAAACTGCGCTTACTGGGCCAGGCGGCGCGGCGCGTCTCTTCGCATCGTCTTTCAAAACACGCTGCATAAACGTCCGTAACTCCTCGATGCCTTCACTTAAAATCTTAAAACTTTGACACCGCCAAGCGACCACCGACCTCAGTACGTCATACAAATTTCACCTCGATACGACCTTACTGTCCCAGAGAAAAACGCACTCAAAGACGCAAATGCAAACCGAAAAACGGATTACACAAACTCGCGCAAAAGCTACTTTTGCGTCACATGTAGTTACAAATTAAACACTTTTCGTTACTCTCCGTTCGTTCCACTGTGGAAACTAGTATTTTTTTACGTCGCCAAACGGTCCTATATCAAAGCAAACTGCGCTTACTGGGCCAGGCGGCGCGGCGCGTCTCTTCGCATCGTCTTTCAAAACACGCTGCATAAACGTCCGTAACTCCTCGATGCCTTCACTTAAAATCTTAAAACTTTGACACCGCCAAGCGACCACCGACCTCAGTACGTCATACAAATTTCACCTCGATACGACCTTACTGTCCCAGAGAAAAACGCACTCAAAGACGCAAATGCAAACCGAAAAACGGATTACACAAACTCGCGCAAAAGCTACTTTTGCGTCACATGTAGTTACAAATTAAACACTTTTCGTTACTCTCCGTTCGTTCCACTGTGGAAACTAGTATTTTTTTACGTCGCCAAACGGTCCTATATCAAAGCAAACTGCGCTTACTGGGCCAGGCGGCGCGGCGCGTCTCTTCGCATCGTCTTTCAAAACACGCTGCATAAACGTCCGTAACTCCTCGATGCCTTCACTTAAAATCTTAAAACTTTGACACCGCCAAGCGACCACCGACCTCAGTACGTCATACAAATTTCACCTCGATACGACCTTACTGTCCCAGAGAAAAACGCACTCAAAGACGCAAATGCAAACCGAAAAACGGATTACACAAACTCGCGCAAAAGCTACTTTTGCGTCACATGTAGTTACAAATTAAACACTTTTCGTTACTCTCCGTTCGTTCCACTGTGGAAACTAGTATTTTTTTACGTCGCCAAACGGTCCTATATCAAAGCAAACTGCGCTTACTGGGCCAGGCGGCGCGGCGCGTCTCTTCGCATCGTCTTTCAAAACACGCTGCATAAACGTCCGTAACTCCTCGATGCCTTCACTTAAAATCTTAAAACTTTGACACCGCCAAGCGACCACCGACCTCAGTACGTCATACAAATTTCACCTCGATACGACCTTACTGTCCCAGAGAAAAACGCACTCAAAGACGCAAATGCAAACCGAAAAACGGATTACACAAACTCGCGCAAAAGCTACTTTTGCGTCACATGTAGTTACAAATTAAACACTTTTCGTTACTCTCCGTTCGTTCCACTGTGGAAACTAGTATTTTTTTACGTCGCCAAACGGTCCTATATCAAAGCAAACTGCGCTTACTGGGCCAGGCGGCGCGGCGCGTCTCTTCGCATCGTCTTTCAAAACACGCTGCATAAACGTCCGTAACTCCTCGATGCCTTCACTTAAAATCTTAAAACTTTGACACCGCCAAGCGACCACCGACCTCAGTACGTCATACAAATTTCACCTCGATACGACCTTACTGTCCCAGAGAAAAACGCACTCAAAGACGCAAATGCAAACCGAAAAACGGATTACACAAACTCGCGCAAAAGCTACTTTTGCGTCACATGTAGTTACAAATTAAACACTTTTCGTTACTCTCCGTTCGTTCCACTGTGGAAACTAGTATTTTTTTACGTCGCCAAACGGTCCTATATCAAAGCAAACTGCGCTTACTGGGCCAGGCGGCGCGGCGCGTCTCTTCGCATCGTCTTTCAAAACACGCTGCATAAACGTCCGTAACTCCTCGATGCCTTCACTTAAAATCTTAAAACTTTGACACCGCCAAGCGACCACCGACCTCAGTACGTCATACAAATTTCACCTCGATACGACCTTACTGTCCCAGAGAAAAACGCACTCAAAGACGCAAATGCAAACCGAAAAACGGATTACACAAACTCGCGCAAAAGCTACTTTTGCGTCACATGTAGTTACAAATTAAACACTTTTCGTTACTCTCCGTTCGTTCCACTGTGGAAACTAGTATTTTTTTACGTCGCCAAACGGTCCTATATCAAAGCAAACTGCGCTTACTGGGCCAGGCGGCGCGGCGCGTCTCTTCGCATCGTCTTTCAAAACACGCTGCATAAACGTCCGTAACTCCTCGATGCCTTCACTTAAAATCTTAAAACTTTGACACCGCCAAGCGACCACCGACCTCAGTACGTCATACAAATTTCACCTCGATACGACCTTACTGTCCCAGAGAAAAACGCACTCAAAGACGCAAATGCAAACCGAAAAACGGATTACACAAACTCGCGCAAAAGCTACTTTTGCGTCACATGTAGTTACAAATTAAACACTTTTCGTTACTCTCCGTTCGTTCCACTGTGGAAACTAGTATTTTTTTACGTCGCCAAACGGTCCTATATCAAAGCAAACTGCGCTTACTGGGCCAGGCGGCGCGGCGCGTCTCTTCGCATCGTCTTTCAAAACACGCTGCATAAACGTCCGTAACTCCTCGATGCCTTCACTTAAAATCTTAAAACTTTGACACCGCCAAGCGACCACCGACCTCAGTACGTCATACAAATTTCACCTCGATACGACCTTACTGTCCCAGAGAAAAACGCACTCAAAGACGCAAATGCAAACCGAAAAACGGATTACACAAACTCGCGCAAAAGCTACTTTTGCGTCACATGTAGTTACAAATTAAACACTTTTCGTTACTCTCCGTTCGTTCCACTGTGGAAACTAGTATTTTTTTACGTCGCCAAACGGTCCTATATCAAAGCAAACTGCGCTTACTGGGCCAGGCGGCGCGGCGCGTCTCTTCGCATCGTCTTTCAAAACACGCTGCATAAACGTCCGTAACTCCTCGATGCCTTCACTTAAAATCTTAAAACTTTGACACCGCCAAGCGACCACCGACCTCAGTACGTCATACAAATTTCACCTCGATACGACCTTACTGTCCCAGAGAAAAACGCACTCAAAGACGCAAATGCAAACCGAAAAACGGATTACACAAACTCGCGCAAAAGCTACTTTTGCGTCACATGTAGTTACAAATTAAACACTTTTCGTTACTCTCCGTTCGTTCCACTGTGGAAACTAGTATTTTTTTACGTCGCCAAACGGTCCTATATCAAAGCAAACTGCGCTTACTGGGCCAGGCGGCGCGGCGCGTCTCTTCGCATCGTCTTTCAAAACACGCTGCATAAACGTCCGTAACTCCTCGATGCCTTCACTTAAAATCTTAAAACTTTGACACCGCCAAGCGACCACCGACCTCAGTACGTCATACAAATTTCACCTCGATACGACCTTACTGTCCCAGAGAAAAACGCACTCAAAGACGCAAATGCAAACCGAAAAACGGATTACACAAACTCGCGCAAAAGCTACTTTTGCGTCACATGTAGTTACAAATTAAACACTTTTCGTTACTCTCCGTTCGTTCCACTGTGGAAACTAGTATTTTTTTACGTCGCCAAACGGTCCTATATCAAAGCAAACTGCGCTTACTGGGCCAGGCGGCGCGGCGCGTCTCTTCGCATCGTCTTTCAAAACACGCTGCATAAACGTCCGTAACTCCTCGATGCCTTCACTTAAAATCTTAAAACTTTGACACCGCCAAGCGACCACCGACCTCAGTACGTCATACAAATTTCACCTCGATACGACCTTACTGTCCCAGAGAAAAACGCACTCAAAGACGCAAATGCAAACCGAAAAACGGATTACACAAACTCGCGCAAAAGCTACTTTTGCGTCACATGTAGTTACAAATTAAACACTTTTCGTTACTCTCCGTTCGTTCCACTGTGGAAACTAGTATTTTTTTACGTCGCCAAACGGTCCTATATCAAAGCAAACTGCGCTTACTGGGCCAGGCGGCGCGGCGCGTCTCTTCGCATCGTCTTTCAAAACACGCTGCATAAACGTCCGTAACTCCTCGATGCCTTCACTTAAAATCTTAAAACTTTGACACCGCCAAGCGACCACCGACCTCAGTACGTCATACAAATTTCACCTCGATACGACCTTACTGTCCCAGAGAAAAACGCACTCAAAGACGCAAATGCAAACCGAAAAACGGATTACACAAACTCGCGCAAAAGCTACTTTTGCGTCACATGTAGTTACAAATTAAACACTTTTCGTTACTCTCCGTTCGTTCCACTGTGGAAACTAGTATTTTTTTACGTCGCCAAACGGTCCTATATCAAAGCAAACTGCGCTTACTGGGCCAGGCGGCGCGGCGCGTCTCTTCGCATCGTCTTTCAAAACACGCTGCATAAACGTCCGTAACTCCTCGATGCCTTCACTTAAAATCTTAAAACTTTGACACCGCCAAGCGACCACCGACCTCAGTACGTCATACAAATTTCACCTCGATACGACCTTACTGTCCCAGAGAAAAACGCACTCAAAGACGCAAATGCAAACCGAAAAACGGATTACACAAACTCGCGCAAAAGCTACTTTTGCGTCACATGTAGTTACAAATTAAACACTTTTCGTTACTCTCCGTTCGTTCCACTGTGGAAACTAGTATTTTTTTACGTCGCCAAACGGTCCTATATCAAAGCAAACTGCGCTTACTGGGCCAGGCGGCGCGGCGCGTCTCTTCGCATCGTCTTTCAAAACACGCTGCATAAACGTCCGTAACTCCTCGATGCCTTCACTTAAAATCTTAAAACTTTGACACCGCCAAGCGACCACCGACCTCAGTACGTCATACAAATTTCACCTCGATACGACCTTACTGTCCCAGAGAAAAACGCACTCAAAGACGCAAATGCAAACCGAAAAACGGATTACACAAACTCGCGCAAAAGCTACTTTTGCGTCACATGTAGTTACAAATTAAACACTTTTCGTTACTCTCCGTTCGTTCCACTGTGGAAACTAGTATTTTTTTACGTCGCCAAACGGTCCTATATCAAAGCAAACTGCGCTTACTGGGCCAGGCGGCGCGGCGCGTCTCTTCGCATCGTCTTTCAAAACACGCTGCATAAACGTCCGTAACTCCTCGATGCCTTCACTTAAAATCTTAAAACTTTGACACCGCCAAGCGACCACCGACCTCAGTACGTCATACAAATTTCACCTCGATACGACCTTACTGTCCCAGAGAAAAACGCACTCAAAGACGCAAATGCAAACCGAAAAACGGATTACACAAACTCGCGCAAAAGCTACTTTTGCGTCACATGTAGTTACAAATTAAACACTTTTCGTTACTCTCCGTTCGTTCCACTGTGGAAACTAGTATTTTTTTACGTCGCCAAACGGTCCTATATCAAAGCAAACTGCGCTTACTGGGCCAGGCGGCGCGGCGCGTCTCTTCGCATCGTCTTTCAAAACACGCTGCATAAACGTCCGTAACTCCTCGATGCCTTCACTTAAAATCTTAAAACTTTGACACCGCCAAGCGACCACCGACCTCAGTACGTCATACAAATTTCACCTCGATACGACCTTACTGTCCCAGAGAAAAACGCACTCAAAGACGCAAATGCAAACCGAAAAACGGATTACACAAACTCGCGCAAAAGCTACTTTTGCGTCACATGTAGTTACAAATTAAACACTTTTCGTTACTCTCCGTTCGTTCCACTGTGGAAACTAGTATTTTTTTACGTCGCCAAACGGTCCTATATCAAAGCAAACTGCGCTTACTGGGCCAGGCGGCGCGGCGCGTCTCTTCGCATCGTCTTTCAAAACACGCTGCATAAACGTCCGTAACTCCTCGATGCCTTCACTTAAAATCTTAAAACTTTGACACCGCCAAGCGACCACCGACCTCAGTACGTCATACAAATTTCACCTCGATACGACCTTACTGTCCCAGAGAAAAACGCACTCAAAGACGCAAATGCAAACCGAAAAACGGATTACACAAACTCGCGCAAAAGCTACTTTTGCGTCACATGTAGTTACAAATTAAACACTTTTCGTTACTCTCCGTTCGTTCCACTGTGGAAACTAGTATTTTTTTACGTCGCCAAACGGTCCTATATCAAAGCAAACTGCGCTTACTGGGCCAGGCGGCGCGGCGCGTCTCTTCGCATCGTCTTTCAAAACACGCTGCATAAACGTCCGTAACTCCTCGATGCCTTCACTTAAAATCTTAAAACTTTGACACCGCCAAGCGACCACCGACCTCAGTACGTCATACAAATTTCACCTCGATACGACCTTACTGTCCCAGAGAAAAACGCACTCAAAGACGCAAATGCAAACCGAAAAACGGATTACACAAACTCGCGCAAAAGCTACTTTTGCGTCACATGTAGTTACAAATTAAACACTTTTCGTTACTCTCCGTTCGTTCCACTGTGGAAACTAGTATTTTTTTACGTCGCCAAACGGTCCTATATCAAAGCAAACTGCGCTTACTGGGCCAGGCGGCGCGGCGCGTCTCTTCGCATCGTCTTTCAAAACACGCTGCATAAACGTCCGTAACTCCTCGATGCCTTCACTTAAAATCTTAAAACTTTGACACCGCCAAGCGACCACCGACCTCAGTACGTCATACAAATTTCACCTCGATACGACCTTACTGTCCCAGAGAAAAACGCACTCAAAGACGCAAATGCAAACCGAAAAACGGATTACACAAACTCGCGCAAAAGCTACTTTTGCGTCACATGTAGTTACAAATTAAACACTTTTCGTTACTCTCCGTTCGTTCCACTGTGGAAACTAGTATTTTTTTACGTCGCCAAACGGTCCTATATCAAAGCAAACTGCGCTTACTGGGCCAGGCGGCGCGGCGCGTCTCTTCGCATCGTCTTTCAAAACACGCTGCATAAACGTCCGTAACTCCTCGATGCCTTCACTTAAAATCTTAAAACTTTGACACCGCCAAGCGACCACCGACCTCAGTACGTCATACAAATTTCACCTCGATACGACCTTACTGTCCCAGAGAAAAACGCACTCAAAGACGCAAATGCAAACCGAAAAACGGATTACACAAACTCGCGCAAAAGCTACTTTTGCGTCACATGTAGTTACAAATTAAACACTTTTCGTTACTCTCCGTTCGTTCCACTGTGGAAACTAGTATTTTTTTACGTCGCCAAACGGTCCTATATCAAAGCAAACTGCGCTTACTGGGCCAGGCGGCGCGGCGCGTCTCTTCGCATCGTCTTTCAAAACACGCTGCATAAACGTCCGTAACTCCTCGATGCCTTCACTTAAAATCTTAAAACTTTGACACCGCCAAGCGACCACCGACCTCAGTACGTCATACAAATTTCACCTCGATACGACCTTACTGTCCCAGAGAAAAACGCACTCAAAGACGCAAATGCAAACCGAAAAACGGATTACACAAACTCGCGCAAAAGCTACTTTTGCGTCACATGTAGTTACAAATTAAACACTTTTCGTTACTCTCCGTTCGTTCCACTGTGGAAACTAGTATTTTTTTTACGTCGCCAAACGGTCCTATATCAAAGCAAACTGCGCTTACTGGGCCAGGCGGCGCGGCGCGTCTCTTCGCATCGTCTTTCAAAACACGCTGCATAAACGTCCGTAACTCCTCGATGCCTTCACTTAAAATCTTAAAACTTTGACACCGCCAAGCGACCACCGACCTCAGTACGTCATACAAATTTCACCTCGATACGACCTTACTGTCCCAGAGAAAAACGCACTCAAAGACGCAAATGCAAACCGAAAAACGGATTACACAAACTCGCGCAAAAGCTACTTTTGCGTCACATGTAGTTACAAATTAAACACTTTTCGTTACTCTCCGTTCGTTCCACTGTGGAAACTAGTATTTTTTTACGTCGCCAAACGGTCCTATATCAAAGCAAACTGCGCTTACTGGGCCAGGCGGCGCGGCGCGTCTCTTCGCATCGTCTTTCAAAACACGCTGCATAAACGTCCGTAACTCCTCGATGCCTTCACTTAAAATCTTAAAACTTTGACACCGCCAAGCGACCACCGACCTCAGTACGTCATACAAATTTCACCTCGATACGACCTTACTGTCCCAGAGAAAAACGCACTCAAAGACGCAAATGCAAACCGAAAAACGGATTACACAAACTCGCGCAAAAGCTACTTTTGCGTCACATGTAGTTACAAATTAAACACTTTTCGTTACTCTCCGTTCGTTCCACTGTGGAAACTAGTATTTTTTTACGTCGCCAAACGGTCCTATATCAAAGCAAACTGCGCTTACTGGGCCAGGCGGCGCGGCGCGTCTCTTCGCATCGTCTTTCAAAACACGCTGCATAAACGTCCGTAACTCCTCGATGCCTTCACTTAAAATCTTAAAACTTTGACACCGCCAAGCGACCACCGACCTCAGTACGTCATACAAATTTCACCTCGATACGACCTTACTGTCCCAGAGAAAAACGCACTCAAAGACGCAAATGCAAACCGAAAAACGGATTACACAAACTCGCGCAAAAGCTACTTTTGCGTCACATGTAGTTACAAATTAAACACTTTTCGTTACTCTCCGTTCGTTCCACTGTGGAAACTAGTATTTTTTTACGTCGCCAAACGGTCCTATATCAAAGCAAACTGCGCTTACTGGGCCAGGCGGCGCGGCGCGTCTCTTCGCATCGTCTTTCAAAACACGCTGCATAAACGTCCGTAACTCCTCGATGCCTTCACTTAAAATCTTAAAACTTTGACACCGCCAAGCGACCACCGACCTCAGTACGTCATACAAATTTCACCTCGATACGACCTTACTGTCCCAGAGAAAAACGCACTCAAAGACGCAAATGCAAACCGAAAAACGGATTACACAAACTCGCGCAAAAGCTACTTTTGCGTCACATGTAGTTACAAATTAAACACTTTTCGTTACTCTCCGTTCGTTCCACTGTGGAAACTAGTATTTTTTTACGTCGCCAAACGGTCCTATATCAAAGCAAACTGCGCTTACTGGGCCAGCGGCGCGGCGCGTCTCTTCGCATCGTCTTTCAAAACACGCTGCATAAACGTCCGTAACTCCTCGATGCCTTCACTTAAAATCTTAAAACTTTGACACCGCCAAGCGACCACCGACCTCAGTACGTCATACAAATTTCACCTCGATACGACCCTTACTGTCCCAGAGAAAAACGCACTCAAAGACGCAAATGCAAACCGAAAAACGGATTACACAAACTCGCGCAAAAGCTACTTTTGCGTCACATGTAGTTACAAATTAAACACTTTTCGTTACTCTCCGTTCGTTCCACTGTGGAAACTAGTATTTTTTTACGTCGCCAAACGGTCCTATATCAAAGCAAACTGCGCTTACTGGGCCAGGCGGCGCGGGCGCGTCTCTTCGCATCGTCTTTCAAAACACGCTGCATAAACGTCCGTAACTCCTCGATGCCTTCACTTAAAATCTTAAAACTTTGACACCGCCAAGCGACCACCGACCTCAGTACGTCATACAAATTCACCTCGATACGACCTTACTGTCCCAGAGAAAAACGCACTCAAAGACGCAAATGCAAACCGAAAAACGGATTACACAAACTCGCGCAAAAGCTACTTTTGCGTCACATGTAGTTACAAATTAAACACTTTTCGTTACTCTCCGTTCGTTCCACTGTGGAAACTAGTATTTTTTTACGTCGCCAAACGGTCCTATATCAAAGCAAACTGCGCTTACTGGGCCAGGCGGCGCGGCGCGTCTCTTCGCATCGTCTTTCAAAACACGCTGCATAAACGTCCGTAACTCCTCGATGCCTTCACTTAAAATCTTAAAACTTTGACACCGCCAAGCGACCACCGACCTCAGTACGTCATACAAATTTCACCTCGATACGACCTTACTGTCCCAGAGAAAAACGCACTCAAAGACGCAAATGCAAACCGAAAAACGGATTACACAAACTCGCGCAAAAGCTACTTTTGCGTCACATGTAGTTACAAATTAAACACTTTTCGTTACTCTCCGTTCGTTCCACTGTGGAAACTAGTATTTTTTTACGTCGCCAAACGGTCCTATATCAAAGCAAACTGCGCTTACTGGGCCAGGCGGCGCGGCGCGTCTCTTCGCATCGTCTTTCAAAACACGCTGCATAAACGTCCGTAACTCCTCGATGCCTTCACTTAAAATCTTAAAACTTTGACACCGCCAAGCGACCACCGACCTCAGTACGTCATACAAATTTCACCTCGATACGACCTTACTGTCCCAGAGAAAAACGCACTCAAAGACGCAAATGCAAACCGAAAAACGGATTACACAAACTCGCGCAAAAGCTACTTTTGCGTCACATGTAGTTACAAATTAAACACTTTTCGTTACTCTCCGTTCGTTCCACTGTGGAAACTAGTATTTTTTTACGTCGCCAAACGGTCCTATATCAAAGCAAACTGCGCTTACTGGGCCAGGCGGCGCGGCGCGTCTCTTCGCATCGTCTTTCAAAACACGCTGCATAAACGTCCGTAACTCCTCGATGCCTTCACTTAAAATCTTAAAACTTTGACACCGCCAAGCGACCACCGACCTCAGTACGTCATACAAATTTCACCTCGATACGACCTTACTGTCCCAGAGAAAAACGCACTCAAAGACGCAAATGCAAACCGAAAAACGGATTACACAAACTCGCGCAAAAGCTACTTTTGCGTCACATGTAGTTACAAATTAAACACTTTTCGTTACTCTCCGTTCGTTCCACTGTGGAAACTAGTATTTTTTTACGTCGCCAAACGGTCCTATATCAAAGCAAACTGCGCTTACTGGGCCAGGCGGCGCGGCGCGTCTCTTCGCATCGTCTTTCAAAACACGCTGCATAAACGTCCGTAACTCCTCGATGCCTTCACTTAAAATCTTAAAACTTTGACACCGCCAAGCGACCACCGACCTCAGTACGTCATACAAATTTCACCTCGATACGACCTTACTGTCCCAGAGAAAAACGCACTCAAAGACGCAAATGCAAACCGAAAAACGGATTACACAAACTCGCGCAAAAGCTACTTTTGCGTCACATGTAGTTACAAATTAAACACTTTTCGTTACTCTCCGTTCGTTCCACTGTGGAAACTAGTATTTTTTTACGTCGCCAAACGGTCCTATATCAAAGCAAACTGCGCTTACTGGGCCAGGCGGCGCGGCGCGTCTCTTCGCATCGTCTTTCAAAACACGCTGCATAAACGTCCGTAACTCCTCGATGCCTTCACTTAAAATCTTAAAACTTTGACACCGCCAAGCGACCACCGACCTCAGTACGTCATACAAATTTCACCTCGATACGACCTTACTGTCCCAGAGAAAAACGCACTCAAAGACGCAAATGCAAACCGAAAAACGGATTACACAAACTCGCGCAAAAGCTACTTTTGCGTCACATGTAGTTACAAATTAACACTTTTCGTTACTCTCCGTTCGTTCCACTGTGGAAACTAGTATTTTTTTACGTCGCCAAACGGTCCTATATCAAAGCAAACTGCGCTTACTGGGCCAGGCGGCGCGGCGCGTCTCTTCGCATCGTCTTTCAAAACACGCTGCATAAACGTCCGTAACTCCTCGATGCCTTCACTTAAAATCTTAAAACTTTGACACCGCCAAGCGACCACCGACCTCAGTACGTCATACAAATTTCACCTCGATACGACCTTACTGTCCCAGAGAAAACGCACTCACAGACGCAACATGCAAACCGAAAAACGATTACACAAACTCGCGCAAAAGTACTTTTGCGTCACATGTAGTTACAAATTAAACACTTTTCGTTACTCTCCGTTCGTTCCACTGTGGAAACTCAGTATTTTTTTACGTCGCCAAAACGGTCCTATATCAAAGCAAACTGCGCTTACTGGGCCAGCGCGGCGCCGGCCGCCGTCTTTCGCCTCGCTCTTTCAAAACACGCTGCATAAACGTCCGTAACTC